>NC_056036.1:3509222-3828242 GCF_004379255.2 Salvia splendens | reverse complement strand
TGAATATAGCCAGCAATCAATTCTTAGATGAACTCTTAAACATAATTCCACTCTTAATGGCTTTCATCATACCAGCGTGGGGTGGGGCAAAGAAAAATTCCTATAGCCTTTACTATAAATTAGGAAGAAACTTCTATTCTATATATAGGTGCACAAATTTGTTGTTAATATATTTTTATATTTATATTTTCTTTAATATTCTAGCAATGTTGAAAATATATCTGAGAGTATTAGAAAAATTCTAAATACAAAAAGTATCCGACAAAAAAGGGCTTGACTTTTGAGCTCTTACAAAATTAAACTTGACTTTTGAGCTCTTTCACTCTTAGGCAAGATATGCAAAAGATATTTTCAACATTGTATACGTATTCGGTCTTATTCTGGAAGAAAAAAAAATCAAACTCTATAGTAATGTGAGAGAAAATTGGAAAATGTATATAATTATGTGACAGTTTCGTATACAATATTTTCACATAAACAAATCAATTTTGATTCCTCGCTAGTATAAAACGTTACCATCAAACTAGAAAAGAAGTGACATATACCATGAAACCAACAATATGAAAGCATCAACCACCTATATTGTTTTTCTATGAAAACTTATGACAGTGTTCATGAATCATGATTATGAGTTGAATAAAATAGGGGCAAATTCTTTTGTTAATTAGTAAACTAATTTGTTTGGTTTTTGTTAAGGACCGTCCTCCTTAACGTCGATTTCCACACAAAATCAAGAAACGAGATGTCGTCGTTGTCGAGCGCCCAACGTTGGGTCGTGACTTGGACGGCAAAAAGGGGCGGTTGAGCGCGAGATCAGCCTCGTCGGCAACCTTAGGAGATGTTTCTTGTTTGCTATTCAATTGAGCCAAAAGAATGATAATTTCATATATTGATTGACTGAATAAAACGATAACAACCTAGCCCTATTTATAATACTAGAATACTAGCTTAGGGAACAAGAAACAAATATAAGAAAAGATATGCAAATCCTAATATATCTAAACTAATTAATACTAATCCTAATACTCGTATCAACTCCCCCACGGTTAAAATCCACCTTGTCCTCAAGGTGGGAACCACGAACCAAGGACAAGAGTTGAAAGCAAAAGCTTGGCGAGACGTCTCCTCCTGGATCAAACGTGTATCGAACCGCTGAATGTCTCCCTTTATCACCTCCATAAAAAATCAATAAATGTAGACTAATGTGGTCATCCAAATTCAACGCTACAATGGAAAGTTCTGCCACACATTCATGAATGCTCAAACACGGCGGGTTATTTTGCAGAGGAATTAACCTTGCATCGGCGTCGAGCGATGGTAATCGAGGCTTCATGCTTGTAACATCACTGACACTGACATCTACATAGACACCAACAATTATGCGGGAACCTGTGTAAGCACCATCTTCTTTCTTTCCCCAACAATTCTCAACAATAGATTTTGATTGCAATTGAACAACCGGGAATGAGGCGATGACCTTTGGCCCTTCCTCAATGGAAGCGTCCTCATCTGCATCGTCTAACGATGAAACTCGTTGGTCTTCGGGTCTGCCATCTCTACCTTCCCTAGATCCATGATTCTCACTAGGCAATCGAATGACAACATTTAATACAGATTCTGTATCCGAATTGTCGGCATCACTATCCTTGGTCTCCTTTGTTGCTGTCTCTAATACAGAGTCCTCAAAATCACCAAGCTCATCTTCGCCGTCGTCTGTCGGGTATCCCTGCTGCTTGTGCAATCCAGACTGGTCCCAACAGGTAGGCGAGCGCAAAGGCTGATACGGGGTCTGATTGGTCACCCGCGCGGGCTGACCGTACATGTCCCGCGGTGGAAGGCTCAAGTAGTGGGGCTGGTGGCAGGCAGAATGGCCTCGCGGTGCTCGCACCTCCTCCCGATGGTGAGGCCGGTCCCAGCACGTCTCCGCGCGTCGGGGCCGGTGATCTAAGGATGGGTAACTGTGGTCCTGCTGCTGCGTTGGTGGGTCCCAGCACGTCGGGCGGTGTGGCCGCATTGCGTGAATCGGGTGGCGATCGAACCCTAATTGGTTTCGTTGATCCCCATGATCAAATAGGTGGCCCCTCTCGGCATAGCCACCACGGCGTCGAGGGCGCGCATCCTGCGCGCAATCGCGGTACCCGATGGGCGAGTATCCCGTCCGTGGGCGACGATCAGGTGGATCCAAGCGGCGTAAGACGTAGGGTGGTTTTGGCTCAGGCTGAGTGGGCGGACGGCGGTTGTCAATGCGCCGCTCTGCTGCGTCCAGACGATATTCCATCATGTCCAATAGGCGATCGAGTTTTGCAATAATAGGGTGTATCTGGTGCGGGGGCTGATATTGTTGGTGAGTCCGCATAACGGCGGCGGTGAAGCTCGGCAGTGGGAGGTGATCGGTGGTACCTTTTTTTTTGGTGAAGAATATATCTTCTTCTTTTTTTTTGATTGCTGAGATTTGGGTTATGGATGAACGAAGACGGAGGATGAGCTCTCAATGAAAGCACCAGTTGTTAAGGACCGTCCTCCTTAACGTCGATTTCCACACAAAATCAAGAAACGAGATGTCGTCGTTGTCGAGCGCCCAACGTTGGGTCGTGACTTGGACGGCAAAAAGGGGCGGTTGAGCGCGAGATCAGCCTCGTCGGCAACCTTAGGAGATGTTTCTTGTTTGCTATTCAATTGAGCCAAAAGAATGATAATTTTATATATTGATTGACTGAATAAAACGATAACAACCTAGCCCTATTTATAATACTAGAATACTAGCTTAGGGAACAAGAAACAAATATAAGAAAAGATATGCAAATCCTAATATATCTAAACTAATTAATACTAATCCTAATACTCGTATCAGTTTTGTTCCTGGTATTTGGGGCTATTATATTGTCTAGTTGTCTTGTATATATAAAATTCAAAATTAGCGGCTAATATGTTTTTCTTTCTCGCATTGAGGGGCTAAGCTTGAGAAACTTGTGGTACAGTATAATATTCATGACTATTATTGACTACACAAAAATAATAATTAAAGTAACAATTTTCAAAATTTGACACAATTTAGTTCACACACTTTAATTTGGCACTTTCCGGCGAATGAATATAGCAAATATTCCCATTTCCCAACATAATACTCTTTCTCCGTCCACTACTTGAATCTTGAAACATACTATTACTCTTGTAGTTGTCTCATTATAATCGAGTTATTTCATTTTTTGATTAAAAAATATATATAATTAATTTCACTTATTCTATTATCCATTTATCCAAGTAATTCCCTCTCGCACACTCTATTTTTATCCATTTAACTAAATTCAATTTTCTTAAATTATAGTATGTCCCCAAATAAATTCGCCATGTGGATGTCCCTTTCTTCATTTGTTTCTGTTTTATGCTTACAAAATAAAACATACGAGTACTACTTATTATACTGTATATTTTATATAGATCAAGATTAAAGCTATTTTTAGTAATAGCCCTTATATCAATTACTCCATGTGCTCTGCCCATTGACTATTCAACCATAATCAATAAATATTAAAGGTTTCTATGATATTTCTACATAATTATATAATAAATTTTCTTTCATTATTGTACTGTATTATATGGCTGATATTAAACGCCATCTTGCTGAAAGTCGTCTTCCGCGTAATTTTTATTATGAGTATGACCCCATTGCACTTTTTTGAAAAGAGTAGTATATATATTGAATTTTTTAATAAATGAAGTAACACTTGCAATTTCTTTAGGTTAGACTTTTATAATAATTATTGGGAGTGTTATATTGCTAATTCAATATTTAATTATTAATTATAACTAAATAATAGTCATTAGATATTTAAATTAAGGGCATAGATCATTAGTCTCGGAATGTCAATACGATCAATAAAAAAATTAATTTACAATAAATTAGTTGTAACTAACTTTTGAAAAATATCTCATAACTTTAAAAGGCATATAACTTTCTCGATTTAAATTATTTTTTCGCACAACATATATCAAATTAAAGATAATTTCATAAGGATTTTAACGAGATCTCGCTTGCATATGTTCCGATGTCAAAATTTGAATTTTTTTCAAAAATTTTCAATTTTTTCGTACAACAACAGGTGTCAACATGATATATAAAATATGTCAATATAATACATGAAGAATGTCAATATAAGCAATGTGTTAACATTCTCAAAGCATTGTGTTGACATTCTCAAAGTATTGTGTTGATATTTCGAAACACTATATTGACATTTCCATCCAAAACCCTAATTTGGTAGTTTTTTATTTTTTTATTTAATTAATAAAAATAAAAATTACACGTGACAAATTGTAGACCACAAGTTTTCTAAAATCCTATGATCTTAAATTAATTGTAGTTAGCAATTAAACGATGAGTTAGCAATTGATCACACCACGATATAACGAACTGTTAGTTTTAGTCTCTACTCCTAAGTCCTATCATATATATTTAAACTCATATAAATTTTAATGTAAAATTAGTACCGTACTTACAAGAGATATAGAGTGAAAAAATAGTTGAAATATTTTTAAAGTACTGTAAACGGAAATTGAGGCTGACCTATACTTGTATAGATAAATTGACCAAAAATAGAAGACTGGTTTTGTGAATAGCAAACATTAAATATAGGACTATTAATATGAACATATGAAATATTGATATTTGATTAATCTGAATTAATATGTCACATAGAAAGAGACATATCTGTCTAATTATTACCGCTGAATTTTCTATATACTATACATAGAAGAAAAGTACACTCCTACTATATGATCATATACAAGCAAAGTATAGATGGAGTATTATTCATGACGCATTAGCTATACTTAAAATAATTTTTGAATTCAACACACAGTAACTTTTTCTACTCCGAGATTATTATTAATTCAATCCCTAAACTAAAATCTTAGTTCCGTCACTATTGATATCATTGCTTCGTTATTTAAATTTAAGCATAAGTCACTAATGACGGTCAATATTTGAAACGTGTCACACTTTTTAATTAGTAATCGCCGCCGCCGCTGCGGTGTGCGGCGGAGAAACGTTGTTTGACATTAAAATATTAAAAAAAATGAATATGCAATGATTGATTAAACTCTAAAGTGGGGGATTTACCTCTTCCAAATTTTGTCCTCTCAATGTGGATCGGTGGAATTCCCACAATTAATGGCATACTAAGTGTTTTTGTGTAGTTTATTTGTTTTCTAATGGGACTTCTTTTATAAACTTATTGAACACTTGAGTCAAAAAACGACGAGCTAGATTTCATTATACAAATAAGAATTCAAACCGTAAAATAAGAAGATAGCCTAAAATAAGGGAATAACCACTACGAGAAAAGAAAAATATCGTGACAACAATTGAAAACTTAAAGCTATTAGATCTATAAAATTTCAATCGCGTAAGATCAAAGTTCATACGAAACAGACGAAAAAAAAATACTAATGAGACAGTATAAAGTCATGAGCGACAATTAATCTGATCTCATATCAATTATATATGTGTAATGAAAAAATAGAAAATTTATGGAAGTAAACAATAACTAATGGAAGTTATTTTTCACAAGTTAATGAAAGATGAATAATGATGGGGTACGGACTAAACAAGCCCAACAGCAATGACGGCCCATCAGCCCGAAGCCCAAGGAAGAGTATGAGTTCGGCATGACCAAAGAGTTCGGATGAGTTCGGCATTACCAAAGAGTTCGGCCTCAGCCTACAGCTCGGTAAAAGCCAACCAATCAAGCTCTGCTCTCAGGTCGGCATCAAGCTCTACTCTCAGATCGGCAACCAAAGCAGTTCGGTCTCAGTATTCGACCGAACAAGGAGTTAGTGGACCCATGCAGGATTTCCACAACTTCCAACACACCCACTACCACGTGGCGTCAACTCAGGCCACGATCTTAGGCCATGACCTACACGACATCCACGACCTAGAGTGATGATGTAAGCCACGATCTTAGTTCAATGTATAAATAGAACTTAGATCTGGTAGAAAAGGGTTAGAATCTCTCTAGAGAAATAATCACATAGCAAGTCTGTGTTGTAAGCTGTAATTCGCAGATCAAGCAATACAAACCTGCCCCCATTTCTCCCCGTGGACGTAGATTTACCTCAGTAAATCGAACCACGTAAAATTCTCTGTGTCGTAATTTATTTTTACGAGCATTTATCATCATCAAAAATTCGCCGATTCATCACTGGCGCCGTCTGTGGGAATCTGAAACGAGCTGCAACAAGCCCACGATTGTGTGTCAAAGCTTCTAAAGAGGATACAAGACCACAATTCTGCTTAAGAATCAAGCACTTCGTCTGAAACGAACTGCAACAAAAGTCCGATTCTCGCGATAAAACTTGCCTGAATTAGGACAAGGGAAAGTCCAATCCACGCGATAAAACTCGCCGAATTAGGACGACCAAGTTCGGTCAAAGCAGTTTACCTCATAAGACCGAGGACGACCATGTCTAGTCAAAGAGGTTTACTGCATAAGACCACTTCGGTTAACTGGGAAAGTCCGATTCTCGCGATAAAACTTGCCTGAATTAGGACAAGGGAAAGTCCAATCCACGCGATAAAACTCGCCGAATTAGGACGACCAAGTTCGGTCAAAGCAGTTTACCTCATAAGACCGAGGACGACCATGTCTAGTCAAAGAGGTTTACTGCATAAGACCACTTCGGTTAACTGGGAAAGTCCGATCCACGCGATAAAACTCGCCGAATTAGGACAAGGGAAAGTTCGATCCCGGCGACGAAAATCGCCAAATTAGAACACAAAGACGAGTCCGGTCAAAGATGTTTATTTCATCAGACCAAAGACGAGTCCGGTCAAAGATGTTTATTTCATCAGACCAAAGACGAGTCCGGTCAAAGATGTTTATTTCATCAGACCAAAGACGAGTCCGGTCAAAGATGTTTATTTCATCAGACCAAAGACGAGTCCGGTCAAAGATGTTTATTTCATCAGACCAAAGACGAGTCCGGTCAAAGATGTTTATTTCATCAGACCAAAGACGAGTCCGGTCAAAGATGTTTATTTCATCAGACCAAAAGACGAGTCCGGTCAAAGATGTTTATTTCATCAGACCAAAGACGAGTCCGGTCAAAGATGTTTATTTCATCAGACCAAAGACAAGTCCGGTCAAAGAAGTTTACTTCATAAGACCGAGGACAAGTACGATGAAATTTTTTCGCTAAGCTGTAAATACACAGTGTTAGAAGCGAAAACAAAAACAAAATTTCATTTTCAAATCTTGTTCGGCACACAACTCCGCTACCCTACAAAATGGCGTTACGCTATTACAAAGGACTATTCTACTGTCCAGGGTTGCTGAAGTTAAGCCACCTATCTGCAAAATCCTCTGGAAGCCGATTTCGGTTGTTCCGAGCAGATGAAGAATAAGCAGGTCGACGAGATGCTATCCTCGACCCAACGCCTCTTCCCCGAGCTCGAGAAGTCCTAACACCTCGGCGATGAAGAGTCTCTGCAATAAGCATCTGCTGATCTTGCTCGCTCATAGTCACAACTCCTCGGCGAATTTCAGTCCGTCCCTGTCTTGACGATTCCGGTTGCTCCTGAGCCCGTTCTCGTCTTGACGTTTCCGGCTGTTCCGGAGTTCGTTGTTGGCTGGGAGTAGGATTTTGAACAAGGGAACCAGAGGTTTGATCTGGAGTGCGAGCATCTGTTGGCGCGATATGCCGAAGGAATCTTTCTATGGAGGGGCGCCGAGAAAGAACAATGTTGTACCGAGAAGCCCAGCGCCGCAATGATGTCACGACTTGTTGGCAAGCCGAGCTCTCCAGCGCATTGTTCCTCCGGAGTACATTATATTCCTCCCACAGTTCGTCAACTCGACTCTGAGCATCTGATATGGTCATTCCCCCGCGCACACGGATGTAATCCTCGTACGCAGTCCTCTCAGCAATGGTCGTATTCAGCTCGGCCTCCAGATCATTCTTATCGGACTCTAAGTCCTTATTATCGGCCTCCAGCTTCACTAAACGAGCCAGAAGCTCGTCATTCTTCGTCTGATCGGCTATAGCTCTTTTCTCAGCTTCGTCTAAAGCCGAAGAGTACAGCCGTTTCCAGTGAAGTATCTCCAGCTCCTTGAGAGTTAAGAATACAAAGCAGCTACGTCAGTTCGGCATTTCAGCTTACCGAGCAGGTAGTAAACCACAACAGGAGTAAGAGAGTACGAAAGGCTATACGAAGACACAAGAGCAGAAAGAAGAATTTTTTCATTCATAAGAAAAAAATTTTTCTATACAAGGAGGGCTTCAAGGCCATTTTACATAAAGGAAGAAACTAAACTAAGAGAAGGGAGACGAAATCATACTTCGCTAGCTTCGTCTCCACCTTCTCGGTGAGGTTCAGCTTCCTTCTCATCTGCTTCAGCTTCAGCCTCTGCCTCCTTGCTCTCCTCAGCCTGCTCGGCGCCACCGTAGCCGATCTGCTGCGTCTCCTGATCGGCTTCCTTCTCCAGATGCCCGGCTCGCTCGACTTCGGCCTCCCGCTCCAGCGGCTCGGCCTCACCCTCTCCGTTGTAAGTCGAAGCGGGTGAAACGGGTCCCACGGAGGCAAAGATAGCCTCCAGGTTCTCGTCCCGATCAGCTCGACAACTCCGGACTCGGTCTGCAGAAAGCAGGACCGAGGATGAAGCGAGCTCCTCAAGGAGCGGCAGATTCTGAAGCCGAGCTGCTATCTCTCGGCTGTACAGAGGCAGCACGACATCGGCCCCCTGCTCGCCCTTATCGGCAATTAGCCTTACCAGGCTACCGACAAAGGCCGAGAACTGGCTGCTCAAAAAGAGTTTCTCCGTGTAAACACGGAGAGCCTCCCCTTGGGCAACCACGGCAGCAGCATCGCTCCGCTTCGCCTGCTCTCGCTGGATGACGAGCTGGTTTTTGGCAAACTGAGCTTCATCCTGGGCCGAAATCCTAGCAGCTCTGGCCTTCTCAAATTTAGCCTCAGCCTGTTCGGCCCGATGACAAGCAGCCGCCAACTTCCTCTGCATCTCGGCATAGTCATTGGACGCTTTGGAGAGTTCGACGGCGACGAGCTTGGAGAGCATATCGTTCCTCTGAAAATGGATAAGGAAAAAAGTCAACAGAGGGCACCAAAAATACAGGACAGAAGCCAGGCCAAAGAATCAAGAAGACAATTCACCTCGGCGAAGTCCGTGGGCCATAAAAATGGCTCACAGATATGCTCCGAAGGAGGCGCCAAGACCACGTCTTTCTCTGGCGCTCTCGGGGGCTTCTGGGTCCTCCCCTTCCTACTTGCCGAAGTCGACTCCGGCTTCTTTGGACCCGAAGAGGTCTTTTGCCTCTTCGGATTCTTCTCGGCATCAGGCGCCGAGCTGGTAGCCTTCTCTTTCTCCGGCTCCTCAAGCTCGGAGGACTTTCGGATAGCCTTATTCAGCATGAACACTGCCAAAAAGCAAGAAAACAAGGTTAGTTTTCTTCGTTAAAGCAGTAGAGCATAAAGATAAAGAGAAATCCTCACCCTCGGCCTCTTCGTCCGAAGACGAGATATTGAACACGAGGTCGCCCTTGACGAGCTCAGTTTCCGAATACTGTTTCCTAATCATAGGAATCTTATTGAGCTCGCCCTCGAGCTCGGCCAACGGTTCTAACCGAGGATGGGGAATCACGGACTTCGGCCTTCTCCAAGGAAAGCCCGGAGCCGAAGTCCTATTATAAAAAAAGAAACGGTTTTGCCATTTCGGCCACTTGGTTTTGCAGAAGGCCCTAAAAGGCTGTAAGGGGATCAAGTAGAACCAAGATCCCTTCCTTTTAAACTGGAAAAAATTAAGGATTGCCCTCAGAGACAGATCCTTATCTAGCCTACGCAGTTCGGCAGCAAAAGCCGATAAGTGCCTCCAAGAGTTCGGAGTCACCTGACCTAAAGGGAGTTGAAAAAAATCAAGAAGCTCTACAAAAGGTGGGGGAAGAGGAAAACGAAGCCCGCATTCTAAGCAGGCTTCGTAAACGGTGGCATAACCCTCCGGCGGGTCGTTAGCCCTATGATCATCGTCGGGAACCACCGCCTTCCCCCCAGGAAAAAAATATTTCTCGTGAAGGGATATCACAGTATCCTTACTCAAGATACTGTGAAAATACTCTACGGTCTTCTCCCCGGATTCTTTCCGGCTAGAAGACCCCTTATCCCCTTTCCTACCGCTACCCGACACCGAAGAAGAAGAAGAAGACATTTTTCTTACTTTTTGAAAGTGAAGAAAGTCTGAAGAAGCTCTTGAAAGCGGAAGAAAATTTCTCGAGAAAGAGAGAGTATAGAAGACGCAACAGCAAAGATGTTCAAATGAGGAAGAAAGAGCATATTTATCAGATTCGGCGAAGATTTCAAAATCGTCGCGCCGTTTCGAATCCCACCTTTTCAGGATTCAACGGCCGGATTTTACTGTCGCATTTAATGCAGTCACATGCAAGGCACGTCCCCTGACGTCAGCCTCCCCCGTACCTTTATCCAGAATGCCGAAGTGACTCGCTTCGCCGAAGTGATTCACTTCGTCTTTCGGGGGGGGGTAGTGATGGGGTACGGACTAAACAAGCCCAACAGCAATGACGGCCCATCAGCCCGAAGCCCAAGGAAGAGTATGAGTTCGGCATGACCAAAGAGTTCGGATGAGTTCGGCATTACCAAAGAGTTCGGCCTCAGCCTACAGCTCGGTAAAAGCCAACCAATCAAGCTCTGCTCTCAGGTCGGCATCAAGCTCTACTCTCAGATCGGCAACCAAAGCAGTTCGGTCTCAGTATTCGACCGAACAAGGAGTTAGTGGACCCATGCAGGATTTCCACAACTTCCAACACACCCACTACCACGTGGCGTCAACTCAGGCCACGATCTTAGGCCATGACCTACACGACATCCACGACCTAGAGTGATGATGTAAGCCACGATCTTAGTTCAATGTATAAATAGAACTTAGATCTGGTAGAAAAGGGTTAGAATCTCTCTAGAGAAATAATCACATAGCAAGTCTGTGTTGTAAGCTGTAATTCGCAGATCAAGCAATACAAACCTGCCCCCATTTCTCCCCGTGGACGTAGATTTACCTCAGTAAATCGAACCACGTAAAATTCTCTGTGTCGTAATTTATTTTTACGAGCATTTATCATCATCAAAAATTCGCCGATTCATCAAATAATATATCTAAGTTGTAAGTAAACGTATATAGAATATTATCGATTGAGACAATAATTGGACTACCTTGTACGCCGCGAAACCTGAATAATTTAATTACTAAAGTCAAACTAGGAGTTCCATTTATTCTTCTAAAGTAATAAGTGGTTCTCTTCTACATGCATTTTCTTTCCTTTTTACTATTTTTTTAGAAAATATTATAAATTCAAAAAGTGTATCTATGTAAAAGATCAACCATATTTAAACCGCTTTTTCACTATACTTGTTTGGAAAATGATTGTTTCTTTGGAATTGAGAGTAAGTTTGATGAAAGCTAGCCTAGTTTCCAACTAAAAGAAGCCAGATAAAATATTACTTTTACTAGTATAATTTATTTTTTGGTGATAAAAATCAGTTAAGATTTGTGTTGTGATAATACTTATTTTTAATAAAATCTATAAATATAGAAAAATTACTGGTGTGACAGCCAAAATTATAAAACAGAGGATCTCATATATCTTTCAAACTTGTAATAATTGGTAAAATTGAGCCTTTAACCAATTCTAATTGCTTCATTCAGTCCATTCTAGATGTTCAATAATCTTATCAAAATATACATAGGAATAAATTTTACCGACCCACTAGCTTAGAAACGAGATTAATTAGTTTGATAAATAAGTTATAGTGTTGGATTCATCATTGAATCATAAGAATTGATGCAATTTAAGTAAGGACTGATCAAACACATGCGAGGATATTCCTCAAAATAATTCCTCCACATGTAAAAAATATTAAAAGAGTTACTATCCCATGATTCTCATCATTCGTGTTTGGATTTGTTGCAGGAATCAATCATTCTATTTTTAAATTTTCCAAATTATATTCGGAAGTTTCCTAGGAGCTCATTAATCATCATTATATACTACTATCGATCACACAAAAAAATCGGAACAATAATATATTTGTTTATATGACGCACACCATACGTATTGGTATTATAGATAAAAACGTTGCAATTGATGTATTCAATTCATGATAACTACTAGTGTGTCTGTGACAGTTGACTTGGACTTTTCTCATATGTGCCAAAAAAAAATAAAGTTGAATAAATGATAATTAAGTGTGAATGGGCCAGCTGCAAGCATGTAGTTGGGGAACAATAATAATTTAATAGTACTACTATGCATGAAATTAATATAAGAATACATATAGGGGGCAGAATTCCTAACGTCAAATAACAATTTAATATCAAAATTTTTAATCTAGTTGTAATCATTCAGTAGGTTTAATAATTTTTGTGTAACCAACGCCATCTCATATTTTCAGGAGTATATTATATGATCAATGTAAACTCAGCAGCTTGTACGCTGTCATCTTAATCAACCACATAGTTTAAATTTGTTTTTGTCGTAAAATTGGAGTCACGTCACCACTTCTTATCCTAAAATTTATACTACTATATTTATGTAATGAGTAATTTGTGTGCATATCATTTATTGGTGATTACTTCATACGGTCCAGCATCGTTTACTCATCGTCGACTTTTGATGTCCTACTGAATTACATCGCCTTGCAAACAAAAAAATAAGACCTCGTTTTTATATTTTTATGTGGAAAAAGTACTCCACTTTGTGATTGAATATGACAAAACTTAATTATATGGAAATAAACTCGATTGCATGATTAAGTTGTTTAAACTTTGAGTGATTTTTTGTACTATAAAAAACCTTAACAATGAATTAAGGTTACATTAGGGTCTCAGGCACATACTAAATCATTACAAAAATTTAACTATATATATAAAAATAACGGCAATCGATTATTTTATGAAGGCGTGTTGTTAGGTCCAAATTATAGAAAACTGCACCCATTTAACTATTATTCCTACATAAAAAGCAATTGATAAATTTCTCACTTAATATTACTACTAGAAAAAAATTACTAAAGACACTTTTTTAACACAAAAAAAATATTAATTTGTGTTTCTAACTATATAACCAACGCTTTAAAGTTGTTTCAATTCTTAGTATTTCAACTAAAATTTAAGGGACATAAATGAAAACATTCTAGTAAAATAAAAGATTAAGATAATTTGTCCTCACCTTTGGAACACTTTCTTTTGTGTCCTAAATTGCAGTTAATTTTTAAAATTTTCAATACAAGTAATACTTGTATTACTTTTTTGTATTATTAAAAGATTAGCTTTTTTAAGTGTATGTATGGATAATGGATTGAACATATCAAGACGTATCCATTCATATAATGTATGGATTGAACTTATCAAGACGTATCTATTGAAACAAAGAGAAAATGACTTTTTTATGCAATTTTTCCATGCTGTATTTATTTCTACTGACGGTGTGTCGGTTACGTTGCTATGGAAATTTCATGGAAATCAACCAAATAAAGTGACAAAGGATGTAAGTCAAGAATTTCCATGGTCACGAAAATTAAAACACATATTTTCTTTCAAATTTAGCTGAAATTACAAATTGGCAAACATTCTTTAAGGTTCATGTTAGCAAGATTAACGAGAATTAAGGAAGAAATCAAGGAGGATATATGGAATTGATAGGCGAGAATATTTACCAAATTATAGAATGCATTCAATGTAATTAGTTTTACCTTTTTTGTGTATTCGTGTAGCCTATATAAGTTGTACAATCTCTACACATTGAATATATTGAATAAGAATGATTCTATTACCCAATTGTTTACATGGTACCAGAGCAGGAAGAAGCTCTTAGGCGGCTCAGAAATTTCCTCATCATAGCCAATATACCAAACCCGACCCCGGCATAAGACCGAACTTACCCGAACCAGAAGAAACCGAACCAGAAACCTACAAACAAATCATGTCAGAAACAGAGGACGTGAAGAAGAACCCGGAACCAGATCAGCCAGGAAGATTAAAGAACAGCAAGAATGTCACCGTGGCATTCAAGCTCAATGGAAAGAACTACCCGTTGTGGTCTCGACTTATGAAAGTCAAGATCGGAGGCCGAGGGGCCTACCCACATATCTGGAACGAATCGCCAGAACCCGGGAGCAAGGGTTATGACGATTGGGAGGAAGACGACTTGGTGGTGTTTTCGTGGATCGTCGACAACATCGAAGACGGGATAATTGCCGACTTCGCACACCACTTGACAGCCAAAGCATTATGGGACAGCCTCGCAATCACATTCGAGAATAAAGCAGATAAGTATCTAATATATGATTTGGAGGAAAAGGCAATAACCATTAGGCAGGGAGAGCTTGATTTGGAAACATATTACCGAAGGATCAATGGGCTATGGATCAACATTGACCGATGCCAGAAACAACCCATCACCTGCTGCGATAAGGGTGTAAACCAATACAGAATCCATTCAAACGAGAAGAGGCTGATCAAATTTCTGACCGGACTAAACCCGGAATATGATTCCATCAAACGGGAAATCCTCAAGGAGGACCCGTACCCATCAGTCGAAGCTGCTTACGGGTGGGTGAAGACGGAGGCGGCTCGAAGAAATCTCATGCCACCGGCATCGTCCCCTCCACCCGAAGCCATCGGCAATTACACCGGGGATGCATCACCTGGGGGAATCGGAAGTGGGTTCGCTGCCCATAATCAACGTCCGCGACAAGGACCACCACCAAGACCCACCGCTACCAGCCGACCAGGGAGCCACCGACAAGACACGTCAAAGCTGTGGTGCTCGCACTGTGGCAAGCAGAAGCACACGTACGAGACGTGCTTCAAAAGATTGGGCTATCCAGAGTGGTGGGAAGAACGACAGAAGGCCAGAACCCCCCAATTTCAGGCCAAATTGGCCATCGGAGTGAACGATGAAGGAGTACCGAAGCAAGGCGGGTCCAACAACCAAGGGGGAAACGGTGGACAGGGACAAGCCGTGAGCTCAGGGGCTCAACCTGGAGGCGGCAGCGTGCGGGGGAGCGGCAATTTCGCCGGACGCACAGAATCGGCGGGTGGATCGGACGAGAAGAGAGGCGGAATCACAAATGGAGGTAAAGGGTTTGGCACCGAGCCAAACCCTAGTTATTTGCCTAATTCTCAATTTCACCCACATAAGTTTCAGAATTTGCGGAATAGACCCCGAAAAATTTATATTGCCCCTCCTGATCCATATAAATTCGAATCTGACCCCAGCTGTAGTAATAAGTGTTATATGGACCCCTATACTTCCGGAATTCGCGAATCCACCCCTGTTTTGTGTGATTATATTTCTGAAAACCCGTTTTCACCACTTGAAAAAATTTCCGCTGCATTTCATGTTGATAGTATGACTGATACACATGCGAAAGGGTGGATTTTTGACTGTGGGGCAACTGATACAATGACCCCCGAGAAAAATGATTTTGTTGATCTAAGTTGTGAAGTGGGTAAATCTTATATCAGAACGGCTAATGGGGAATTGATTACTGTAGTGGGATCTGGAACTATTGAGATTTCTCCTACTCTTCGTCTAAAGAACTGCTTATATGTCCCTACACTGTCTCAGAGGCTGATGTCTATTAGTCATGTTACTAAGGAATTGAACTGCACCCTCCTGATGCACCCCGACTTTTGTATCTTGCAGGATATTCAGACGAGGAGGATTCTTGGGCGTGGCACTGAGAAGCAAGGACTCTACTACGTGGACGAGATAGCTCAACATGGTAGTGCGATGCTGGCTCACGGGTCCACGAAACAAGAAACTTGGCTTTGGCACCGAAGACTGGGACACCCCTCCCCGGGTTATTTTAAGCTACTTTTTCCGAAACTCTCTATTCCTGTTGATTTTTCTTGTGCAACTTGTGTTTTGGCTAAGAGCCACAGACAGTCTTTTAAACCTACGAATACTAGAATGAATTCCATGTTTTCCTTAGTGCATTCTGATGTATGGGGTCCAGCACCGATTATTGGTGGAAATGGTTTTAAGTATTTCGTGATATTTGTTGATGATTGCACTAGAATGACGTGGGTTTATTTTCTGAAACATAAGTCTGAAGTATTCGATAGGTTCACATCTTTTTTCAAACTTATCCAAACACAGTTCCACACTACCATTAAAACTCTTAGATCTGACAATGGGAGGGAATTCGTAAATAGTGTTATGACCCAATTCTGCACTGAAAAAGGCATTATCCACCAAACCTCCTGTCCCTATACTCCCGAACAAAATGGAGTAGCCGAAAGAAAAAACAGAACAATACTTGAAATGACCCGAGCCCTGATGATAGAATCCAAAGTCCCGACCTCTTTCTGGCCCGAGGCAATCTCCACTTCTGTTTTCCTCATGAACCGTCTCCCTACCAAAATCCTCCGAATGAAAACACCACTTGATACCTTGTCCAAAATTGCCAATATCCCAGAACACCTAAACCTCGCACCCAAAGTCTTCGGTTGTAGTGTTTATGTACACATTCCAAAATATGAAAGAACTAAATTGTCCCCCTATGCAACTAAATGTGTCTTCGTGGGGTATGGGATAAACCAAACAGGGTACCGATGCTTTGATCCCCACACCAAAAAGGTCATCACTTCTATGAATTGTAACTTCTTGGAGACCGAATTCTTTTACCAAACCCACCTTCGTAGCCAGGGGGAGAGTGATCCAGGTCACAATGACTACCTAAGTTGGGTTGTGCCATTGTCAAGCTCTTCGATTGAGGACTCAACAGAACCAGTTGACACTACCGCCGAGCAGGTCTCGCCGCAAGAGTCATCTCAACCACTAACCCAAGACCCCCCTCCGACGATATCCGAGGTAACACCCGACTCAGAACAATCTTCTATACCTATTCCCACTGACCAAGTTGATACAGAAACTCAAGTGGAGGATAATGTAATCGACGGGGACACAGGACGATATATACTTCCTGAACGGAGTACCAGGGGGATACCGCCGAAAAGATATTCCCCCGAGAAGATAGGGAAGAAAAGCCGATATGGAGTGGCAAATTTTGCGCAGGGAAATCTGTCCAAAATGGCAAGGGCTTTTTCCGCTGCGTTGTACCAGGAGGAAGAGATTCCTAGAACGGCCGAAGAAGCAATGGAACATAAACACTGGAGAGAAGCAATGTTAACCGAAATGAAGGCCCTGATGAAGAGCAACACGTGGGAAAAAGGTAAATTACCTGCAGGGGCAAGAACCGTTGGATGCAGATGGGTATTCACAATCAAGAGAAGACCGGACGGATCGATAGAAAGGTACAAAGCTCGACTCGTGGCAAAGGGGTATACTCAGACGTATGGTGTAGATTATGCAGAGACGTTCTCCCCCGTAGCCAAAATCAACACAGTGAGGGTCCTATTTTCCATTGCAGCTAACAAGGACTGGCCACTTCATCAGTTCGATGTAACTAATGCGTTCCTCCATGGAGAGTTGCCAAAACCTGTATTCATGGAACCTCCTCCAGGATTTGCTCAAGAATTCCAGAATGGTGAAGTTTGTCGGTTGAAGAAAACTCTCTACGGATTAAAACAGTCTCCACGGGCTTGGTTTGGAACATTTACGGAAGTAATGAAGAAATATGGATACAAGCAGAGCAACTCAGATCACACTTTGTTTCTCAAGAAGAAAAAAGATAAGATTACATGTCTGATTATATATGTGGATGACATGATCATTACAGGAGATGATGAAGAGGAAATTGGCGAACTAAGGAAGAACTTGTTCAAAGAGTTTGAGATGAAAGATTTGGGACTGCTCAAGTACTTCTTGGGAATAGAGGTGCTACGGTCGAAGAAGGGAATCTTCATTAACCAAAGGAAGTACATATTAGACCTATTGGCAGAAATTGGGATGATAGATTGCAAACCAGCAGATACCCCCATAATTCAAAATCACGGGCTGCAGTTAAAGAAAGGAGCAAAACAAACGGACAGGGGGAGATATCAGAGGTTAGTCGGAAAATTGATCTATCTTTCACACACTAGACCAGATATAGCATATGCAGTGGGAGTGGTAAGTCAATTCATGCATGCACCCCAAGAAGAGCATTGGGAGGCAGTGCTCCGAATCGTTCGATACTTGAAAGGGACAGCGGAGCACGGGATTATGTTCGAGAAACATGGTCACATGGAGGTCCATGGTTTCACTGACGCTGATTGGGCTGGGAATCCGAATGACAGAAAATCGACTGCAGGCTACTTTACGTTTGTAGGGGGAAACCTTGTGACATGGAGAAGTAAGAAGCAGAAGGTAGTGGCATTGTCCAGTGCAGAGGCAGAGTTCCGAGGAATTAAAAGTGGGTTGACCGAGATACTGTGGCTGAGAAGACTTATGACAGAATTGGACATGCGCCCGATACAGCCGTGTAGGCTATTTTGTGATAACAAGGCGGCAATCAGTATATCCGAGAACCCCGTCCAACATGATCGAACCAAGCACGTAGAAGTTGATAGACATTTCATCAAGGAGAACATTGAAGCTAAGGTGGTGGAAATGCCATTTGTCAAATCTGAAGATCAGCTGGCAGACATTCTAACAAAGGCCGTGAACTCAAAGTCGTTCCGAGACGTATTGTGCAAGTTGAGTATCGGAAATCCCGTTACTTAACTTGAGGGGGAGTGTTAGCAAGATTAACGAGAATTAAGGAAGAAATCAAGGA
This sequence comes from Salvia splendens, assembly GCF_004379255.2. Lineage (NCBI taxonomy): Eukaryota > Viridiplantae > Streptophyta > Magnoliopsida > Lamiales > Lamiaceae > Salvia > Salvia splendens. The sequence goes on along the minus strand of NC_056036.1, from coordinate 3,809,497 downwards.
GGATATATGGAATTGATAGGCGAGAATATTTACCAAATTATAGAATGCATTCAATGTAATTAGGTTTACCTTTTTTGTGTATTCGTGTAGCCTATATAAGTTGTACAATCTCTACACATTGAATATATTGAATAAGAATGATTCTATTACCCAATTGTTTACAGTTCATAATTTTTATAAATACCACATTTGACTTTCCTTGGTCACGAAAATTAAAACACAAGTTTTCTTTCAAATTTAGCCGAAATTACAAACAGGCAAAAATTCTTTAAAGTTCATAATTTTTGTGAATACAAAATTTGATTTTCCTTGGTCACGAAAATTAAAACAAAAATTAATTTTCTCTCAAATTTAGCCGAAATTACAAATAGGCAAAAATTCTTTAAAGTTCATAATTTTTGCGAATATCAAATTTGATTTTCCTTGGTCACAAAAATTAAAACACAAATTTTCTCTCAAGTTTAGACGAAATTACAAATAGGCAAAAATTGTTTAAAGTTCATCACCTTTGTGAATACAAAATTTGCCTTTCCTTGGTCACGAAAATTCACAAATTTGCTCTCAAATTTAACCGAAATTATAAACAGGCAAAAATTGTCAAAAGTTTTTAATTTTTGTGAATACCAATTTGTATTTGATGTTCGGTACGCATAGCATACTAAGGGCATCCATAGTGGGGCGAACGATAAGTCGCCCGATGCTTCGGGCGCGCCATCGTCCGCTACTGTGGGTGAGCGGACGACGGACGATGCGTCGTCCGCGCCCTAAGATTAGTCCGCGGACGAAGCGCGGACGACAGGGCATCGTCCGCCCACTGTGGGCGACGCGGACGATGGGGCGGACGATGCAACGCGTTTTTATTTTTTTTTTCAAAATTTGTCTATTTAAACCTCAATTGTCATTTTATTTTTCATACGAACATTTCTTGCATCTCTCATTTCTCTCATCTCTCACGTTTCTCCATCTCTCACAAACCAAAATGAACCACGGCGACGACCGGAGTTCATCGGATGACGGTAGTCCGACCTTGACTCGAGCCTTAAATGCAGTCGTGCAAGACGCAATGGCGGAATGCTTAGCCATAATGCAACGCGAGGAGGCGGAGGCGACGGCCTTGCGTATTTTTTTTAATTCGTATTTTAATGTATTAATTTTATAAATGAAATGAAGTTTTTTCCAAATTTTTGTAGTTATTTGAATATTCAAATAGAAGAAAATGCTTAGGGCGTCCCACTGCAGGTGGAATGGCAGGAGGACAGGGCGGTGCATAGAACGGGCTTTAGAGCGCCCCACTGTGGATGCTCTAATACTACTACCTCATCTTAATACTCTGAATTATACCTTTCCCATGTTAGATAACAAGGATATTCTTTTAAAAATACCCTTTCCAAAGAAAAGATAGATTTGAGAAAAGAATCTCATAAGGTAAAGTAAATATTTAAGGGCATCCGCAACGCGTCTCGTTGCGGTCCCTATCTCGTCTTGGAGAGACAAGACGGCAGCGAGACAGCCTTGCGGGCTCCGTCTCGTCCCCATCCCGTCCCGTAACTCGTCTCGGAGAGACACTCGGCGAGCTGTCTCGCCACGCGCATTGGCGACGTGGCGCGGCTCGTCCGTGACGCCCACACGCCGGCCCGCGAGTGGGCGTCGTTTATTTCCATTGAAAATGTATTTTTTATTGTTTTTTTTAATTCAGAAAATTTTTTTGAAAAAAAGGTCAAAATTATACTAGCCATTTATAGCCGTTTTTTACAATTTTTTTACTTTTTTTTTGAAATTTTTTTAAGCCTCCAATCACTTCTATAAATATTAAATCATTCCCACAAATTAATCCACCAAAAAAAACTCTCTATTCTCACTCAAACACTCTACATTCTTCATCTCAAAACATTATTCTTCTCCCAAATTTAAATCATTTATGGATCCATTTGAGCAAATGCGTCGCATAATGGAAGAGTCGCTAGCAGAAGATCGACGTTGGGAGGAGGAGGAAGCCGCCTCAAGGTTGGTACGCGACTACTTTTGTGACAACCCGGTATGGGGAGAGACCTACTTCCGTCACCATTTCCGCATGCGGAAACGGCTATTTATGCACATCGCAAATACGTTGGCAGCCCGGGAAGAGTTTTTCCAAGAAGGGTTCGACGCCGTTGGCTGTCATAGTCACACGACTCTGCAGAAATGTATTGCAGCAATCCGTCAGCTTGCTACTGGACAAACGGCGAATGTGTTCGACGAATATCTGCACATTAGGGAAAGCACAGGGAGAATGTGTCTGATTATCTTCTGCAAAGGCATCCGAGCAGCCTTCACCGACGATTTCTCCGGAGGCCAAGCACGGCAGATTGTCAGTTTCTACTCCGACTTCACCAAGAAGTGCACGGATTCCCCGGGATGCTTGGCAGCGTCGATTGCATGCATTGGCAATGGAAGAATTGCCCTGTGGCATGGAGGGGGTCATACACGAGCGGCCACAAAGGCACCCACCCCACCATTATACTCGAGGTCGTTGCCGACTACCGGCTATGGATTTGGCATGCGTATTTCGGGGTCCCCGGATCGAACAACGACATCAACGTGCTCAACCAATCCGACCTCTTCACCGATGTTTTGAATGGTAAAGCGCCGACCATCAACTTCATCGCTAACAACTGGCAGTATAAAATGGGGTACTATCTTGCCGACGGCATCTACCCGAAGTGGCCAACCTTCGTGAAGACGTTCAACGGGCCGGTGAACGAAAGAGCGTTCGGGGTTCTCCAAGCTCGCTTCAACATTATCAAAGCCCCAGCTCGTACGTGGTTTATGGAGAATATGGTCGACATTATGTATACGTGCATAATCTTGCACAACATGATTGTCGACGACGAAGGACCTGAGGCGGGAAATTGGTTCGACCCTGAAACCCCGGGAAGCTCTACCGTAAGTAGTCCGCCTCGCAGTGGAGTGCATCCGTCTATGCAAGATCGGTTGTCTATTCGGGCAAGGACACGTGATTCTACCGCCCACGCCCAACTCCAAGATGATCTAATGGAGCACATTTGGGCAAACTTTGGCAACCAATAGAGTGCGCGGAAGAAATTAAATTATATATTTTTAATATTTTTTTAGAATTTTAATTAAGTGTTTTTTTTTATTTTTTGAATTTTAAGTTGTAATTTTATGTTATTTAATGAAGTGTGTTTTTATTAATTAAATTTGTTGGAAATAAAAATAAAAAATGAAATTGAATGAATAGTTAAGAGATGAGATGATTAAGAGATGGTTAAGAGATATAGGGTTGCAGATATTGTCTCTTAGTTAAGAGATGGAATGAAAAGTACAGTGGGGATCATAAATAGTTAAGATATGAGACGGTTAAGAATGGATAAAAGATAGCGTTGCGGATGGCTTAACTTATCCAACCATTGATCAAAAGAGTATGAAGTCTAACCAAGGGCAAATTGCATTCAAAGGGAGGCCCACCCAAGATCACACGTGTCAAACCCAAAAAGGCAGGCTGTTTGAATATGGGACCCGAACCCGAATATGCCACTTAGATTCTTCACCTCGTATATAAATACGAACAAAACCATCTTCGTATTTTCACTACTTCCACATCGAAACTGTTTCCCTCTCTCTCCTCGTGTTGCTTTTTTTCTACTGAAAAATATTTGAAGGAAGAGTATAAAATCAAGACTCTTCGATTCTGAAGCACAGCTGAGGTCAGTGTTTTTAAATATTTATGTTTTCTTCTTTTATTAGTTTATATCTGAATCGCATCATGATTATATATGAGGTTCAAATGCATTTGCTGCTTGAAGAATGAATATGTGAATAGAGGACTTTTTTCACCTTATTTAAAAGAGAATTTCATCTAATTATATATCTCTTGAATTGATTGTGAATTTGAGTTTGAAGAATCACGTAGATTATTACAATTCCTTCTTATTTTATGCTTGTAAGTTCTAATAATGAAATTAGGAGTAGTAGTAGTAGGAGTATTATTTAGTTTGCTCTCTTTTCAAACGGCCTTTCCAAAGTTTCTGGGAAAGTGCCAACTGCCAACCTTTTGTTATTGTGAACCACACATTTATGATATACTTATGAACCCAATAAATTTCATTATACAACATAAAAATTTATTTTACAACTTTGGTTAATGTAATTATCATACTCAAAATCTTGTACTTAATGGTATATATAAAAATATTTATATAATAATTAATAAATGTATATTGTCTATTTGACGGCGTGGGCACATACGTAAATTGCGGAATGAGCATGTTCGATAACGATAAGTATTGAAATTTCAACATTCAATAAAAATAACTATAGGGATCTGTGCTATATAGAAACAGCTGTGGGCATTCATTCTAAAATCTGGTCCTTGGTTTTAATCCATATATTCACTTATACTACCATTATTGACTTCAGAAGTAGAGTTTTCCCCATTTCCATGTCCTATCTAAACAACCATTCAACTCTTCTGTTCAATAAATATCTTAAATATATAGAAGTAGTATGCTTGGAAATATATCATTTTCCAATATGATTTATCTCATGTACTACTACTAATTCAGAAAAAGAATAATATTTCTAAATTCTTTAAAATCATTTCAAAATTTGACATATTTTTTTATAGTCAGAATCTTCCAAAACAATGCATCTTAATTGAAACACGTTTATCTTGATTCGCATCATTAATTTAATTGTATCTTGGATTAATTTTTCAGGTAGTTATGGCTAAGAAACAATTAGAAGTGCTAAACGCACTAGACGTTGCCAAAACACAATGGTACCATTTCACGGCGATCGTGATCGCCGGAATGGGATTCTTCACCGACGCGTACGATCTCTTCTGCATCTCTCTCGTCACGAAGCTCCTCGGCCGCCTCTACTACACCGTCCCAGGCGCCGAGAAGCCCGGCACCCTCCCCCCTAACGTGGCCGCCGCAGTCAACGGCGTCGCCTTCTGCGGCACCCTCACCGGGCAGCTCTTCTTCGGCTGGCTCGGCGACAAGCTCGGCCGCAAAAAAGTCTACGGCATGACCCTCATGATGATGGTCATCTGCTCCATCGCCTCCGGCCTCTCCCTGGGGAGCCAGCCGAAGGCGGTCATGGCCACCCTCTGCTTTTTCCGCTTCTGGCTTGGCTTTGGCATCGGCGGTGACTACCCTCTCTCCGCCACTATTATGTCTGAGTATGCCAATAAAAAAACCCGCGGCGCATTTATCGCCGCGGTTTTCGCCATGCAGGGATTTGGCATCCTGGCAGGCGGGATGGTGGCAATCATTATGTCGGCCGCATTTAAGGCGGCCTACCCCGCCCCAGCCTACGCGTTCAACGCTGCCGCCTCCCTCCCGCCCGCATCAGACTACGTGTGGCGGCTAATTGTTATGTTCGGTGCGCTCCCTGCGGCCCTTACCTACTACTGGCGGATGAAGATGCCCGAGACCGCCCGGTACACCGCCCTTATCGCGAAAAACGCGAAACAGGCGGCGGCCGACATGTCTCGGGTTTTGCAAGTGGATTTGGAAGCGGAGCCCGAGCGGGTCAGTGAGGAAAATCGAAAACAATTCGGGTTGTTTTCGAAAGAATTCCTCCGGCGACACGGGCTCCACCTCCTCGGGACCACGAGCACGTGGTTCCTCCTCGACATCGCCTTCTACAGCCAGAACCTCTTCCAGAAAGACATCTTCAGCGCGATCGGCTGGATTCCGGCCGCCAAAACGATGAACGCTCTTGAAGAAGTGTACAAAATTGCAAGGGCTCAAACGCTGATCGCTCTATGCAGCACCGTCCCCGGCTACTGGTTCACCGTGTTCTTCATCGACAGAATCGGAAGGTTTTTCATCCAAATCATGGGGTTCACAATGATGACAATCTTCATGTTCGCTTTAGCGATCCCCTACGACCACTGGACTCACCGGGACAACCGGATCGGGTTCGTGGCCATGTACTCGCTAACGTTCTTCTTCGCGAATTTCGGCCCCAATGCGACGACGTTTGTAGTCCCGGCGGAGATATTTCCGGCGAGGCTCCGGTCGACGTGCCACGGGATTTCGTCGGCGGCGGGGAAGGCCGGGGCGATTGTGGGGGCGTTTGGGTTCCTGTACGCGGCTCAGTCGAAGGATCCGGCGAAGGTGGACGCGGGGTACCGGCCCGGGATTGGGGTGAGGAACTCGCTGCTGGTGCTCGGGTGTGTGAATGCATTGGGGGTGTTGTTTACTTTCTTGGTGCCCGAGTCGAATGGGAAGTCGCTGGAGGAGATGGCGAGGGAGAACGAGAATGAGAATGAAGATGGGAATGGAAACGAGATTACGGAAATGGGTGTGAGAGATTCGAGGACAGTGCCGGTGTGATTGAGATAGAATTTGGCCATAGTTTGTTTGTGTAATATGATATGGTTGTGTGTGTAAGGGGTCGATATCTTAGATGAGATGATGGAGTACTGCTATTTTTAAGCCATCTTGTATTGTACGAGTCGGTTTTGGATGTGTGTGGTACGATAACGGAATTGATTAACCAATATTATGGATTAAGTCGTAAAACGTTTTCTGATCAACCAACAACAGATTATGATACAAACTGGCTCTCATTTTGCTATGTCAAACTAGGACATGGAAATGTGCTTAATTTGCACATTTGATTGGTCAACTCCTTTTTTTTCTGCTAATAAGTCGGAGCCAGTTATGAAACATTGTTTATTTTTTGTTATAAAATCGAAGAAGAGGAAGATGATGATCTAGGACCAGAACTAGATCGATAATATTCTAATCGGAAGTCAACTGTGAAGATTCAAATCACTACCATTCCAACAATTTTGCCATAATATTCGGCTGATCTGTATACAATTTTACTCAATAGTTTGGTTGATTGTCTGTCATGTATATTTAAAAGTGATAATTTTCATACCATGATACCAACACTAAATCACTTGAGACTTAATGAAACTGATGGGCGAGTGTTAAGCCTTATCGTGTCGATACAATAAGACTCGGTAGTTTCATGTTCTAGCTGTGGGAGATTGTTTTCTTGAAGAACTAGAAGATAAATTATTACAAAAACATTGGCCCTTGTTCTTGATCTCAGATTAATTAACCAAAACTTAAAAGTAGAAAGTGAAATTTGGAACTTATAGCATTACTATATGGACAAACATAACCTGATGCAAATGGAAGTTCAAAATCTTATAAAAAGAAGACTTGATTCCATCAGCCAAATTTACAGGTGATTTCTCTTCAACATACTAGTAATAAATTGAGAATCAAAGAAGGGAAAAACAAAGGCTAATGCTTATACAAACACTTCCATTGAAAGGAAGGCACTCGCCATTTGATGCTACTAGTTCCGATTTCTGCACGAACTTTGTACAAGACCACGGTGCAGAACATTCTTCTACTACTATATATCTAGCTAAGTTTATGGACACGGTGCCTATAAAACGGGTTCATATCCATTTACTCGGTTCTTGGCTGCATTAAAAACAACGTACTCAAGCAAGAAGACCCACGTCTATGGAGTCGCCACCATTTGTCATCCACGGGTGCCCTTCACAAACAGATTGTGAAATCTAGTTTAGTATCACATTGTTGATTGTATATAAAAGCAAAAGGAGAGGATATGCAGCTTCTACTCACTAAGAAACAACAAGCATGACAATCATTCAGTCACTGCAGCATAGTATTCACCAAAACAGAGAAAACAAGACAGTTATTAGCTGGCATATATGCTTACTCAAGACTTGGTCAGCTGAGAACCTTCGAGACACATCCTTGCAAAGCATTCGTCTCAGCAGATCCTTAGCTTCTGCTGAAACTGAGCTGAAAACCTTCCTCGGGAATCTCAGATTCGCCCTAAGCACAGCCTCAAAAATCTCCTGTGCTGACTCTCCATAGAAAGGAGGGATCCCGGCTAGCATTATGTACAATATGACACCTGCACTCCACACATCCACCGTTTCGTTGTAGTCCCTGCCTGCTATTACCTCCGGGGCAACGTAGTAGGGGGTCCCGACAATCCCAGACATCAGCCCTCCACCGCCAAAACACTCAGCTGAACCAAAATCTGCAAGCTTTAGCTCGTTGTAGCTGTTGAAGAGAATGTTGTCGGGTTTGATGTCACGATGGGCTATTCCGTGGTTGTGGCAGTGTGCTATGGCCTCCATTAGTGGCAACTGCATAAGTGTGTCATGATCAAGTAAGTTAGCATAATTATCATACAACAAAACCATCTTTGAAGAAGGCAACTCCTCTACTTTTACTATAGTTGGGAATTCGTTACTACAGAGAGTTACACCTATCAACTAATGAAGAAAATTGATTGCAAAAACAGATATTTCCCTAATTCATATCTCAAACAAGGAGAAACTTTACATGTGCTCAAATCCCACATTATTTAACACAAGAATGGTCAATGACAATCTCGTGTAAATCTTTCCAATGTCCACAGTCCATTTCAAGTAAATAATAATCATATAATTCCTAACTTCAATTTAGGGTTGTATAAGAAAAATTACCGGATTATAACTACAATGAACACCTTGTCAAATTTCTCCAAAAATTGCAGTAAGATATTGTTATGTTCAAGCTCAACCATGATTTTTACCAGAATTCCTCTGATTTTTAATTTTTGAGAAACTGATTATTAACAGCTTCAACAAAAAAAAAAGGTTTTCTGGTAAAGAACACAAAAACATAACAAATTGGGGGATAAAAAAACATTCTAAATTATTTTTAAAAAAAACAAAATTCCAGAAGCTAAGCATAATGTGCCAACAAAATCGCAATCAGTAGAAGAATAAAAAATCAAAGTCACAGAAAAGAAGAACTAACCAGGAATCGGCGGGCTTCCGACTCGGCGAGAGCGGGGCGGGCCGTGATCCGCTGGAAAAGATCGCCGCCACCGCAATACTCCAAAATAACATGCAGGAAGTCGTCATCCTCGTACACATCGAAAACTCCGACGACATTGGGGTGGCCGGAGACGAGCTGCATGAGCTTGGCCTCGTTTTGGAGGCAGAGGCTGTCGACGGCGTCGTCCTGGATGAGGCGCTTGTCGATGGACTTGACGGCGAAGCACTCTCCGGTGAGGGCGGAGTGACACCTCGAAACGACGCCGTATCTGCCCCTACCGATCTCGTCGCCCACTGTGTAGTCTCTCTCTAGCTCTCCACTCATCACTTTTTTGTTTTGTTTTTCTCTACAGAGGATAAACTGTTCGTACGGTGGGTGGGGTATATTTATGAGAGAGGAGAGAGAGAGAGTTTGGTAGTTGGAATTTCGGAGAGGAATATTCGGTTAAAATAGGAAGCCAATTAGATGAGCACACGTGTTATGCGAGTTGACGGAGGTTTGACGGTTTTCGATCAGGTGTTTCCTTGTTGCGTGGTAATAGATGAATATTTTATTTTTGCTTCAACATAACTTACCTTATATTGATTAAAATACTCTATTTATAATCGTGATTCCAAGTCTATTTAGGATTTATAGATAAGAATTGAAATATAAAATTGTAATAATTCCTCCTCCTCAAGGAAATATCCCTTCATTATAGGAATAGATAGAAGTAAATATAACGATTAATTGTGGGAAAATCATGAATTTGGGATTTAGCTGCGAATATCCTATGTCGAATATATCAGATTGTCTACATGTAACATACTATTATTAATGTTTTTTAATGAAACGATATTGTATTTTTATGAATAAAAGTTTTTTCTACACCGTCATTTAATAATTTTTATTCATGTTGATTGCTGTAAAGTATTAAAGATGGAATGTTCTTCATGTGGTAATCAAGATATTAAGATGATCGGTAAGGGATTTACCTCATATAGGTCCCGTTCGGTTAACCATATAAAATAATGGTGGATAACAATATAGGATACAATAGAGATGGACTTTTTTGATAGAATGGACTTTATCTAGGATTGATTTAGTAGGAGGGGGTAAGGCTAGATGAATAGTCTAATTAAAATAGTCAAATTGCATTAGTTATGCCGGCTTCAATTTAAAGGGTGACACCAATTTTTTCAACGGAACACCAATTTAAAGGGTGACACTTAATACTGATTAATAGTACATACCGAACAGACACATAATGTGGATAAGATCACTCCAATTCAGGAATTTGTTGTTAGATTTAAAGGATTTCATATTAATCATGAGATACGTAGAACTAGAGGGTAATTGTGATATTCGATTACTTTAAAAATAGAGAAAACTTAAAAGATCTAGAAGATATATACAGGGAATTTTCTCTATTTCATGTTAATATCAACTATATTATTGTAATCGTAATATGAGTACTAGTATAAGATTTGTACTCCCTCCATCCCATATAATTTGTTCCATTTTTCCATTTCAGTCTGTCCCACATAATTTGTCACATTTCACTTTTTACCATTTTTAGTAGTGGACCATATATTCCACTAACTTATTCATACTCTCATTTTATTATAAAACTAATATATAAAAGTTGAACTCATATTCCACTAAAATTTTCAACTCACATTTTATTACATTTTTAAAACCCGTGTCCGGTCAAATTGAGATGAATTATCTGGGACAGAGGGAGTAATACTTTAGTAAAAAGGAGTTCATATTAATCAGGAGATATGTAAGGTATAGGATATATGTGATATTCGATTACTTTAAAAACGAGAAAACTCAAAATATCTAGAAGATATATCTATAGGAAATTTGCTCTATTTCATGTAAACATCAACAATACAATTATACTATATAGTAGTAAGATTTAAATAAATACCATGCTGCTTGATCCAAGGAAACACAAGTGACGTGGTAGTAATTAATAAAGTAGTGTACATACTATCTTAGATATTGTGATGGGATATCACCACTAGTAGGTCGGATATAATTATATTTTGGAACATCATGAATTTGATCATATGTATAGTTATAATGTGAGCATAACGGTCATATTGGTTGAACAAACTTTCCCCTCATGTTAAAATTAGATAATCAATGACTTATTTTCATATATGTCAATCTAACAAATATATTCCTTCTATTTTTGTTCGATTAGGACTTAGGAATCTAATTTTCATTTGTTTGCTATAAAAAATTACTACTTATCCAACATAAGTTACGTAACTTATGATGTACGAAGACAAATATGATATTATAACACATGTCAAAGAGTTCTCAGTGTCGTCCCAACAAACACACGTAGGCAAAATGTCTTTGTGCAACTTGAATTATAGCTTCGAAGTTGTACTATTGTGTATACAATAATAATAATAGGGGTATATGCTTAGGTATAGTAATAGATTTTTCAAGATGGAATCTGCTTTAAAAAATAAACGGCGTAACTTAGGAATCAAGTGGGACGACTCCGTACGTAGGCGGTTGGATTTGGAATCCAGATAAGAATCATGATCCGCATATTTATAGATAGGGGCGGGTTATTATTGTCTACATGGGGTCTATAGTAAGCGGGTGGTGTACCCCAATGGGCGAGCAGCACAGGCCCACCCACGCCCCTTCGCTGCTCTGAATGGCTGGTTTATTATAAATTAATGTTTGCTTTTGTAACACCCAACTCTTAGTGCGGCTGACTATATATCCAACACCATTATTTTACCAAGAATAATGGAGTATTATATGATTTGCATGATTCCATTCGTGGAAAATTGCCTAATGTTACTATAATTTTGATCATCAGGTCTGGTTTGAATAGCACAGTTCACAATTAGGATAGCTATAAGCTTTAACAAATGTTAGAGAACATAGATGAAAAGATTAGTACTAAAATATAAGTCTGGCTTTTATAGACGTCACATACTTTGCATATTCACTTATCACTTAGATCCAGTGTAACTCGAAAGTAAAAAAATCAAATCAAATCAAATCATCAGTTATATGAGTATTAATTACTCATTAAAGTTTTAAATCGATATCAAAATTATGCTAATTATGGACAACTCTTTCTTTCAAGCAATTTGTGGCAATGTAATGTTTTATAAAATGAATACAATATGATATAATTCTATATATAATTAATCAGAGAAAAATATCATGATAGAAAAGGCTAGTGCATTTGACAGATCTTATGGTTGATAACTTATAAGTACTAGTGTATGTGATGTGTGAGAGAGAGAGAGAGAGAGAGTAACCCCCTACCTATATGGTTGATATCTTATGCTCCATATATTTGAGTTGTCTTTATTATATATATCCGAATGTGTGTGTGTGTGTGTGTATTAGAATACTATTCATGGCATATTGATATAAATATAATAATTATAATTCAAGGTCTTCAGATCAATATATAGATATGAAATATGAAGTACATTCCACAACCATACATATCGCAACTTGTAAATTTGAGGGCTTATTTCAGTGCCTTTTCAATGGAAGCAAGGGTTGATCATACTTCCATGTGGAAATCAGATTTTTTCCCCACTTTTTTTCAAATATAGACATTTCGAAGATACAAGACACAAAACAATCACAATAAAAAGTTGAATGTGACAATATTTCTTCTAGACAAAGACAACAATTTAATTATTTCATTGTTAATATAAACGACACATATATAGGGACGTGAAGACTTTTCTTAGCATGTCTTATTTGACAGCTCACATTTCTTAATTATTCCTTGGAATTCTTTTTGTACATATTAGTACTTGTTCAATTCCTTTCGTGTCGAAATAAAAAATGCATAAAAATAATAACAATATTTTTATATTCTTGGCGGGCTATACAACATTATCTTCTTCCTTAATGATAAGGGGATTGATTGTTTGTCTAAAGTCGAAACTATTTTCTTTTTCTTTATTTCAAAAAAATGGTTAGGAAATTTATGTTTTGGTTGATATCTACTTTAATACTTTAATGTTGATAATCAGGTACGATCTCAGATGGAGTCGAGGTCGACTTTGTTGTTGCTCCTTAAGTATTGCAATAAAACTTTGTGCTCCAACCACACGACAACCCCACATTTTCCCTAATTCGTGAAAGGATATTGAGATACCATAGTAAGATACACACACTCTTGACTCCACGACCCAATTTTGGAAACATATTATCGAACATAGATGGTTGAGACATAATGAACATAATGAGCCAATATATGTTCATCTTCAAAAGATGAGCATACGTTGTTGTTCAAGGTTGTTTATTTGAAGATTTTTTAAAACGTTATATTTTTAGGCGACGACCTTCTTCTTCACCCAACGAATTTCAACCCGACAAATTTTGCTTCCCCGATCCGTTACTGTTATGTGAAGAAATTTCCATCGTATTTGGATGGATTGATTATTCGGTGATTTTGTTGTCATTACATATCAAAAACTAAACTTTAAATTATTGTTCATGCTCGTATAATTAAGTCATTCATCAAACTTCGAATATAATAGAGAAATTACGCATTTGTTGATCTTTATAGTTGTTTATTTTAGTTTTTTATTCAACTTGTTGTATCGTAACGAACAAAGTAAGCCACATAGTCATAATATTATGACGAGAGAAATTTATTCAAAGTGGCAAAGCTACATCTTACTACATTCCTATTGGAGTGTGATGGAGTACGGACTAAACAAGCCCAATAGCAGTGACAGCCCATCAGCCCAAAGCCCAAGGAAGAGTATCAGTTCGGCATTACCAAAGAGTTCGGCCCCAGCCTACAGCTCGGTAAAAGCCGACCAATCAGTTCGGCATTACCAAAGAGTTCGGCCCCAGCCTACAGCTCGGTAAAAGCCGACCAATCAAGCTCTACTTTTAGATCGGCAAAAGCTGCTCGGCAATAGTTCAGCAGTTCGGTCTCAGTATCGGCAAAAGCTGCTCGGCAATAGTTCAGCAGTTCGGTCTCAGTATCGGCAAAAGCTGCTCGGCAATAGTTCAGCAGTTCGGTCTCAGTATTCGACCGAACTGGGAGATAATGGACCCATGCAGGATCTCCACGACTTCCGTTACACCCACGATCTATTTAGTGGTGTTAAGCAGTTATTAAGCAGTTATTACCCTTCCACGATCTAGTTAGTGGGGCTGCAAACCACGATCTTAATTCGATGTATAAATAGGACTTAGATCAGATAGACAGGGTTAGGCTCTCTAGAGATAAAATATCATATAGCAAGTCTGTGTTGTAAGCTGTAATCCCAGATCAAGCAATACAGTCTTGCCTTCCCTTCTTCCCGTGGACGTAGATTTACTTCAGTAAATCGAACCACGTAAATTCATTGTGTCGTAGTCTTTATTCTCTACCAGCATTTACTAACATCAGAAATTCGCGGATTCATCACTGGCGCCGTCTGTGGGAACCAGAGAACCAAATCTGTGATAAAGCGAATTTTTGACCCTTTTTCCACCACAAAAAAAAAAATGCATATCAGATCACATAACACCCGTGCCTCCGTCCGTGATAACCATGAGGAAGCTAATCCAGCAGCCCATAGGCCTGGAAAGCAGCCTCGTGAGAAATCTGTCTCCAGTTCTCGCGGTGAAGGAACAAGCCACTCCAGAAGTCGTCGCACCGAGTCTTCCCAGCAGCCCGATTTGAACGAGGCTGTCAAGTTATTTTTGGCCGAGAAGCAGGATGAATTCTTAGCATTCCTGCAAACAGGCCAAAAACCGGAGACGAAAGCGGTGGATTCTCCTTCCTCATCCAGACATGAAAGTCACTACCGCAGTAGTGCCGTGTCTTCCAGGAAGAAGAATCCTCAACCCCGACATGTTCCTGTTCCTCCTCGGTACCGGAATCACAGGAGAACTCCTTCTCCTCCATACCGAAGAGATGTCGGGTTCGCCATGTACAGAGCATTGAAGACTCCGTTCTCGGACGATATCACCCGAACTCCCCTGCCACAGAACTACCGAACTCCGTCAATGACTTATGACGGGAGTTTCTTTCAGAAAGCGGAAGCCCGAATCACTTCGGCTCAGCTGCTTTCTACACGTCAAGGTCGCGACGAAAAGATCAGCGACTTTATGACAAGGTTCCACAAGGAATGCCTACAAGTAGATTATCTCAATGATCTACTTGTCATTTCGGCATTCCAAAATGGAATCCTGCCCGGAGCTCTCTACAGAAAGCTCGTGGAATGCAGTCCGCAAACAGCTCAAGAGATGTGGGACATTGCAGACCAGTTTTCTCGTGCCGATGAGGCAGACCGTCGAAAACGGTCTTTAGACAGCTCATCTAGAGAAGACAAAAAGAAGCCCGATCATAGCGATCAGAGGCTTCCTCGCCGAACTCCTTCCCCACTAAAGGAGGGATAGCGGTCATCCGAGGTGATCAAAAAAGAGCAAGACTGCAGATTGCGCTTAAAAGTGCCGAGCAATCAGATCGGCACCATCAAGCATAGCAATCAAAGCAGCCGGAGTCAGAGGCAGGCGAAATGACCGAAGTCACACCGGAGCCGAACTCGATGGTGTACGGCACTGAAGCCGTGATTCCGGTTGAGATCGGCATACCCAGTCCCCGAACTCAATTTCTCCTCAGAAATGAATGGTGACGGACTGAGAGCCGAACTAGATCTTGCCGAAGAAAGAAGAGAATTGGCCTGCATAAAAGCAGCCAAGTACAAGGAGCAAGTAGCCCGGTATTATAACCAAAGGGTGAAAAAGCTGCAATTTCAAGTGGGAGATCTAAGTAAGCCGAGCAGAAAAGCTGGGCGAACTCGAACCCACATGGGAAGGTCCATATCGGGTGTCAGAAGTCCTCGGCAAAGGGTCTTACAAATTGACTCACGTGTCAGGAGCACAAGTACCCCGAACATGGTACGTTTCCAACCTCAAAAAGTTCCATTTGTAAGAGACAGTCCGGTCTGTCAGTCTTGTGTCTAGTTCGGTCCTAGGGGTATGTGCTTTCTTTGTTTTTTACTTGCGTTTTGTTTGTCTATATGCGTTTTGTCTGTCTATGTGCGTGTCGTCTCTTACAAATGTTGCTGAGGTATCTTGTTCTTCGAAGGCTGATCCCCTTTTTAGAACATATACAAGCCAACGATTGTGAGTCAAAGCTTCTAAAGAGGATACAAGACCACAATTCAGCTTAAACAAGCAGTTCGTCTGAAACGAACTGCAATAAGCCAACGATTGTGAAGTCAAAGCTTCTAAAGAGGATACAAGACCACAATTCAGCTTAAACAAGCAGTTCGTCTGAAACGAACTGCAATAAGCCAACGATTGTGAAGTCCAAGCTTCTAAAGAGGATACAAGACCACAATTCAGCTTAAGAATCAAGCACTTCGTCTGAAACGAACTGCAACAAAAGTCCGATTCACGCGATAAAACTTGCCTGAATTAGGACAAGGGAAAGTCCGATCCACGCGATAAAACTCGCCGAATTAGGACAAGGGAAAGTCCGATCCAAGCGATAAAACTCGCCAAATTAGGACACAAGCTTAGTCCGGTCAAAGATGTTTATTTCATCAGACCAAAGATGAATCCGGTCAAAGATGTTTATTTCATCAGACCAAAGACGAGTCCGGTCAAAGATGTTTATTTCATCAGACCAAAGACGAGTCCGGTCAAAGATGTTTATTTCATCAGACCAAAGACGAGTCCGGTCAAAGATGTTTATTTCATCAGACCAAAGACGAGTCCGGTCAAAGATGTTTATTTCATCAGACCAAAGACGAGTCCGGTCAAAGATGTTTATTTCATCGGACCAAAGACGAGTCCGGTCAAAGATGTTTATTTCATCAGACCAAAGACGAGTCCGGTCAAAGATGTTTATTTCATCAGACCAAAGACGAGTCCGGTCAAAGATGTTTATTTCATCAGACCAAGGACCAAGTCCGGTCAAAGAAGTTTACTTCATAAGACCAAGGACCAAGTCCGGTCAAAGAAGTTTACTTCATAAGACCGAGGACAAGTACGATGAAATTTTTTCGCTAAGCTGTAAATACAGTGTTAGAAGCGAAAACAAAATTTCATTTTTCAAATCTTGTTCGGCATACAACTCCGCTACCCTACAAAATGGCGTTACGCTATTACAAAGGACTTTTCTACTGTCCGGGGTTGCTAAAGTTGAGCCACCTATTCACAAAATCCTCGTGAAGCCGAGTTCGGGCGTTCTCGGCAGCTGAAGAATAAGCAGGTCGACGAGATGCTCTAATCGACCTACCACCTCTTCCCTGAGCCCGGGAAGCTCTAGCACCTCGGCGGCGAAGAGTCTCTTCACGAAGCATTTGTTGATCTTGCTCACTCATAATCACAGCTCCTCTACGAACTTCAGTCCGTCCTTGTCTTGACGTTTCCGGCTGTTCCTGAGTTCGTTGCTGACTTGGAGTAAGGTTTTGAGCAAGTGAATCAGGGGTTTGAGCTGGAGTGTGACCATCTGTTGACGGGAAATGCCTAAGGAATCTCTCGATTGAGGGACGCCGGGAAAGAATGATGTCGTACCGAGAAGCCCAGCGCCGCAATGATTTCACAACTTGTTGGCAAGCCGAGCTCTCCAGCGCATTGTTCCTCCGGAGTACATGATATTCCTCCCACAGTTCGTCAACTCGACTCTGAACATCTGATATGGTCACTCCCCCGCGCACACGGATGTAATCCTCGTACGCAGTCCTCTCAGCAATGGTCGTATTCAGCTCGGCCTCCAGATCCTTCTTGTCGGACTCTAAGTCCTTATTATCGGCCTCCAGCTTCACTAAACGAGCCAGAAGCTCGTCATTCTTCGTCTGATCGGCTATAGCTCTTTTCTCAGCTTCGTCTAAAGCCGAAGAGTACAGCCGTTTCCAGTGAAGTATCTCCATCTCCTTGAGTACAAAGCAGCTATATTAGTTCGGCAGCTGTACCGAGCAGATAGTAAAATACAACAGGAATAAAGGCGAGTACGAAAAGCTATACGAAGACAAGTGTAGAGAATTTTTCATTCACAAGGAAAATTTTTTACACTAGGAGGGCTTCAAGGCCATTTTACAAGGAAGAAACTAGACTAAGAGAAGGGAGACGAAATCATACTCCGCCAGCTTCGTCTCCGGCTCCTCGGTCTGGTTCAGCTTCTTTCTCCTGAGCTACCTCAGCCTCGGCCTCGCATCCTGCCGGCCTCGCCTCCGCCTCCTGATCGGCTTCCTTCTCCGGATGCCCGGCCCGCTCGACTTCGGTCTCCTGCTCCAGCGGCTCGGCCTCACCCTCTCCGTTGTAAGTCGAAGCGGGTGAAACGGGTCCCACGGAGGCAAAGATAGCCTCCAGGTTCTCGTCCCGATCAGCTCGACAACTCCGGACTCGGTCTGCAGAAAGCAGGACCGAGGATGAAGCGAGCTCCTCAAGGAGCGGCAGATTCTGAAGCCGAGCTGCTATCTCTCGGCTGTACAGAGGCAGCACGACGTCGGCCCCCTGCTCGCCCTTATCGGTAATTAGCCTTACCAGACTACCGACAAAGGCCGAGAACTGGCCGCTCAAAAAGAGTTTCTCCGTGTAAACACGGAGAGCCTCCCCCTGGGCAGCCACGGCGGCAGCCTCCTTCTGAGCCTCCCGGTGCTTCGTCTGCTCTTGCAGGATGATGAGCTGGTTTTTGGCTGACCGGGCTTCATCCTGAGCCGAGATCCTAGCAGCTCGGGCCCTCTCAAATTTGGCCTCAGCCTGTTCGGCCAGACTACGAGCAAGATGCAACTTCTTCTGCATCTCCTCGTAGTCGTGGGATGCTTTGGAGAGCTCCACGGAGACGAGCTTGGCTCTCTGAAGAGGAACAAGGAAAAAACTCAACAGAATGGCCATCAAAAAATGTGGAAAAGAAGCCAAGTCAGAAAGCTTACCTCCACAAAATTCGTCGGCCATTGAAAAGGCTCAGGGACGTGTTCCGGGATGTCTGCAACCACCTCGGAGATGACCAGGCCTTTCCCCGGCACTCTTGGGGACTCATGAAATTTCCCCTTCCCTTTAGCCGAACACGGCTCCGGCTCTTTCGGATCCGAAGAAGAGGTTTTTTGCCTCTTCGGATTCTTCTCGGCTTCAGACGCCGAGCGAGGGGCTCTCTGCCTCTCCGGCTCCACAAGCTCGGAGGACTTTCGGATAGCCTTATTCAGCAAGTTCACTGTCAAAAAAAAAAAAAAAAAAAAAAAAAAAAAAAAACAACAAAGTCAGATTTTCTTCGTTAAAGCAGTAGAGCATAAAGATAAAGAGAAATCCTCACCCTCGGCCTCTTCGTCCAAAGACGAGATGTCGAACACGACGTCGCCCTTGACGAGCTCAGACTCCGTGTATTGTTTCCTAACTATGGGAATCTTGTTGAGCTCGCCATCGAGCTCGTCCAACGGTTCAGGCCGAGGATGACGGATAACGGACTTCGGCCCTCTCCAGGGAAAACTGGGAGCCGCGGTCCTATCATAGTAGAAGAAGCGGTTTTGCCACTTCGGCCACTTCGTTTTACAAAAGGCCCTAAAGGGCTGTACAGGGATCAAGTAAAACCAAGACCCCTTCCTCTTAAATTGAAAGAATTTAAGGATCGCCTTCAAAGACAAATCCCTTCCTAACTTACGGAGTTCGGCAGCGAAGGCCGACAAGTGCCTCCAAGAGTTCGGAGTCACCTGGCCTAAAGGAAGCTGAAAAAAATCTAGTAAATCTATAAAGGCAGAAGGGAGGGGGAAACGAAGCCCGCATTCTAAGCAGGCCTCGTACACGGTGGCGTAACCCTCCGGCGGGGAGTCAGCCCTATGATCACCGTCAGGTACCACCGCCTTCCCCCCAGGAAAAAAGTATTTTTCGGGTAGGGATATCACAGTATCCTTACTCAAAATACTATGGAAATACTCTACGGTCTTCTCCCCGGACTCTTTCCGGCCAGAAGACCCCTTACCGCCTCTCCTACCGCTACCCGACTCAGAAGAAGAAGAAGAAGACATGGTTCTTACTCTTTGCAAAATCTGAAGAAATTCTGAAGAAATTCTTGAAAGCGGAAGGAAATTTTTTACGCAAAAAAGAGATTGCAGAAGAAGCAATAGCAAAAGTGTTCAACTGATGAAGAAAAGACGTATTTATCAGATTCGGAGAAGATTTCAAAATCATCGCACCGTTTCGAATCCCACCTTTTCAGGATTCAACGGCCGGTTTTTACTGTCGCATTTAATGCAGTCACGCGCAAGGCACGTCCTCTAACGTCAGCCTCCCCCGTACCTTTATCCAGAATGCCGAAGTGACTCGCTTCGCCGAAGTGATTCACTTCGCTTTTCGGGGGGGTAGTGATGGAGTACGGACTAAACAAGCCCAATAGCAGTGACAGCCCATCAGCCCAAAGCCCAAGGAAGAGTATCAGTTCGGCATTACCAAAGAGTTCGGCCCCAGCCTACAGCTCGGTAAAAGCCGACCAATCAGTTCGGCATTACCAAAGAGTTCGGCCCCAGCCTACAGCTCGGTAAAAGCCGACCAATCAGTTCGGCATTACCAAAGAGTTCGGCCCCAGCCTACAGCTCGGTAAAAGCCGACCAATCAAGCTCTACTTTTAGATCGGCAAAAGCTGCTCGGCAATAGTTCAGCAGTTCGGTCTCAGTATCGGCAAAAGCTGCTCGGCAATAGTTCAGCAGTTCGGTCTCAGTATTCGACCGAACTGGGAGATAATGGACCCATGCAGGATCTCCACGACTTCCGTTACACCCACGATCTATTTAGTGGTGTTAAGCAGTTATTAAGCAGTTATTACCCTTCCACGATCTAGTTAGTGGGGCTGCAAACCACGATCTTAATTCGATGTATAAATAGGACTTAGATCAGATAGACAGGGTTAGGCTCTCTAGAGATAAAATATCATATAGCAAGTCTGTGTTGTAAGCTGTAATCCCAGATCAAGCAATACAGTCTTGCCTTCCCTTCTTCCCGTGGACGTAGATTTACTTCAGTAAATCGAACCACGTAAATTCATTGTGTCGTAGTCTTTATTCTCTACCAGCATTTACTAACATCAGAAATTCGCGGATTCATCAGAGTGATCAGTTGTGAATTTAATATTCCTTCCGTTTCAAAATAAGTGAGCCATTTGCTTTTTTGATATTTTTTCTCTCTACTTTATTAACTCTTTTACTTTATTCACTTTCCACTTTACTAACAAAACTTCATTTTTTTTAAATCTCATGTCGAAAAGTTTGTGCTCAGTTATCTTGGGACGGAGGGAGCACTATAAATGTCACATTCCAATCTATTCAAAGTGGCAAAGCAGTTTGCATCTTACATTCCTGTTGGAGTAAGGTGTAATTTATAATAAATGTTACTCCATTCCTAATTCCTATCCTATGTCTATTTCAGGTTTTAAATAATGATAAGGCTATGAATTCTTTTTACCATTCTAAACACAAATATCTCAAGCAAAAATGAAAAAAGCATCAATCTCATAATTAAACAAACATTACCCAATGTTTATTTTATGTTAGAAAAACCATGTATTTTTGTCAAATTCTGATTCATTATGCAACTTAAAAAATCAACCATATAAATAATTAATTTTAATATGTTTATCTAATTTTCAACTGAATCTAATTTAGATAAAATTGTATCTAATGTGATATTCAAAAAATGACTAAACTCAATAACGCATATACATCATAAATTTAAACACGTGAATTTGACCAATTTTCCCCCCTAATTTGTCATGTATTCTAAAGGCATCATTTGTCCTCACAACTTAGCGAGTCAAACTACTGTATTTAATTAGTGAAAACCAAGTGCAGTCCACGGTTTGAACACAAATATTTAGCGGGTTCGTTTTTTTTCTCATTCCTAATCACAGTAGTTTGTTAATGCTAATCGAGTTTTCCTCAACAATTTTTGCATATAAATACTTGACGCACCCAAACCATCGCTTTCACCGCAGATTTTAAGCAGAATCGATCTCACATCACAATTCAGTACGAAGCAATGGCGAAGGAACCACTACGCGTTCTCGTCACCGGCGCCGCAGGTGAGATTTTTTTATTTTTAATCTAATGATTTTGGATCAGTTTTTAATTAGCGAAATAGTAGATGATAAATCCGTTGATATTATGTGGTGAGTGCTTTCTAACGGATGCTTGTGTGAGTGAGGTTTTTCTGTTTAAACGATTGATGCTTATTGAAAGGAGTAGCTCAGCTGTGTGTTAAAAATGTGGAAATTTTTATCGTCATTTCCAGAGGTTTATGAGATTTATGTTATTAGCCTGAATTTTAATTGTTTCAGTTCTATCATTTGACACTGGAATCTAGGGCTTATAACATGATTGGATCTGCGATATTGCTTCTGTGCCTGTGGTGTTTGAACCACAACGCTGCATTTCGAAATTAAACTGAACTCGATCTACAATTTCATGATTGTTTAGTTTGCTTTAAGTGGTTGTAAATTTCACTATTAGCAGCAGCAGCATCTTGTTACTAAGGGCTTGTTCGTTTTTTATAGGACAAATTGGATATGCTTTAGTGCCTATGGTAGCTCGTGGAGCTATGTTGGGACCTGATCAGCCTGTGATCCTCCACATGCTCGACATTGCGCCTGCAGCTGAGGCGCTCAATGGCGTCAAAATGGAATTGGTCGATGCAGCATTCCCTCTTCTTAAAGGTAGCATATATACTTGTCTTGACTACCTGTATGTATGCTTATTAACTGAGACATGTTTGATTATGCTGTTGAAAATCAGGCGTTGTAGCCACCACCGATGTAGTTGAAGCTTGCACCGGTGTCAACGTTGCTGTCATGGTTGGTGGCTTCCCAAGGAAAGAGGGCATGGAGAGGAAAGATGTGATGTCAAAGAATGTGTCCATCTACAAGTCTCAAGCCTCTGCTCTTGAAAAGCATGCTGCACCTAACTGCAAGGTTAAATTAGTTTTCTGGTTTCAGTGATCACTAGTTAGAAACCAAAATTTAGTCATAGTTTGTGTGTTTACATACAATAAACCTTTTACCTCTTTCATTCTTACT
The DNA here is from genome assembly GCF_004379255.2 of Salvia splendens. Taxonomy (NCBI): domain Eukaryota; kingdom Viridiplantae; phylum Streptophyta; class Magnoliopsida; order Lamiales; family Lamiaceae; genus Salvia; species Salvia splendens. The sequence goes on along the minus strand of NC_056036.1, from coordinate 3,786,664 downwards.
GTGTTTAGTTTGCACTTGCAGGTTCTGGTTGTTGCTAATCCTGCCAATACAAACGCGTTAATTCTTAAGGAATTTGCTCCATCAATTCCTCAGAAGAACATTACTTGCTTGACTAGATTGGACCACAACAGGGCCCTCGGGCAGGTTTCAGAGAGATTGAAGGTGCAAGTAGCAGATGTCAAGAATGTGATCATTTGGGGGAATCACTCCTCAACACAGTATCCCGATGTCAACCATGCATCCGTCAAGACTTCATCCGGAGCAAAGCCTGTGCGCGAGCTCGTTGCCAATGATGAATGGTACTACATGAGTTAGTTTGGTTGAACAAACAAAGACAAATAAAACTTATCATCGTCTTAGAAATTTAAATTCTTTTGTATATTGTCAGGCTGAAAGGGGAGTTCATTACAACTTTGCAGCAGCGCGGGGCTGCTATAATCAAAGCTAGAAAGTTTTCTAGTGCGCTATCTGCTGCGAGTTCTGCTTGTGATCATATCCGCGACTGGGTCCTTGGCACTCCGGAGGTTGTTTTTGCTTACTTGTTGATTCAGCTTCCTTTTATGTGGATTTTATATTTTATATTATATTTTGTTGGATATTTTATAGGGTAGTTGGGTTTCAATGGGTGTATACTCTGATGGATCATACCATGTCCCAGCTGGTCTCATCTATTCATTTCCAGTTACCTGCAAGAATGAAGAGTGGTCAATTGTTCAAGGTTAGAATACAATTACTCCATTATATTTCTGCTTCTTACTATCTTACTGCATATGAGTTTTCGGACATATCATCTTAGTTTCGCGTCACTAATTTATTTGCGTGTTTAGGTCTGTCAATTGATGAGTTTTCGCGGAAGAAGTTGGATGCAACTGCTCAAGAACTGAGTGAGGAGAAATCTTTGGCGTATTCTTGCCTTCAATAGTTTTGATCTAGTTGCAGCATTAATAATGGCATTGGCCTCTTCTATAATGATATTCGTTTTCATAACTTCCATAAAAAGAAATTGCGTACATTGTATAGTAGTATTAATCATTTTGTGCATTTCAAATTCGACTATCACAATTGCATGCGAATAAACCAAACGCTGATTCAACTAGTTTCATTAAATTTTTTTTAAAGACTTGAACAATGAACATGTAAAGCAGTGTATACTGGGTAGTCCTCCTGGATATCATTCACACGACACGAGAGTTTAATTATTTTGAGTTAAATAGATGGAATTTGACAACAATCGAAATAGTATTGTTTATAATTTATATTAATTGTAAATCAAAATTTTCTAGGAACCTTGATACAGGTAGAACTATAAGCATCTTTGATAAGAAAAAGTTTTGGTTTGAGAGATAGAAGTGAATAATAAACCAAAGTTTTTCATATGTTCAAAAGATAAAGTCTAGGACCAAAATCATAAAATAATTATAAATTAGGACATTCATAAGGATTTTAAAATTGCTTATCCAAAGTTAATGATCAATCCATCTACTTTTAGTTATGAATGGATGAGTCTTTGTTAAATCTTTTAAGTGAAATGTCTCAATCTTAGGATAATGTGGAGAGATATTCAACATTCAATTTTCTCTTAAATTGTTAGCAGAAAATATTGAGATTATCAAGCAAATACCAAAATATACTATAAATTTTCACAATTAATATATTCACTTTTGTGTAATTAATTTCAACACGTAATAATATATTTACACATTTCAATATTAGAGATCAAAATCAAGTATACACCATTTAGTAATTTAAATATAAATATTTTTATAAATTATACAACTTGAATATCAAACATAAATAACTAAATTTATTTATAAACACAAACCTTAAATAATTTCAATATGCAGAATACTAAGAATAATAAAAAGTGAATTAATTTATACATACTTAAAAGTTATTTACTGATATAAAAAAGAATTTAATTTTAACATCGTATAATAAGTCAACAAATTAAAAGCCCAAACTAGTTAGTCCAAACGGTATACATACATACACCAATATATTTCCTCAAACCCTACATATCCTTCTCTCTTCCCCTCACCGGCGAAACCCGCCCAGCCAGTTTCAATCGCCGCGCCTGCCTCACCGCCTTGCCGCCAGAGTAAATTTATCATAACGAGTAAGTTTTATTTGTACTTTGTTGTGCATAATATTTCTTTTGTTAGTCAATTCAACCAAATTCTGCATTTTGAGTGAATGCAAAGTGTAAATTTATTGAATCTCTACTTCTTATATGCTCAGGAAGCCATAAACATTGATAGTTTGTGAAATCAATTGAGCAGCAGAAAGAATGACCGAGGTACTTAGTTCTATGCCTAGCGATGAACGAATTAGTAGGTAAGGTTATCAGTATTATTTTTGTTATCATGCGATTTTTTTTTTCCATTTTGTCAAAAAAAAACTTAATTTTATATGAAATGAACGGTCCAGGGAATCTCCACAGTTGGTAGCTCTGTTGAAGGAAATGAAGGAAGGTTTGGATAATGTGACGAATAAAATCAAAGTTTTGACTTCTAAGGTGTGTCTTGATATCTTTTGGATCAGCTGTTATTTGATTTGATGCGATTTATGTTATGAACTTCTCATCTCTAGCATAATAGTGATGATTATTGGATGATGAAATTGAAGTGTTTCAATGTTCACTTAAACTGTTTTAATTACAGGTGAAAGCAGGAAATTTCCCAACATCAGATGGGATAACCTATCTTGAGGCCAAGCACTTGCTTCTGTTCAACTATTGTCAGTCTCTTGTCTATTTTATGCTTCGTAAGGCTAAAGGATTATCGATTCAGGGGCATCCAGTTGTGAGGAGTCTTGTTGAGATTAGATTATTCTTGGAGAAGGTATCTCTTTATATCTCCCATCACATTGACTGTAGAAATAGAATGAAAAGAGACGAGAATAAATAGCGAACCAATTACTTAGGGTAGCACGTGTTAATCTATGCTCACATTTGTATATCAAAGATTTGAAGCTTAGATGACTGGTAGTGGTGCACTGTGGTTTTCAATTCAATTCAGTTCGTTTAGGAAATCGTTTCCACATCTCTTGGTTTTCTTGCAGATTCGCCCTGTAGACAGGAAAATGCAATACCAAATTCAGAAGCTAACAAATACCACTACGACAACGGAAGAACCAACTCTTGCTCAGAAGGGAACAGCTAAAAGTGAGAAGCAGGAGGACTTGTTAAAATATCGCCCAAATCCAGATTTGCTTATCAGCAAAACCAAAGCAACTTCAGAGGTGATTAATAGTACCATAATTCAGCAGCTATTAGTTATTAGTATAATTATTTCTTGCTAGTCTTTGTGGGTTATCCTCCCATCATTTCCTTTAAAGAATAAAATGAGATTGTTTTACAGGATGGTTCTGGTGTATATCGTCCCCCCAAATTCGCCCCAACTGCTATGGAGGAAGATAAGATGTCAAAACAAGAGAAAAACGCTTTGAGGAAAGAAAAACAAATGATGCGACAAGCGAAACAGAGTGCTTATGTTAGAGAGTTAATGGATGATCTTGAGGGAAGACCCGAAGAGGTGAGTTTATGGTAAACCATTAACAATATATACATTTTTTCATTATTGGATTATATGTGGTTGGTCATACTGAATGCAGATTAGAGAAAGTGTGGGAGCAGAGAGTAGAGAAGCAAGGAGGTACATTGAAAAGATGGAAGAACGTGCACGGCAAGAAGAGGAACTCTTTACTCGTGCACCTATAACCAAGGCTGAGAAACAGAAGATGAAACACTTAACTAAGTCTAGAAACGGGTAAGTTCCTGGGGACCATAGACCAAAGCTGCATTGGATGAGTCATCTGCCATGACAATATTGTTTCTCCTGTGCTATTCTAATCAATCAAGTGCTGCTTTCTTTTTTGTTGTGCCAGGTTGCTTGGTCTCACTGAAAGTTTCTTTGACGAGATAAAAAGTTTACCCCTTGATGGTAGTGCCCCGGAAGAAATGACCAGTTTTAACAATGCTGGCAGCGGAGATAGGAAATTTAAGAGGCGCAAGGTATGGCTCTGTATTCTTATATCTCTACTTAGTTGCCATCCCACGAATTAGCTGAAAATTGTCGTATATGGTTTTTTATGGATCCACCATTCAATTCTAGGGACAGGATCTTGATATCATGAGATTGAAACTGCTGCTGCTGCTCAAAGCAAATCTCATTTTCTTACCTCATTAATTTGATTTATTTTGCCTAGAAAATCTCCTAACAACAGAAAGCACTGTGAATGCCTTCTTTTACAGAGAAAGCATTGAGTCGAGGAGATATCAGGAGGCACTGAGACAAGAAGACATGCTTGAGAATAGGATGGCCTTTGTGCTGTTGTGTTGAAGTTTTGCCAAATATAAGTAGAGATCATAGTGTTGGTCTCAGCCTAATGAATCTAATGACATGAGCTTATTTGTTTGGCATCGAGAGATTATATTGTAACATATGTATTGATTTTTCTTCTTGACTATGTGATAATGACTAGTGTAACTCACATGAAAGGACCGATTTGAGTTGAGCAAATCCATACCTTTCATACATAAAATATTTTTGACCTATTAGTTTTTCTTGTGCTCTGGTGTTGTTAGTCTTGATCAACTTTTCAATATAATGATAGGAATAGGATGAATGTCATGAGTTAGTAGTACTTTGCATAAATGTGGAAATTATGCAGCTTAAAAAATATGCTAGTGAATATGGTTCAGACCATTTTATTACATGCTTCCAATTTCACAGATTGAATTTTTATGTTGCAGAAAATTGACGATTAATTTAAATGTTTATGTTACAGAAAATTGACGATTAATTTTTTGAAGTCACATAAATACTGTCTATATTTACTTCCATAGTTGCATCTAGCATGATATTAGTGTTACCTTGCGCATAGTTGCTTCATGAGCGCATAGAGATAGAGATGGGGATAATTGTTTTTCATGCTACTACTACTAGTACTACTATTTAAATGGAATTAGGTAGGGATTATTGATTTGATGAATTATATGAATATTAGTATTATTTATTAGGTTGAGTGAATATAATGAATCGATATTTAATAAGGATAATGACATACTATAAGAGTAGTCTTGACTTAATGAATCTTAATCTTTCACGAGAAATGAATTTTGGCAAATTCAATATTGGGAAATGAGGCAATGTGACTACAACGACACCCATTCAAAAAGTAAAGGGTGTGACAAATAATAACCTAGTAGATGGAGGGCCTAAGCGCAATGTAGTAATAATCTAGAGCACTGGTTAGAATAGCTATATAGGCTCAAAGGCAGCTACCGTGTCATCAACGAATCCATGGCTTCATCGCTCAACTCCTCTGTAATTCTCGCGTCTCTCATCGACGCTAGATGTTCCACTTCCGCCGTGACTTGTTTCCCGTTACACCAGGCGCCGCCGCCGGTAGGCGGCAGGAACCTCGCGGTGCTTTGGAGGTGGAAGAGGAAGAAGAAGAGCAGCAACAGCTTCGTTGTTTTCAGCAAAAAGCAGCCGGAGAACTCGTTGCAGTACAGAAAGCTCGGGGACTCCGACCTCGTAATCAGCGAAATCACTCTCGGCACTGTGAGTTCTCTCTCGATTTTGATTCGAATTGCTGCGTTTTGAAATTATTCGTATTTTTATGGCAGAATTTTCAGTCACATTGTAAATTTGTAATGCCTAGGGTATCTGGAGGTTTTAGTTATGCTAATAGAGTGATGGAATTGTGTGGTTATGCATATTGCAGATGACTTACGGCCAGCAGAACACAGAGAAAGAGGCTCACGAGCAGCTCAGCTACGCGTTTGGGCGTGGAATTAATGTTCTAGACACTGCGGAAATGGTAAAGCTCAATCACAATTCACCAAACTATACGTGCCACTGCGAATTAGAATGTGATGAATTTATTATAAATAACCCTGCAATGGGATGGGTTTGCTAGTTATGTTTGGATGGAGACTACCAATTTTTCCTGCACTGTCTTTGCACATTGAATCAATCATGTTAAGTCCATTGTTTTTTATTAATTATTTTCAAGTTTTTTGGTCTGGCTGTGATGCTTCGCAACTGAAGTTGCATAAGTTTAAAACTGCCTGTTTGAACAGCTTTTCTGTTTTAGCAGACGGATTAGGAAGGTTCACATTTTCTGCAAAATAGCAGTACTATCTTCTAAGCACATTTTTTGTTTGCCATTTCTTGTTAATAAGAGATTCTGTTTTTCTTGCCCTTTTTAAGTATCCAATACCCCCGCGAGAAGAAACCCAGGGGAGGACAGACCTGTATATCAGTAGCTGGCTGAAGACTCAACCCCGAGACAAGGTGTGGAGTTATATTAACTCTAGTTTTGTTTTGGACTTTCACTTTCATGCTTGATTGGTATCTTCATTGAGTTTTGACCATTTTTTCCTTCCTCTTCTCACTGTTGCAAAACCTTGAGAGTCAGAAGGATTTAATGTTTTTGTACGATCTATCTATAACCCATGATCCAGGATTTCTTGGGGTGTCACTGTCATAGACTTTTTACAATATCAATGGCCACATCTGTAACTCGTAAATCTTACTTGTGATAATCTCATGGCTGTAGCCTAGATATTTTTGATAATTTTAGGCCAAAGAACTTGACAAATAAGGCTACGGACTGTCAAATACTAATGAATTTGTTATTCCATTAATTGTTGAAAGTTGTTCATTTTTTTATGGAAACAACAAAAGAAGGAGGAATGCATTACTGTCCACAAACAAATCAAACTGAATATGAACTCTAGATGACTTCCTCAGCATGAAGTGCCATCCAAGCTAACGGCTGCTGAAATTTAGAAACTCTAGACAACATATTTAATGGTGACCAGCCTTAATTTATACCCTAATGCAATCCTACCAAAATTAATCAATGACAAAACACATAACTTAATGAGATACCCCAGGTAGAACCTCAATCCAGGCGCAAATTACAAAATCCATTGTCTTAAACCATAGCTCGATCATTCTTTCTGCTGCTATACTGGTGATAGTGAGAATTCATATAATTTTCAATTTCATACTCAATGTGGATCCTTCTGATAAGTCTCCCGAAATGTAACTTGTGGGAGCCCCCAGCTTACTCCAAATGACCAAGATTTAATGTCATTACTGTGTCACAATGTGTGGTATAGAACTTACAGAAATAATGTACTCCGTATGCCTTCATTGGATCATCAACATATAATGCATCAGATATAATAGTCCTCTTATGGTTTTGCATTATGGCAGAGTTGTGAGACATCTCAAGATCTCTTTTCTTCAAACTAGGTTATTCTGGCAACAAAAGTGTCTGGTTACTCAGAGCGATCCCGTTATTTGCGTGACAGTAGAGAGGCTCCGCGAGTTGATGCTGCTAATATCAGGGAAAGTGTGGAGAAAAGTCTTAAACGTCTTAATACCGATTACATCGACTTACTCCAGATTCACTGGTAACACCCATTACATCTTATAAGTTATACCATATTCAGTTCTTATTTTTTGGAATGTTAGGGTAAAGGGGATGTGTTTACTTGAATTTAACATTGCTTGATTTATTCAGAAAATATTTTGTTGACTCATAAAAGTCCCTGAAGGTATTTGGTTTTGCCATCTGATACTAATTATGGACTCCTCAACTATTAATGCCCACCGTTACCATTTGTTTGTTCAGGTTTTGGTGGTTCATATAATTCTTCGATTGGTAATACAAAATTTATTCTTCTTGTTCGGTGCAGTACTGTACATTTTAAGTTTAGGTCATTGCTTGTAAAAAGAAGCTTATAAATATCAGATCAGCTTCCATATAGAAGCAGTTATCCTGGGTAAATGAAATTTTTACTTTGTTTTAAAGATATAGGTTCGACTCTTTATAGGTTTGAGACTTGTAGCTTCCTCTCAAAGGAGGTATTTGTGTGGAGTTGTTGTGCTAGGAAATTCTACTTGTCTTGTCTATATATCATTCATTTGCACAAAATATCCTCATCGATAATGATGCAGCTGTAGCCGGTTTAGCTTTTAGAACAATTGAGATAACAAAGAAATGGCATCATAGACTCTGCAGTCTACACATGAACACACTAAGCCAGGTATCCTTGCAACTCTGCTCATAAACAACTACTTGACATTCCAGGCCAGATCGGTATGTTCCATTATTTGGGGAATATCTGTATGATTCTTCAAAGTGGAGGGAAAGTGTACCGTTTGCTGAGCAGCTGAGGGGATTCCAAGAACTCATTGATGAGGGGAAGGTACACTTCTGTTGTTTCTGTAATGTTTTTGGCATTTGCAATAGTCAAAAGTAGAAGGGAACAGGTTGTTTCCGGAAAATTTTTACCTTATTAACTGAATATGTTGACCAAATTGATCAGATTCAGATTATTTTATTCATTGATGGCATACCTTATTTACTAAGTTTCTTTTCGCAAAGATATAATCATACTAATAATATTATGACCTCACTAATCTGGATAGTATGAACAAAGACCTCATATATCAAGCACATTATAGGGCCGTTTACTAATACACTTGTTTTGATATTTTTTAATTACTATATCACAAAAGCAAGAAAAAAACCTCACCGTGAAAAGATGATAGCAGATAAGACTCGTAGCTATTCAGATTTTGGGTGTATATGTCGTTTCTTGACTCTATGGAAATGAAATTCATGAGTTTCTGATCAGTTGAATGACTGTGGTTCGGATTGGGCTGCTCTTTTGAGTCTGTTTGTTAAGATGCATTATTACACGCTTCCACAGATCTCATGTAAAATTTTATCTAGGAGAACACATTGCTTGGTCTGATATTACATTGCTTAGTCTGATATTACATTGCTTAACTCAAATTCTCTCAAATAAATAAGTAAATAATGAACAAGTCAATGCCAAGCAGTTTATTATAACTACAACTCAATAATGGTTGCCACTTACCGAAATTTAAACAGGTGAGGTACATTGGCGTTTCCAATGAAACATCATATGGAGTCATGGAGTTTGTTCATGCTGCAAAAGTTGAAGGACTACCAAAAATCGTCAGCATCCAAAATAATTATAGTATGCTGGTTAGGTGCAAATTCGAAAGTAAGTTATACTTCAGCACACCCAAGAAGAACTTGAAGAAAGTTCTATCATGACACTCATGTCCTAATTTTACCATACAGCAAGTCGAGTCAGTAAACTAACATACTGTAATAACGTGCAGTCGACCTGGTTGAAGTGTGCCATCCAAAAAATTACAACATTGGTTTGCTTGCGTATTCTCCCCTTGCCGGTGGATCATTAAGCGGGAAGTATCTAGACATCAACTCGGAAGCTGCAAAGAAAGGCAGGTTTAACCTATTTCCTGGCTACATGGAAAGATACAATAAGTCTTTCGCTAAGGTAAGGAAAGATGCTACTCCACTTTTTATGAGCACTATCATCAAATACTTTATTCCAAGATCATTATTGTCTACATCCTTCACATATACTACATGAATAAAAACATTTGGCATTTCATGCTATTGAATCCTGTAAAGGAGTGTTTGCTTTGGGCGATAAGTTAGATAAAACTTATATAGGCTAATCCACCACATGCTGTCCAATTTCAGTTGTTTGATCATCTAATCCTGTAAAAACTTACTCTATCACATGTACTATCAGTCTAGATACCCTCAGACATTATGAGATGGCACTGATCTAACTGTATCTAATATAAATCTCCAGGAAGTTACGACCAAGTACCTAGAGGTGGCAAAGAAACATGGGCTGAGTCTAGTTGAGTTAGCTCTTGCATTTGCACGAGACCGACCATTTGTAACCAGCTCAATCATAGGCGCCACTACTATGGACCAACTAAGAGAAAATATGGATGCATTTTTGACAACTGAGAGGCCTCTGCCCCCTGAGGTGACACAGGATATTGAATCTGTTTTCAAAAAATTCAAAGATCCTGCAATTGATTAGGCTAGTGAATCCACACTATAACCCCTTGTGTTTCTCTGAATATTTTATCTCAGATTTTAGTGAAAAAAAATACTGTCATCAATAATCTTCACTATTCACATGTATGCATGTCAACATGTGGGAGAAGACAATAGAGAAGATTGTATGTATTGGGTGTGACTTGAGATTCTTTTCTTTTTTGAGGGAACCTTCAAAATGTGAGATACTTTTTTTGTGTTACTCTATATTTTTATACGTAAATGTGACATATACAACTACTATAAAATAAGAGCAGTACCCTTGAAGTGACCTTGAATAAGTATTTTTCTTATAAGTTGCATGAAATTATTCCCCAGCACTATCTAGCAATTGAGATAATGCCATTATTAGCAACGGCTAGACCACCTGCCCCGAATTATTAAAGTTTTCATATGTATTGTCGGTATAATAATATTAACTGTATCTATAATATCTTCGTTCAGTTCAGGGACATCCAAATAGTAAATATCTTGTGTAAAGAGTGAGATTCATGCTTCGATCCTCATCGTTCCAAAATGGCAAAGCCTTTACTAAATTAAAAAGAAAAAAGAAAAGAAAAACGGTATAAAACTTGAAAGGTAGCGGTATTGTAGGCCTTGATAATCCTTCAATGCATCTCCGGGTCGGACCTGATCTCATATAGGCCTAACCCGGAGGATGCCCCGACGTTTTCCACCACGGACCCTCAGTCATCCATTTGTGCAAAGATGAAGATCCCACTATCCGGCAATGTACATATCATCTTATTTCTACTTTTCTCTACATGTCATCCATTGATGTAGTGAAGTTTCGTCTTCCTTTTTAAACTACTCCGTATAAATTTGAAATCTATGTAGTACGACGACTATTATATTGGTAAAAGAGTAAATAAGACAATAAATTACTACTGGTAACCCCTCCACCTAAAGTTACACAAATTAATTAGAAACAATAATATCGGAAGGTGATTAGCTTCGAGCGGCGCCTGGATTTATAATTTCATCCATTTAAACTTAGTCTCGAATAAATATATACTACTATTAAATTACCTGTTAAATTTAAAAAAAAAAAAACTTTTTACTGAAACAGTGTAACGACCTCACTATCGCAATATTTGTTGAAATATATTTTACATAAATTATTTGTATCTTTATAAAAAAAAATTGCCTATTTTTATTATTTTTTTGTTCGGCAATTTTCTTTGATTTATCGTAGGAAGACAACAATTATTGTTTTGGAATAAGTAAGTTCGTGGAAATTAAAGAGGCTAAATTATTAAAATTCGGTCACTTTGATTAAAATTAAATCATGGAAATGTGAATCTTGCATTTGATTTTCATCTCTTATTGAGTAAGGAACCAACCTCATGAAACTTCTTCTCCATATCCAGACCCGCGTCGCCCCCAATTCACCAAATTCTTCGATTATATAATTCCATTTTTATTTTTCTTTCTCTAATCCCTTTTTTGGGATAACGAATTGGGCGATCAATTTTTCTTCGTATTTTCCTTCCTTTTTGATTATTCCAAGAAGGAAGAAAATCAATGGGGCAGCAAACATCTAAAGATCAATTGCTGTTTCAGCAGGTGAATTATGGGAATATTGAGGGCATCAAAGCTCTCAGAACTCAAGGTGCTGGTCTTGAGGTATCCCATCTAATTGTTCTTGCAAAATTTCCCGTGTTTTATATTTATAGGTTTTATGTGTTTATGCTGTTGATGTTAGTCAATGCCTATCCCAATCCGATTACATATTAAATGGCACAATTGGCTTATATGTGAAGCTGGGTTTGTGTTGCTTTTGTTTTAACAAGTTTTGAGTGTGATCGGTAGCAAAATAATTCATTTTGTTTTAGTAGCTAAATTGATGTTTGGTGTTTTATTTATGCTGTTGTTTTATGGGTGCATCATACACATTAATCCTATATCACTTGATGATGCTCCAAGCTTGAATCGTAACGAATTAAACTTGATTGCAAGTAAAAGCTTAACTAGTATGAATCCATAGTTCACAGGGTCGGGAATGGGGTAGTTTGTTTGATGTTATTATGCTAAATCCGTATCTATATATATATATATATATATATATATATATATATATATATATATATATATAATATCCGAGTCCCATGAATTTACTTTTTGTGTGCTGAATTCTTCTTATGGTGGCAGTGGATTGACAGCGAGGGCAAGACTGCGTTGATTGTAGCTTGCATGAACCCACAGCTTTATAACGTAGCAAAAACTTTGATTGAATTGGGTGCCAATGTCAATGTATACCGTCCAGGTATTTGAGTTTGTTTCTTCCTTCCATTCCATTATATGTAGTGTTCATGATTTAACCTGCCTACCTTCTCGTTTCTGATAGTGCCTATCCCTATCTGCAACTGCAATGCGCGAAACTGGAAATTGTCAATAAATTATTGGTTGTTAATTCATTTAGAAAAGAAAATTGATTGTCAGTTGATTGTGTTCATGCTACTATAATCACATAAATCATCATTAGCTTCTCTCTGTTTCTCGGATGGCAAAACATGATTTTGCGCTTCAAGTACATGCTATGGAACCTTGTGATTCAAATTATCATTGTCTATCCCAGTTTTTATTTGAATCTCTAGCATGTTTCTTTATCTTCCAAAATTTTCTTTTTCTCTTGAAGGTCGCCATGCAGGAACTCCTTTACATCATGCTGCCAAAAGAGGGCTGGATCAGACTGTTAAATTACTTCTTTCACACGGAGGTGAGCATTCCCACACCCTCAATTTGCCATGATTTTATAGTCGAGTAGATTAAACGTGTTTATTATATCTTCTTATTTTGATTTTCCATTGAAACTTCAGCAAATGCCCTAATAATGAATGACGATTGTAATACCCCACTTGATCTTGCTAGAGCCAAAGGGTTTGGCAATGTTGTACGAGCTATTGAGGTATACTCGTAACTCATTCTGGTTTAGTTTCTTTGCTAATGGTGATTCTGATAGCTCACCTCTTTCCGTATGCTGCTCAGAGCCATCTTTGCTTGTTCGCTGGTTGGCTGCGGGAACATTACGGACCTGGATTTCTGGAACGTTTTGCGCCTCAACTGCTCTCAAGAAAAGTGTGAGTATAAAATTGGTATTTCTGTTTATATTGTTTAGTGTAGAGTATTCATGTTGGAGTTGGTCCTTCGGATGATACCTCTCGAATATAGCTTGGCTCTCATTTCATTCAATTCTCTTGCTGGATTACAGACCAATGTTCATATACCACATATCATTTGATTTGATTAAGAAGTAGGAGCCATTAACTTTCTTATGATCTGTCCCTTTGACTCGAAAATGGTCTTCTTTGCCTTCCAATTTGCTTTTCAAGTTACATAGATTTATGTTCTTGTTAACACCTACCTTGACTTCTTTCTCTAATATCTTTGCAGATGGGTGGTTGTCTTGCCATGCGGTTCCCGTAATCTTGCAAGGCCTTTCAAGTTGGAGCTTGCTATATATGCCGGTCCACAGGTACCTTATTATATTTCTTCTGTGCCAATCAACTGTAGTGTGTGCTTATCTGTCGTAGATGCTTTCCACAAGTTCATATCTCATACACGAACAAACTCAAGGGTTTAGAGAGGTTACAGATAGTTTCATTGGTAAGAATATAGTACTAGTACTTTGCAACAACCTGGTGATGTGTTGTCGTGGTAATTATCAGGATGCTCAACCAAGCATGACTATTCAACTATGGAAGGCCAACTTAGAAGAACCAAATTTCAACCAGCCAGATCCAGCAGCAGTCATATCTGATATATCTAAAAGTAAGTTTTTACATTTATTCTTTTTTATGATTACCCATGTTAATGGATTTTTGCCCTTGTTTCTATTCCTTGGCCAACCAGTGGTGCGAAATTTTGTATACTTACTGCTTTAATTCGTTCACTCTCACTTTCGATAAGGGAATCTAAAATTATGACACAGAGTTGAGGAAGTGCTGCTAAAATGTGTTATTGATACTTTAAAGTTTGAACTAATCCTCGGTGTCAGGGATTTATGTCGTTCTTCATGAAAATAGTTGCAAACATGTGTCGTTGAAGGCGGAATCATTTTTGTGTCTCCTGCATTTTCAGGTACTCGAATCAAACTGGCACCTGCTATTGAAAGTGAAAAGCACCAATTGCAAAGGTTTTGCAATGCCTGTAAAGGAATTCCTCAGGTATTCACATTCTCTCTCACACATTCATGTGTTGTTATTGAATTCTTGAACTGAATGAATGGATTGAAAATCAGGTGATGCACCCGTCATTTCCTTTTGGCAACCAACCCCCCACTGCTCCACCGACTGCAGCTGCATCAAGTGCAGAAGACGACGAGCTACTGGCTATGGCAATCAGTGCTTCTCTTCAGTCGGTCACACACGAGGGGGCATCAAATGCTGACACATATCTTGGATCCGAAGCCAGTCAATGCACAAGCACAGCCAGCTCAAGCAATAGCTCCAACCATATTGAGCCTCACAACAAGGGAGCAGCAAGCAGGGTCAAATCAGAAACTCAGCAAGCTGGATCTATAGCTGGTCCATCTCACGTCCTAGAAAACGACCACAGTGGCCCATCTGTTGTCCAACCAACTCCCGAGGCTCCGTTGTCCGTTGCTGTTCCATCAGCTCCTCCCGCTTCAGATGCTGATATAGGCACCGGTCCCATTATTTACCCGTCTATCGACACTAGCCCAATTGATCTATCTTCGTCCACTGTGGATGCCTCGACTGTTGAAGCCAATGCAAAGGAAGGCGAGGAAACGAATTCGTCTTGTACTATATGCCTCGACGCCCCGCTCGAGGGAGCATGCGTCCCGTGTGGCCACATGGCCGGATGCATGAGGTGTTTGAACGAAATTAAGGCAAAGAGCTGGGGTTGTCCTGTGTGTCGATCCAGGATTGATCAGATTATTCGTATATATGCCGTTTGATTTCCGATTATCGGAAGCTGTTGGCATCTGCAGGAATCGAGGATCAAAGGTCGAAGTTTTTGAAGTAGTCGAATGAGTTGTGGTAGCAACTCAAAATCGAAGTACATTATGGTGAAGGGAATGTAATGAGAGGTTGAGTTTGTGATTGTGTGCTATACATATATTGTAAGTGATAGTTATGTATATTGTGTTTTCGAATAATATTATTGTTCTTGATCAAAGTTGTACATGGCGACCTAAAAATGTGGTAAATGTTACTTATGTGTCACTAATAAAGAAAATAATACGCAGAAGATTGAGATATGACCAAATTTTGATGTTGATAGAGGAGATGGAGATTGACAATTTGATATAAGAAAATTGATGATCTTATGTGGACCGCTTACCCATAATAAATGAGGGAAAATAAATAAATATATATATCCTTGACTTTACTTTTTTTTTCTCCATACATTTTATAAATAGTCTCTTATTTCATTAAGAATACTTCATATATAAAAGCATAGTCTAAACCATCATTTTCAACAATATAGCTGAACATAATATATGTTTGAAATTAGCATATATTTGAATTGATGAATAATAGTACGAAAATGTGTCAGTATTTTATTTCCGATTACATTGAATATAGTTTAATAATGTGTGGAAAATGAAGCTTTGAGGACATGTAGGGGTAGGTTTATTTGAGTGATCATATCGACATGTGTCAAAGATTATGTGGTAGGACTCCATATTAGTATGTACTAATAAACACATCAAAGTACTAATCTATTTCAATCTAGTGTGAACTATAAAAATGGTCCATTCACTATGGTTTTATCTCGTCCATAGTTCCTGGACTTTAAAAATATCGCGAGGCATCCCTGGACTAAGAGTTTATTTTGAAAATGGTCATTTTCACTGTTTTCGGTCGAAAATACCCCTTTCGGGGGTTTTGGGGTTTGGGCAATTTGGTCTTTTTACACTTTTAACATTTTAAATATGATATTATTTCAGTTATGTACTAAATCTGATATTATTTCAAAATTATCATTCTTCTTCCATTTTGTCATCCTTCACTCTGTTTCTTTATTTCAATATTAGATTTAATTTTATAAAATTAAATTTTGAATTTTAATTTTAAATATCAATAAATTTTTTAATTAAAACAATTAATTCATGGACACTATAAATATTGATTAAAACTATAAATTTTTGTTATTTAATATAATATTTAGCTGAATTGAAGAAGCACAGAAAAATAATATTTATCATGAAGGAAAAATAAGAGTTATTCTAATTAGCCTTCGTTCGGCTGTTATAATTGCTTGTGATTGAATATTATCAAGTTGGACTAAAAATTTAATCCTACTAAAAATTTTATATAGGAATATTTTTGTTGAAATTTTCTAGTAAATTTGGATTGTTTTCAAATTAATAAACGAAAATTATATTAGTCTTACATTAAATGCATATTTATTTAAGAATAAATCGTGTTATATGATCTCTTTATAATTAAAGCTATTAAATATTGATTAAAACTAAGGCGTTGTCATACCTTATTGATTAAATATTAGACACTATCAAATATTGATTATGACTATTAACTTTTGTTATTTAATAATTTTTATAATTAAAAAAATTTATTGATATTTAAAAATTGAAATTTAAAATTTAATTTTGTAAAATTAAATCTAATATTGAAATAAAGAAACAAAGTGAAGGATGACAAAAGGGAAGAAGAATGATAATTTTGAAATAATATCAGATTTAGTACATAATTGAAATAATATCAGATTTAAAATGTTAAAAGTGTAAAAAGACCAAATTGGCCTAATCCCCCAAAAGGGTATTTTCGACCGAAAACAATGAAAAGGGACCATTTTCGAGATAACCCCTTAGTCCATGGATGTCTGGTGATATTTTTAAAGTCCATGGACCATTGGCGAGATAAACTCATAGTCCATGGACCATTTTTGTAATTCAATCTATTACTACAGCACAACTAGTATTTATATTGGTTAAAAGTTATTCCGGTTAGGCAATGGTAGAGGAGGTAAAACAATAGTAAATATTCTTAAATTATACTTTCAAATACAGTACTAATTACCTCACAAATTAATTTTAATTACATGATGCGCGCAAGTGGCACAAAAAAGTAAAAATGCCATATCTTTTAAATGCTACTACTAAATTGCCTCAAAAATTATTCTTTTAAATGATTCGATTAAGAATCCTTAGATGATAACTAATTCAACTCTTATTCATATTTAGTTCGATCCAATATTGTCATTTATATTTCAGCACTTAAATTAAATCTCTTTCTCACTGCGCCCCTTATTTGCGTTTGAGAGCCTTTTATTTCGTAGTATTATTAATAACTAATTCAAGATTCTCGAGGGAAAAAATTTCAAATACAATGTATGTTGAAATTGAGGTGTTATATTTAATCATGACAGAAATTTCTCAGACGATTGTTTAAACTTTCACATAAATTGTTTATTAAAACATGAGCACGTGCTTTGGTTAATCAAAGTGGAAACAAGAATAATAGAGGCCCCCTAGAACTTCAAATTAATTCGAATCTATCTAACTACTATCAGTTTCTTCATATTAATCTCTTTTTCTAAATTATTAATATCATCGTTAGAGTTGATAATGGCATGCAATTTGGTGCATCTAATTCGATTTGTTTGAATTCGACATGTTGCCAAACCAGAAGAATTACAATAGATTGTAGAATAACTCATTGTCGATTTGCTCGTATAAGTGTGGATTTAATTTGTAATTAATGAAAATGAATTTTAAAAGATACTAAGGTGCGACCGGCTATCTTCTATCGCGCCAACCCAAACCCTAGCTGCCTTGGATATGGATCTACCCCGCCCGCTGCCTAATGGCACCTACAACATGATTTTCAATATATCCTAACAACCTTTAGTTTATGTGTTCGTCATTGTTTTCGTATATCTTGTCATCAATGACATGTCTGAAACTAATGCGATTTGTATCATAGCTCGATAAGGTCAACCACTAGCATCGAAGAAAGGTGAATCGACGGTGTCATGATACCACAACAATAGTTTATGAGCCTAGTTAAATCTCATTGACACGCCCTCATGTATGGTGATGCCTTGAGCTTAGACATGTTTTGATAAATTAGCTAAATCATTTGTGCTTTGAACCTTTAGTAGTTGGCAACTAGAGCAATGTAAGACATTTAAATTCTCAAATATTGCGGATTGCCGTATTTCAATGCTATAATTTAAATGTTGTTTACAATTGAGATTATGTTTCTTGCTTTGGTAGTTATTTGATCCGTTGTTTATTTTCGTTGCTTTGCCTTGGTGGTCTATTATATTATTTCTTGTAGTTTCCTTAGCCCGTTGATAGGTGCTATATCATGTGTTTTATGATTGTTGTTTGAAATTTTTTCTTTAGGTTGAAATTTTGTTACGAAACCACTACACATCTAAGGTGGATGAGTTTGGTTGATGTCACCAAGACTTTCCTCGTAATTTTGTTGCTTTTCTTATGTAGTAATTATAAATAGTTTTTATCTCTATGTTCAGTTTATTGCTTTTTATTTTTGTTTTTTATTTTAAATTATTTATATACTACTACTACTACTTCATGACTCGCTATTTTTTTTTACTTAGAACATTCCATAACAAAGAAAAGTTCATTATTCCTTCCCAAATAGTAGTTGATTTCATGATGGTTATAACTTATGATATATCGATTCAAATATACTACTATATGTTCCAACATTTTTAATGCCATTCGTATTTCCCTATTAAATTTAATAATATAGTAGTAGTAAATTATAATTCATAGTATATTATTACAAATACATTGAATTCAATTAACCCACACGTAGAGTGAGAATGCCCTACTTGATTGGTTTTCATTCTTCTCCGAGTTCATTGAATCACAATCTCAAGTCTCTTTCATACAAAAGAATACTATATCTATATCTATTTAGATTGTCCAGGGCGTCGACTTTTCAAATAAATGGCCTCTATTTCATTTACAGGGACCCAATTTTGACTTACAATTCATTTAATTGCCGAAAATGGAGTAAGTTCAAAATTATAGTACTTGTATCTAAAAAAATATTAGTACTACAAAAATTATATGGACCATTTACTACAATAGATATTCACATGGAAACCAATTATTAATACCCCCTAGCTACTTCAGTACTAAGATATGTTGACGGTGGACGACCTCCGTAAATAATTATAAATACACCAACGCGCATCTCATGGATATAGAACCTATTTATTGTTAATTATGTTAATCATAAATAAAAAAATTATTAAGCCATATAGTAGTACTCTATATCACTAATTGGAAATAGTGAAAATACTGTGTCAATTGGGCTTAACTGAGACATTGTGGTCACTTATAAAGGTGTTGTCATATCAAAGAAAGTGTTTCTAGACTTTGCATTTCATTTAGATTCACACTAAAAATATATGCATATATATGTGGCTTTGCAATGCACATTCCATATAATCCACGTGTACATAAATAAAATATGCATGTAATGAAACATTTGATGAGAGCTCACAGTCTACAAAAACACACCAAATACTCACTCAAAATTCTACATAATCTCATAGTTTATTAATGATAAGTATTATACACCATTCAATACTACTCCTTACTAACATATGTATAAACATAATATCCACAGCACTAATATTAAAAAAATATTAAGAATAGAGTAATTAAGGGGTTCTAGGTCCCAATTTGAGCATCTAATTTATATTATCTATAATCTCCCTGCCCTACCTTGCAACCTCTTTTTACATCCACAAAAACCCTACTAGGTCCCTCTTTCCCAACAACCTATACTACCATTTTCCATTTTCCAATTACCAATACTCTCTCGTAAAAGCACACTAACACTATCACATTTCATACCATGCTACTCCTACTACAGTTGCTCCCTCCATTTTAGGAAAGTAAATCCCCAACCCAATCCCTTCATTTTTCTTGCAGCCATAAAAGCTAAGTTTTCTAGGATTGAACAAAAACAGCCAAAAAAGGAGTCTTTAAGGTCAATGTTTTTTCCCCACTGTTCAAACAAATTAACAAGAGAAAAATCACCCTCCCCTCCCCTCCCCTTTTTCAGTCTACAACCTCAATTTCCCATACAATTTTCACCTATCCCTTATTTATGGTAAATACCCAAACCCTATTTCCTTCCCTTCATGCTCAATCATTGCCATTTCCACTGTTGGTTAATTTCTCCAACCCTAGCTCAGATCCTCTCTCTTTCTCTCTCTCTCTCTCTCTCTCTCACTAAATCATGGATCCGATCACTCAAGAAATGCTCTCATCAAGCGGAGAAATCAACACCTTCACCATCACCACCACCTCGTCCTCGTCCTCGTCCTCGTCCTCATCCATCGCGGGCGCCATGATGGGCCCCGCAGCCGGCTCCTCCCCCACGACCCTGAGCCGATACGAGAACCAGAAGCGCCGCGACTGGAACACTTTCGGGCAGTACCTCCGCAACCACCGGCCGCCGCTCTCCCTCGCCCTCTGCAGCGGCGCACACGTCCTCGAATTCCTCCGCTACCTCGACCAGTTCGGCAAGACCAAAGTCCACACGCAGCTCTGCCCCTTCTTCGGCCACCCCAACCCCCCCGCCCCCTGCCCCTGCCCCCTCCGCCAGGCCTGGGGCAGCCTCGACGCCCTCATAGGCCGCCTCCGCGCCGCCTATGAGGAAAACGGGGGCAAGCCCGAGGCCAATCCCTTCGCGGCCAGGGCTGTCCGCCTCTACCTCCGTGAGGTCAGAGACTCGCAGTCCAAGGCCAGGGGGATCAGCTACGAGAAGAAGAAGCGGAAGCGGCCCCCTCCCCAGCCCTCCTCGTTGCCTCCCCCTGAGCGAGGGATTTGATTAGCATATTATTGCATGGGATCATCGTATTTTTAAAATCTATCGTTTTAAGACAATGATGCTTCTTCATCTATTTAAGGTACCCTAACTTTTTTCCCCTATCTTTAATTCTTACAAGATTGTTGTTGTTTTTGTTGTATTGTGCTATTTTTAGTATGAACATTCGTTAGCTTTTATGGGGTTTAATTAGTTGGTGATGAAATGGAAGGTTTCTATTTATGGTTACAAAATATTGATTGGTAATTCATGTTGTAATGAAACCTCAAACATGGCAGGTACTAAAATCTATGTGAGAGAGAGAAAGCAATGTGTATGATATACTATGTGAATATTATATATTGTGAAAAAAAGGCAATTTATGACGAGCAAAAATTGGAGATTTTGCATATCATGTTTGGTGTTCCTTTTGAAAGATTTTGAGGGTTTTTTAATAGGTGTTGGCAAATCATCCAGATATGAAAGGGAAAAGGATGAGAATCATATGTCAGCATTGTCTAGCACTAAAACTTGTCATTTGCTCTAGGACGAGTCATTCATCATCCCTTTCTATATATACTTGTTTCCTTTTGCTAATTTGCAAAATATAAATGTCACTTGTTTTGTTCATGTCAAAATTATTTAGATCTACTATTCTTGCCCTTTTTACTCAAGTTGGTGTGTTTTTTTTGGGTCTGAGATATTCTTTTAGTATTTGTGTGTTTTTGTATCATCCATTCGATCATGGGCATGAGTATTACAAGAAAATTGATTAAATATAAGTTTGTGGTTTTGTCCATTTGTGCAAGTTTATCTATAACTCATAAATATGCGAGTGATCTTATCATTTTTTCAAGATTCAAATGTGTCATATCACTCT
Organism: Salvia splendens; assembly: GCF_004379255.2. Classification (NCBI taxonomy): domain Eukaryota; kingdom Viridiplantae; phylum Streptophyta; class Magnoliopsida; order Lamiales; family Lamiaceae; genus Salvia; species Salvia splendens. The sequence continues at coordinate 3,765,055 of NC_056036.1, read as the reverse complement.
TACATGTTCCCCAAAGGGAAGATAGCATTTAATAAGCCGAGTAGACTCACATGAACTCTTTCAACGGTTAAATTTAGTTAGGTATTCATTAAATTGTATCTTCATCCATATATGGAAAAAGGAAAAATCAATTCATTTTGTTGGTATGTAGGTTCAATCTCGAAAGTTTAATGGCTTAATTAGAAGCCATCACATAACAAAACAATCACTTAGTACCAAATTACTAAGAACCGAGTTTTCGAACATTTGCTGGTGCTAGGTAAATAAACAAACATTTTCAAACGACAAAATGAAGACAACTTATCGAGTAATAACTTGTGCTTTTTCTAATATACTCCATAAATTATCGAGTACTGCCACGCTTGATAAAAATTTGTGTGTACCATGATTTCATCTGAAGAATAGTTGTAGTATTCATCAGTTGTGGTTTTCAGACAAAATGTTTAAGGTTCTTCGATTTCATTGTTTGCATGATTAAGTAATTGGCTGGACCTTAACTAATTTGGTCCGTTTTACTATGAAATGTGTAAAAATATAAACCTGAAATGCTTTCTGCAGGTTGATGACTTTCATAATGTTGTGGAACTATATATACACTATTTATTAGCAGTGGACTGACTGTATATATCAACAAGTTATGCATCTTTTTTCTGATAATGAAATTCTATTTTATTCAACTCGTGGCTGTTAATTCATCCATATATATGAAAAGCTGTCGGTTCAATTACAATATTAGAGACCAAGATAAATTATGTCCCCTATATAAGAGGTGAGAAAACCTGATTAACTATTTGCTAATTATCAAATTAAAAACAGTAATGATGCTTCAAATTAATGACATAAGGAGTTTTTATTTCAGTTTACCCAACTGTGCTTCGTATAAAAGTCTAAGTTCTACATGTGACAATCTATTATTATTACGTTTAATAGATAAGGTTGAGTATGTTACTTTCTATAATTGAAGTTATGGTATAGTCTAAAATTTTGCCCATGGTATTATTTTACGTCTATTTTAGCTAATTTCAAGGTTCCGTAATAATAATAACATTAATAATTTATATTAAGAAGGCCCTAATACTGTAATTAGCTCATTGTAGATGTTTAAACTGGTTAATAATATACTAACTATGATGATAGAATTATAACATTATGATGAGTATACTACGACGCTACGGTAATTAAGTACGCTTCAATCTTATGATAGTACATAGATTTTGCTGCTGACGTAACAAAACTTTAAACAGTATAATGAATATAATTCAACTCTATAACGAGTAATATGTTGGAATTTGATGATCAACTCAAAATAGTAGTAGTATGATGCTTGCATGCATAAACTCCGACGCGTTACATAAAGTAAACTAATGATAATCGTATTAAAACGATACTTACATTATCAAAGCGTAATATTATGACATTTTTTTATTGTGATTTGGTGGTGGCATGTTTGCTGCCTTAAATTTTGCATTTTATAATATACAATTTGGACAGTATTAATCTTTTGATTAGAATTTTACAGCAATTTTATCCATGCAAATTTTCATCTCATAGATAGAGTATTAAACATCCGCCTCGCTGGGACAGACGGCGTCCGTGCCGCTGGCGCGGCACTTCTGTCGCCGCTGCTGCACTCCCGCCGCTGGCACGGCGCTGCTCGATGCATCGAGCACGTCCGTGCCGCTGAGCAGGCTGACGTGGCGCGTTCTGATTGGCCAACGGCAAAGCCATTGGCATTTCGATTTTTCCTTTTTTTAAAAAATCGAATTTAATTTAAAAAATCAATTTTAAATAAAAAAAATATTTTCCCACTTCCCAATAAATTATATCCGTTTTCTCCCAACTTTTAATTTATTTTTCAATTTTTTCCCCAAAATTCACATTTTCATCTATAAATACCCCCACTTCCACACCACACTACACAATTCTCATCTAAATTCTCTCATCTTCTCTTATCAATTCTCAATCTTTCACTCATACAAAAAAAAATATCTGGCTCCGGCGATCACCCCTCCGACTCCCGCGGTTGGAACTACGAATGGTTCGGCTCACAACCATTCCCTAGTCCGGAAACGCAATTTTCGGCCCCTCCTCAAACGCAAGGTTCTCAAGTTCCGGGTGACTATCGGCCTTACCCGGTGGACGACCAAGATGCCCCCGATGGGCGATACGGGTGGGCACCCGAACCCAGATCGGGAGGGAGCGGTGGCTCTCAAACTCCTCCTCTTCCTACTCCTACTCTTACTCCTCGCGGTGTCCGCACCCAGTACACTCCGGCGGAGATGGATCAATTATTCAAAGCCTATTTGATTATCTCCGAAGATCCGGAGATAGGCATGAACCAAAGCGGGGATAGGTTTTGGTGGCGCATCTCTCGCCGGTACAATGAAAACCGCCCGGCTGGAACCATCAAGCGCAATGAGAGTATGGTGCGCAATGCCATATTCAGAGCCAACGAAGAAATCCAAAAGTTCCAGGGGTATTACCTCCAGGAAGAGCGATCGGCGGGGAGCGGCATGAGCGAGCTCGACATCATCAGTGCTGCCTTGGCTACCTACCAATCCCTAAATTACAAACCGTTCAAGTACCTCAGCACTTGGCAGGAGGTGCGTGTGCATCCGAAGTATAGGGGAGACGTATCATCCTCCTCCAGCTCCTCCAGCAAACGGTCGAGGTCGGTATCCCTATCCGACGCCGGCGAGGATGAGGTGGCTAGCCAGCTTGCCGGAGCTAACTTGGATAGCCCTGATTCCGGCCCGAATAGTTCCCAACGCCGGCCGCAAGGAAGTAAGAAGGCTACGGCCAACCGTCGTCGCACCGCGACTCCATCCACCCCCGCTCCCTTTGTGCCACCTCAACCCCCCACCAACTCGTCGTGGACCCTTTTGGCCCAACTCAATTTGGCTGATAGGTCAAATATGACCATCGAGCAACTTGATTCACATTTGGCAATTATACGGGGTCTCCGAAGAACATTGAGGATATGGCCAGAGGAATAGTCTTCCACGGGGATATTTTTTAACCTTTAATTATGTACTATTTTTTATTTTTTATGATTTTAATTATGTATTTTTATTTTTTAGGATTTTAATTATGTAATTTTTTATTTTTAGGATTTGAATTATGTAATTTTTAATTTTTTATAATTTGTAATAATATTCCGGGTATTTTTAATATATTTAATATTGTGAAAATGTTTTTATTTAAATTGAATAATAGAATGGTGAGACCCTTGAACATGTCCTTACGAAAGAGCATGGACGTAGGTGTTGTGCTCTTGAGGAAGAGCAGGAAGTAAAAAAGTAATAAAAGTTGGCCCGGGTTCACATCCGTACTCTTGGCAAGCACTGATGGAGATGCTGTTATACTCCATTATCTTTATTTTGCATTAGGAATCTAGCTTCATCCTAATATATCCTAATGTACCCTATAAACATTATGAATGTGCATTTGTTCAAGTTTATTTTATCCATGCATAACTAAAATTAGGGTAGCTAGGTAGCTAGCTATCCTAATTGTAAAACTACTACTATAGAAGCTAGCTGGTATTATCAATCTCTAAATACCAATTGGATTAGTTTATAAGTTTTATTCCAAATGATTGGTTCAGCTCAGCTTTAACAAAGTAAAAATGTGTGTATCGTCCGTGAGCCACATCCACCCTTTATTATTTAATTGGTGCCCACAATTTGGGTATAAACAATAAAATAAGATAAGTACTAATGATTTAATTTTGAAATGGAGATTTCATTTCAACTAGGTATGCAATGTGCGTACACAGAGTTGTATATGACACCATGAGTAGTGTCATAAACTTAGTTACATCTATGATAAAATTTAATACCGTTTGTATATTTTTGTTACATGTGAAAATAAAAGTAAAACTTTTTTATATACCACTATATTTTGTCGTATATACAAAAATAATTATCCATCACAAAATGCCATAATTATAAATGTTACGATTCTTCAAAAATTATACTCATTAATTATATCCATTATGTTTGAAATTAATTATATCCATTATGTTTGTGCCATCATAATATGAATTGCGTACTATGATTATATCACAAGTGCATGCATTATGCGAGTTTGAAATACATGATCATGTCACAAGATGAATATGGTTCAAACGGACTTTATTTTCGATTTCCAAAATTACGACTTTATCTCGTGATCACGCAAGCACAAATTTTGATGTGTTTAACTGCATAAAGATGAATTCGTAAATTGTAAAAGGAAAAATAATTAGGGTTTTTAATAAACCCTAATTGTACGAAGAGAAATAATACTTCAATTTCATGAAAGAACTCTCTCAAATCATTTATTTAAGTTCAGTTGCATATTATTGATAAGATAGAAAATAAATGGTTCTTATTATTTCGTTAAATATCTAGTGACTCAATTGAAAAACCTTTTTCCCTGTGATTTTTAAATTTTTATTATTAAGCCAACGAAAATATAATGTCAAATCATAATCTTTTTTTAACATTGTATTCTCTATATTTGTAATAGTAGCTGTCCCACACACTTAGTGTGATTTGATTTGCATTATCAAAAATTTTATTATATATTTGCCTGTTTGTTTGTGTCGTTAATGGTAACCCGATCTATATTCACTTCATGCTTGAATAATTGATTAACTGATTCCAACATCATGATCTTAGTGAAATATTTACATAGTACACATTAAGATTAGCTTATTTAGTCATAACAATGCGAACATGCACATAACACATTTTGATCAAATGGATAATCCAGCAATCTGCAGCATGCCTGATTTTCATTTGTGCTGCGATTTGGATGTAGTATTCCTACTATATACTAACAATGATAGCTAACAAAGCTGAAAAAATCAGTCTCGGAATGGATTGAGTTTCGAATGGGACTTGCGGAACAACTTGGGAATCAAATTCAGGACGTAATTTTGATGCATAAGAGCATCCACTACGCGTCCCGCGCGCGGCCTGTGTTCCGTCCCGGAGGGACGGTTCCGCCGCGGGACGCGTTGCAGCGTATCGCCCGTCCCCAGCCCGTCCCATATCCCGTCGCTACGCGACTCGGGACAAGTAATTTTGATGCATAATACATTTTCACCATCGCACATCATTTGAATGACAAAATTAACATTTTACTACTTTTCAAATTTCATTTCAATTATAGTAATTGTTTCTTTTTCATTAATTAGGCTTCTGGGGAAATACTATTTTTACCATTCGTTTTAATTTGGATAATAAATTAAGTTGTTAAGAAATTAAGATTTCTTTGATTTTAAATTCAACTTTCATAACGAAAAGGATCAGTTACATTTTGTCTATTGCAAGGGTACTTTAACATTTAAGTCATAATTAAAAACATTATTACCAAATTCCTTACAACTTATAGTCTAATCCTAAATAATTTAATCAAATCACTATTTTAGAACCCGAACCCTCGAAATGACTTCACCCCAACAAAAACAAGCTGGACCAAATCTTAAACCAACAACTCTCAATTCCAAATTTTTTTACTATAAAGTAAAGTAGCGTATACATATTTGCTAATCCATATAATGCTAGGTTGTCATTTTCATAAACTTTCCCACCCTCACAATAGTACTCATACCAAAAAAAAGTGAAACATAAAAATCACAAAATAGAGTATGATCAATATAAACGAAAGGGGTACGAGAATCCCTCTGAATTCACTCACCAGTCCAAAAACTCTCAGTTGTGAGCTGACTTGACATAAAGAGCTTTAGTGGGCCCCATGGGCCTGCTCATCGCACGTGGGCCACCGTCACTCTGTCGGCCCAGTTTCAACGTTAGTACCGCTGCCTCGTCAGATTATGCCACGTGGAGAGATCGGCGGTCACAATGCCGTGTTGTCTATGTTGACGTGGACCATACTCCCTCTTGTCCGGTCTTGTCCGCGCCAGAGATCCAAAATTTTCTTGCTTGCTTGGTTTTTCACCATAATTTGCCACGCATTTCAATTCACGCTTTTATGCTATCCACCGTCGTAATAGCCCAGTAATTGCCCAGCCATAGTCTAACCACTATCACATTATCAACACTAAAAATCCTCCTACCACATCATCAAAACAAGCAAATAGCCCAGCAATAGCCCAGCCATAGACTAGCCACATAATATCGAAATCACTATTAACAAAATGAAATAATTAACAATCACACAATATACGAAATTTAATTTACGAGACATATACGGAAAAAATTTAATAATACTATTAAAATTTTAAAAAGTACCATAATTTAAAACAAGTGGTGCGAATGAAAATGACGAGCAAAGCGCGTATATATAGTGTTTCGAAAAAAAAAATTTAAATTTCGCGCTAGGCGGTGCGCTGGGCGATCCGGGCGCTGCAATAGCGCCGAGCGGATCGCCCAGCGCCACGAAACCGCCCAGCGCTGCGCGGTTTCTCTCTCCATTCGTCCGCTGGGCGACTGCAATAGCCGCCCAGCGAACCGCCCAGCGTCGGCGCTCGGCTGGGCGGTCGACTGGGCGCTATTGTGGATGGTCTTATCTCTATTTAAATTATTTGAAAAAGCATGCGTTTTGCTCGTTTTATAACAGGCGGTTAACCCGGAATCGTAACAGGCGATTTCAGTTCTGAACCAGAACCGTGAGATTTAAATCGAACCGAAATCGTCACTTTTGGAATCGTAGTTCGGTTCAGGTTCCAAAATTTCGGAACCGAAACCATGCCGGAACCATTCAATTCCGAGTGATTCCAAACCAAAATCGCCAAAAACCGCCGATTCAGAACCATGAAAAACCTTAAAAGAACAGCCGAAAAACCGGCGGTTCCGGTTCGGAACCGTAACCGCGAAACACCCTCGCGGTTCAGTTCGGGTTCAACAATTTTTAAAACCGGAACCGTGGGCATATCTGTTTATACTTGTTCACGCCAAGATTGTAATTAAAAATTACTCCTACTATAACTTACTACAGTGTTGAATAATTATAAATTTGACAATACACATTAGGGTAACCAAATGAGGAGTTATTGCTTAGATGGTGATGGGAGGACATTTTATTCTTGGTTAAAATAAACAAGAGTATTAAATAAGTGTTTGCTTAGTAAGTCTCATTTCATTCTTTGTCAAAGCTACTCCCAATTCATTCGATGATTTTATTTATGTCTTAGTTGAACAATGACCTATGTTTCTTCATTTATCATTGTCGCTAATTTATCTCTGGTAGACTCGTAGTTTGTGTGGTTTTATACAATTCATTGGATGAGTTTATAGGATTTTGAACAAAAGAGGCCTAAAATAACAATAATTTTCAATCAGTTTTCAATCCTCCTAAGATATATATCTTGCACGTCTTAATGAAGTTCTGTTCTGTAGAAAAGTTATGTCAATTTTACAAAAAGTGAACACTGTTAGAAACAGAACTAAACATGAGGCTAGAGGACTTCATCACGCGAATCCCGCAGCGCATAGAGTTTTGTCGCAGTGGGTCCAAGGAGAAAATTAGTACTAATTTTTTAGAATTTACTTGCCTTCAGACACTCAATCTCCTACGACATAAAATATATGAGCTTATACTTATAGATAATCATCCAATCAACTATTATGTTTCTCTATGATTTATTATTATGATCCATAAGGATAAATTATTCCATCATATTTCATCTCTGATGGGGTACGAACTAAACCCTAATGGCAAGCCCAATAACAGTGACGGCCCATCAGCCCAGAGCCCAAGAAAGAGTATCTGTTCGGCACCAAAGAGTTCGGCACGACCAAAGAGTTCGGACTCAGCCTACAGCTCGGTAAAAGCCGACCAGTCAAGCTCTCCTCTCAGATCGGCAAGAGCTGATCGGTAAAGTCCAGCAGTTCGGTCTCAGCATTCGACCGAACTAGGAGTTAGTGGACTCATGAAAGGCCTCCACGACCTCCGCTATACCCACGATCTATTTAGTGGTACGAAGCAGTTATTGAGCAGTTATTGCTCACCCACGATCTTGTTAGTGGGGCTGCAAACCACGACCTTAGTTCAATGTATAAATAGAACTTAGATCAGATAGAAAAGGGTTAAGCTCTCTAGAGATAAAATACCATATAGCAAGTCTGTGTTGTAAGCTGTAATCCCAGATCAAGCAATACAATCTTGCCCTCCCTTCTTCCCGTGGACGTAGATTTACTTCAGTAAATCGAACCACGTAAATTCTTTGTGTCGTAGTTTTCATTCTCTACCAGCATTTACTAACATCAGAAATTCGCGGATCCATCACTGGCGCCGTCTGTGGGAAGCGAAGAACAAAATTTGTGATAAAGCGAATTTTTGATCCATTTTTTCCACCCAAAAAATGCATACCAGATCGCAGAGTACCCGTATTCCTGCCCGTGAGAACCAGGAGGGAGCCAATCCATCCCATAGGTCTGGAAAACAGCCTAGGGATAAATCCACCACCAGTTCTCATGGCGAAGGAACAAGCCGCTCCAAAAATCGTCCCACTGAGTCTTCCCAGCAGCCCGATTTGAATGAGGCTGTCAAGCAGTTTTTGGCGGCGAAGCAGGAGGAATTCTTAACCTTCCTGCAAAAAAACCAAAAGCGGCCGGAGACGAAAACGGCGGATTCTCCTTCTCCCTCCGCACAAGAAAGTCACTACCGCAGTAGTGTCGCATCTCCCAGGAGAAAGAATCCCCGTCCCCAACATGTTCCAGTTCCTCCTCGGTACCGGAATCACAGGAGAACTCAATCTCCTCCATACCGACGAGATATCGGATTCGCCGTGTACGGAGCACTGAAGACTCCGTTCTCGGACGACATCACCCGAACTCCCCTACCACAGAACTACCGAACTCCGTCGATGACTTACGACGGGCTCGTGGACCCTCACGATTTCTTGGGGCGCTATCAATATAACATGGCGAACCAGGGTCTCAACGAGGTCCACATGTGCAAGCTGTTTCCCGAGCTGCTCATCGGGAACGCGAGAAGGTGGTTCGATAGCCTCCCCCAGGGCAGCATCAGATCTTACCGAGATCTAATGGATGCCTTCCACAGGAGGTTCTTTCAGAAAGCGGAAGCCCGAATCACTTCGGCTCAGCTGCTTTCCATTCGTCAAGGTCGCGACGAAAAAATCAGCGACTTTATGACAAGATTCCACAAGGAATGCCTGCAAGTAGACGATCTCAACGATCTGCTTGTCATCTCGGCATTCCAAAATGGAATCCTGCCCGGAGCTCTCTACAGGAAGCTCGTTGAGTGCGGTCCGCAGACAGCTCAGGAAATGTGGGACATTGCGGACCAGTACTCCCGGGCCGATGAGGCAGACCGTCGCAAACGGTCGTTAGACAGCTCATCGACCCGAGGAGACAGAAGGAAGCCCGATCATAGCGATCAGGGGCATCCTCGCCGGACTCCATTTGAAAGAATTCAAAGGGCTCCGGTGCAAGACAGATTGGGACCTCGTCTCAATCCCGAGAAGCCGCCCGCTCAGTTCGTACCGCTGAACAAGCCGAGAGCGGAAATTTTCGAACTGCACTCTGACCTATTCGAAAAGCCAAAGCGGATGACGAAATCAGCCGCGCGCCGACCACAGGATAGCTACTGCTCCTACCATCAAGACCACGGTCACGATACTGAGGAGTGCAGAAACTTGGCTGCAGGTATCGATGTTCTTGTGAAGGCAGGGACATTGAAAAAATACCGAAGCAAGCAGCCAAAGAAGAATAAAAAGCAGAGTGGTGCGAACTGCGCTCCTCAGGATCCGAAAAGGCAGCCGGATCCCGAAGACGATGACGAGCCGCAATATGATGGAGTAATCCAGACTATTGACGCGCTCCCTGCCGGGAAGACCAAGTCGTCCCTAAAGTCAGAACGCAGAGGCTCCAATCGAGAGGAGCCAACGCATAAAAGGCTGAAGCAGGACGAAGTGATTACGTTCTCGGCTGCTGATCCCGTCCCGGCCATCTCTCCTCACCAAGACGCCATTGTCATCCAAGCCGGAGTGGCAAACAAACTGATCCACAGGGTGTTTGTGGATACAGGAGCGTCGGTTAGCATTCTTTTTAAAGAGTGCTTCGACAAACTAGAAGTGGACCCAGCTCGGCTCAGTCCGGCTCCGCTTCCCCTGAAGAGCTTCACCCAGGAGGACACCCGCCCTGAAGGTATTATCAGCCTTCCGATCACGGTGGGGAAAGCGCCTACTAGCTCCAGTACGATGATTGAGTTTTTCGTGGTGAAAGCTCGGTCCCCGTACAACGTCATCCTGGGAAGAGACTGGCTCAACACAGTTCGGGCCGTTTGCTCCACCTATCACCTCACCATCAAGATCCCTACTAAAGGAGGGATAGCGGTCATCCGAGGTGACCAAAAGAGAGCAAAGGAATGTCTGCAAATTGCGCTTAGAAGTGCCGAGCAGTCAGATCGGCACCACCAAGCATAGCAATCACAGCAGCCGGAGTCAGAGGCGATGACCGAAGTCATACCGGAGCCGAACTCGATGACAGTTCAGCTGTACGAAGACGATCCATCCAGAACGGTTAAGATCGGCTTCGCGGGAACGCCCCTACTTCGGGAAAAAACCATCCAGCTCCTCAAGGAGTATAAAGACGTCTTTGCATGGTCTCCGTTGGACATGACCGGAGTGCCCCCCGAGGTAATCACTCATCGGTTAAATATTGATCCTTCAGTCCGGCCGATAAAACAGAAGCAAAGACTCTTTGCGGCAGAACGAAGTCAAGTCATCCATGACGAAGTCCGTCAATTATTGAAGGCGGATGTGTTATTCGAAGTGAAGTATCCTTCGTGGGTGGCCAATCCTGTCATGATCAAGAAAAAGGAAGGAGGATGGCGGATGTGCATAGATTTCACCGATCTAAATAAGCACTGTCCCAAAGATTGCTATCCCCTTCCGAACATAGATAAAAAAGTAGAAGCTTTGATAGGCTTTGAAATTTTTTGTTTTCTTGATCTGTACAAAGGATACCATCAAGTTTTAATGGATGAGATTGACGCTTCAAAAACGGCCTTCATTACTGATTTCGGCATTTTCGCTTATAAAAAGATGCCATTCGGTTTAAAGAATGCCGGAGCCACTTATCAAAGGATGGTAGACAAGCTTTTTCGGCACCTGATTGGAAAGGAGGTCGAAGTGTATGTTGACGATATAGTCGTCAAAAGCAAAAGCACTTCGGAGTACGAGCACAACCTCAAGTCCACTCTCAACGTGCTCAAGAAAGCCAACCTCAAACTTAATCCCCAAAAGTGTACCTTTTTGGTAGATTCGGGAAAGTTTCTGGGTTGTTGGGTTTCAAAGGACGGACTCAAGGCAAACCCCTCAAAAGTTCAAATCGTTCAGAACATGGCAATGCCGAAGTCCATACATGACGTGCAAAGGCTAACCGGATGTCTAGCCGCACTGAATCGATTCCTTTCCCAAGCAGCCGAAAAGCAACTGCCGTTCTTCAAGGTGTTGAAAAAGGCACCAAAGTTCGAGTGGGGAGCCGAGCAGAAAAAGGCCTTTGACGAGCTCAAAAGTTATCTAGCCGAGCTTCCTATTCTCTCTGCTCCAACCGAAGCCGAAGTAATATTCTTATACTTAGCGGCATCGGATCAAACCATCAGCGCGGTGCTTGTACGAGAAGAAGGCCTAAAGCAGCTTCCCATCTATTTTACAAGCCGAGCATTAAGAGGTCCAGAAACCAGGTATCAACCTCTGGAAAAGATTGCTCTAGCATTAGTAAATGCAGCAAGGAGACTGCGGCCATACTTCTATGCTCACAAGGTATGCGTCTTAACTGATCTGCCACTTCGGCAAGTGTTGACCAAACCAGAAGCATCAGGCAGAATCGCCAAGTGGGCTATAGAGTTGGGAGAGCACACAATTGAATATCTACCTCGGAAAGCCATCAAGGGACAAGCCTTGGCAGATTTTCTTGCAGAAGCAAAGTTCGATCAAGCAATTCCTGTTATTGCCGAACAGAAGAATTCTGCCAATGCCGAACTAGCACAGCCCTTGGAATCCGAAGTAGAGCCGCCGGACTGCTGGAGCGGATTCGTAGATGGAGCTTCAAACAAGATGGGAAGTGGAGCTGGTATTCTACTTGTCGCTCCCGACGGACACGAGGTAACCTACTCACTTCGGTTCCTATTCCCCACTACTAATAATGAAGCCGAGTACGAAGCCCTCCTGGCCGGACTCCAGTTAGCGCAAAGTCTGCTCGTCAAATCTCTCAAAGTCCATTGTGATTCACAAGTCATAGTAAATCACATGTTGGGTACAAGTGAAGCTCGTGACGAGAGAATGAAGAAGTATTTGGACAAAGCGCAAAGCATCAGCCGAAGTTTCTCCTATTTTCGGATAATCCGCATTCCCAGAGCGGAAAATAGCCGAGCAGATACCTTAAGTAAGTTGGCCTCAGATCCGAGCTCAAAGGCGGAAGAATTAATGCATCGAAGCATTGATGAAGCCGAGGTACATTCAGTATCCAGCTCGCCGAACTGGATGACGCCGATCTTGCAGTATCTGGATCAAGGACAATTGCCCGAGGATAAGAGAGAAGCTCGGAAGATCACGTGCCGAGCACTTCGGTACGAACTTCGTGAAGGAGTCCTCTTTAGAAAGTCTTACCTCCAGCCGTTATTGCGGTGCGTAGGACCAGAAGAGACGGACTACATCCTCAGAGAAGTTCATGAAGGATCGTGCGGTAGCCACATCGGAGCCAGAGCTTTAGCTAAAAAAGTGCTGAGATGGGGATATTATTGGCCAACCATGGTACAAGAGGCAGTGCAGCTCGTCAAGAAGTGTACGAAGTGCCAAATTCATGCAAATGTCCCAAGGATGCCGCAGACCGATCTATACACTATGCAAAGCCCTTGGCCTTTCATGCAATGGGGCATAGACATAGTGGGACCACTTCCTCAAGCTCCTCGGCAAATGAAATTCCTTATCGTTGCCGTGGACTACTTCACGAAGTGGGTGGAGGCTGAACCATTAGCTACGATAACGAGCTCAAAGGCATTGGACTTCGTCTGGAAGAACATAGTGTGCCGATTTGGCATACCCCACATCCTCATCTCGGATAATGGGACTCAGTTCACCGACAAGACGTTCAAGAATTGGTGCCAAGAGCTGAACATTCAACAGCGGTTCACTTCGGTCTCCCATCCCCAAGCAAACGGACAAACGGAAGTAACGAACCGGATTCTGGTGAAAGGGTTAAAAGCTCGGTTAGAACAAGCCAAAGGACAATGGGTAGAAAATCTCCCTCAAGTCCTATGGTCCTACCGAACTACACCCAAAACCTCCAACGGTGAAACTCCGTATAGTCTGGTGTACGGCACTGAAGCCGTAATTCCGGTGGAGATCGGCGTACCCAGTCCCCGAACTCTAAATTTCTCCTCAGAAATGAATGACGACGGACTGAGAGCAGAACTAGATCTCGCCGAAGAAAGAAGAGAGTTGGCGTGCATAAAAGCAGCCAAGTATAAGGAGCAAGTAGCCCGGTATTATAACCAAAGGGCGAAAAAGCTTCAATTTCAAGTGGGAGATCTCGTCTTGAGAAACAACGAAGTAAGCCGAGCAGAAAAGCTGGGCAAACTCGAGCCCACATGGGAGGGTCCGTATCGGGTGTCAGAAGTCCTCGGCAAAGGGTCTTATAAATTGACTCACATGTCAGGAGAACAAGTACCCCGAACATGGCACGTCTCCAACCTCAAGAAGTTCCACTTGTAAGAGACAAAGTCCGGTCAGTCTGTCTTGTGTCTAGTTCGGTCATAGGGGTACATGTTTTTATTTGTTTGTTTTTTACTTGTACCTTTTACTTGTCGTTTTATAAAAAGTTTAAAGTTTTTTTCTTTCATCTTTTTCATTTTTTCTCTATGTGTTTTGTCTCTATGTGCTTGTCGTCTCTTACAAATGGTACCAAGGTATATCGTTCTTTAAAGACTGATCCCCTTTTTAGATCGATTATTAAAGACTATTGTGAGTCCAAGCTTCTAAGGAGGATATAAGACCACAATTCAGCTTAACAAGCAGTCCGTCTGAAACGAACTGCAATAAGCCAACGATTGTGAGTCCAAGCTTCCAAGGAGGATACAAGACCGCAATTCAGCTTAACAAGCACTTCGTCTGAAACGAACTGCAATAAGCCAACGATTGTGAGTCCAAGCTTCTCAGGAAGATACAAGACCACAATTCGGCTTAAGAAATAAGCACTTCGTCTGAAACGAACTGCAATAAGGGAAAGTCCGATCCACGCGATAAACCTCGCCGAATTAGGACGACCAAGTTCGGTCAAAGAAGTTTACCTCATAAGACCGGGGACGACCATGTCTAGTCAAAGAGGTTTACTGCATAAGACCACTTCGGTTAACTGGGAAAGTCCGATCCACGCGATAAAACTCGCCGAATTAGGACAAGGGAAAGTTCGATCCCGGCGACAAAAATCGCCAAATTAGAACACAAACCAAGTCCGGTCAAAGATGTTTATTTCATCAGACCAAAGACGAGTCCGGTCAAAGATGTTTATTTCATCAGACCAAAGACGAGTCCGGTCAAAGATGTTTATTTCATCAGACCAAAGACGAGTCCGGTCAAAGATGTTTATTTCATCAGACCAAAGACGAGTCCGGTCAAAGATGTTTATTTCATCAGACCAAAGACGAGTCCGGTCAAAGATGTTTATTTCATCAGACCAAAGACGAGTCCGGTCAAAGAAGTTTACTTCATAAGACCAAGGACCAAGTCCGGTCAAAGAAGTTTACTTCATAAGACCGAGGACAAGTACGATGAAATTTTTTCGCTAAGCTGTAAATACAGTGTTAGAAGCGAAAACAAAATTTCATTTTTCAAATCTTGTTCGGCATACAACTCCGCTACCCTACAAAATGGCGTTACGCTATTACAAAGGACTATTCTACTGTCCAGGGTTGCTGAAGTTAAGCCACCTATCTGCAAAATCCTCTGGAAGCCGAGTTCGGTTGTTCCGAGCAGATGAAGAATAAGCAGGTCGACGAGATGCTATCCTCGACCCAACGCCTCTTCCCCGAGCCCGAGAAGTCCTAACACCTCGGCGATGAAGAGTCTCTGCAATAAGCATCTGCTGATCTTGCTCGCTCATAGTCACAACTCCTCGGCGAATTTCAGTCCGTCCCTGTCTTGACGATTCCGGTTGCTCCTGAGCCCGTTCTCGTCTTGACGTTTCCGGCTGTTCCGGAGTTCGTTGTTGACTGGGAGTAGGATTTTGAACAAGGGAACCAGAGGTTTGATCTGGAGTGCGAGCATCTGTTGCCGCGATATGCCGAAGGAATCTTTCTATTGAGGGACGCCGGGAAAGAATGATGTCGTACCGAGAAGCCCAGCGCCGCAATGATTTCACAACTTGTTGGCAAGCCGAGCTCTCCAGCGCATTGTTCCTCCGGAGTACATGATATTCCTCCCACAGTTCGTCAACTCGACTCTGAACATCTGATATGGTCACTCCCCCGCGCACACGGATGTAATCCTCGTACGCAGTCCTCTCAGCAATGGTCGTATTCAGCTCGGCCTCCAGATCCTTCTTATCGGACTCTAAGTCCTTATTATCGGCCTCCAGCTTCACTAAACGAGCCAGAAGCTCGTCATTCTTCGTCTGATCGGCTATAGCTCTTTTCTCAGCTTCGTCTAAAGCCGAAGAGTACAGCCGTTTCCAGTGAAGTATCTCCATCTCCTTGAGTACAAAGCAGCTATATTAGTTCGGCAGCTGTACCGAGCAGATAGTAAAATACAACAGGAATAAAGGCGAGTACGAAAAGCTATACGAAGACAAGTGTAGAGAATTTTTCATTCACAAGGAAAATTTTTTACACTAGGAGGGCTTCAAGGCCATTTTACAAGGAAGAAACTAGACTAAGAGAAGGGAGACGAAATCATACTCCACCAGCTTCGTCTCCGGCTCCTTGGTCTGGTTCAGCTTCTTTCTCCTGAGCTACCTCAGCCTCGGCCTCGCATCCTGCCGGCCTCGCCTCCGCCTCCTGATCGGCTTCCTTCTCCGGATGCCCGGCCCGCTCGACTTCGGCCTCCAGCTCCAGCGGCTCGGCTTCACCCTCTCCGTTGTAAGTCGAAGCGGGTGAAACGGGTCCCACGGAGGCAAAGATAGCCTCCAGGTTCTCGTCCCGATCAGCTCGACAACTCCGGACTCGGTCTGCAGAAAGCAGGACCGAGGATGAAGCGAGCTCCTCAAGGAGCGGCAGATTCTGAAGCCGAGCTGCTATCTCTCGGCTGTACAGAGGCAGCACGACGTCGGCCCCCTGCTCGCCCTTATCGGTAATTAGCCTTACCAGACTACCGACAAAGGCCGAGAACTGGCTGCTCAAAAAGAGTTTCTCCGTGTAAACACGGAGAGCCTCCCCCTGGGCAGCCACGGCGGCAGCCTCCTTCTGGGCCTCCCGGTGCTTCGTCTGCTCTTGCAGGATGATGAGCTGGTTTTTGGCTGACCGGGCTTCATCCTGAGCCGAAATCCTAGCAGCTCGGGCCCTCTCAAATTTGGCCTCAGCCTGTTCGGCCAGACTACGAGCAAGATGCAACTTCTTCTGCATCTCCTCGTAGTCGTGGGATGCTTTGGAGAGCTCCACGGAGACGAACTTGGCTCTCTGAAGATGAACAAGGAAAAAACTCAACAGAATGGCCATCAAAAAATGTGGAAAAGAAGCCAAGTCAGAAAGCTTACCTCCACAAAATTCGTCGGCCATTGAAAAGGCTCAGGGACGTGTTCCGGGATGTCTGCAACCACCTCGGAGATGACCAGGTCTTTCCCCGGCACTCTTGGGGACTCATGAAATTTCCCCTTCCCTTTAGCCGAACACGACTCCGGCACTTTCGGATCCGAAGAAGAGGTTTTTTGCCTCTTCGGATTCTTCTCGGCTTCAGACGCCGCGCGAGGGGCCCTCTGCCTCTCCGGCTCCACAAGCTCGGGGGACTTTCGGATAGCCTTATTCAGCATGTACACTGCCAAAAAGCAAGAAAGCAAAGTCAGATTTTCTTCGTTAAAGCAGTAGAGCATAAAGATAAAGAGAAATCCTCACCCTCGGCCTCTGCGTCCGAAGACGAGATGTCGAACACGACGTCGCCCTTGACGAGCTCAGACTCCGTGTATTGTTTCCTAACTATGGGAATCTTGTTGAGCTCGCCATCGAGCTCGTCCAACGGTTCAGGCCGAGGATGACGGATAACGGACTTCGGCCCTCTCCAAGGAAAACTAGGAGCCGCGGTCCTATCATAATAGAAGAAGCGGTTTTGCCACTTCGGCCACTTCGTTTTACAAAAGGCCCTAAAGGGCTGTACAGGGATCAAGTAAAACCAAGACCCCTTCCTCTTAAATTGAAAGAATTTAAGGATCGCCTTCAAAGACAAATCCCTTCCTAACCTACGGAGTTCGGCAGCGAAGGCCGACAAGTGCCTCCAAGAGTTCGGAGTCACCTGGCCTAAAGGAAGCTGAAAAAAATCTAGTAAATCTATAAAGGCAGAAGGGAGGGGGAAACGAAGCCCGCATTCTAAGCAGGCCTCGTACACGGTGGCGTAACCCTCCGGCGGGGAGTCAGCCCTATGATCACCGTCAGGTACCACCGCCCTCCCCCCAGGAAAAAAATATTTTTCGGGTAGGGATACCACAGTATCCTTACTCAAAATACTATGGAAATACTCTACGGTCTTCTCCCCGGACTCTTTCCGGCCAGAAGACCCCTTACCGCCTCTCCTACCGCTACCCGACTCCGAAGAAGAAGAAGAAGACATTTTTCTTACTTTGTGAAGGTGAAGAAAGTCTGAAGAAGCTCTTGAAAGCGGAAGAAAATTTCTCGAGAAAGAGAGAGTATAGAAGACGCAACAGCAAAGGTGTTCAAATGAGGAAGAAAGAGCATATTTATCAGATTCGGGAAAGATTTCGAGATCGTTGCGCTGTTTCGAATCCCACCTTTTCAGGATTCAACGGCCGGATTTTACTGTCGCATTTAATGCAGGCACGCGCAAGGCACGTCCCCTGACGTCAGCCTCCCCCTTACCATTATCCAGAATGCCGAAGTGACTCACCTCGCCGAAGTGATTCACTTCGCTTTTCGGGGGGGGTAGTGATGGGGTACGAACTAAACCCTAATGGCAAGCCCAATAACAGTGACGGCCCATCAGCCCAGAGCCCAAGAAAGAGTATCTGTTCGGCACCAAAGAGTTCGGCACGACCAAAGAGTTCGGACTCAGCCTACAGCTCGGTAAAAGCCGACCAGTCAAGCTCTCCTCTCAGATCGGCAAGAGCTGATCAGTAAAGTCCAGCAGTTCGGTCTCAGCATTCGACCGAACTAGGAGTTAGTGGACTCATGAAAGGCCTCCACGACCTCCGCTATACCCACGATCTATTTAGTGGTACGAAGCAGTTATTGAGCAGTTATTGCTCACCCACGATCTTGTTAGTGGGGCTGCAAACCACGACCTTAGTTCAATGTATAAATAGAACTTAGATCAGATAGAAAAGGGTTAAGCTCTCTAGAGATAAAATACCATATAGCAAGTCTGTGTTGTAAGCTGTAATCCCAGATCAAGCAATACAATCTTGCCCTCCCTTCTTCCCGTGGACGTAGATTTACTTCAGTAAATCGAACCACGTAAATTCTTTGTGTCGTAGTTTTCATTCTCTACCAGCATTTACTAACATCAGAAATTCGCGGATCCATCAATCTCCGATCGAGGAGCATTCAAGTAAATGGTTTAAGATAGATTCTTCAAGCAACTATTCTTCTTTTACGGTTTTTATCATGTTATTTCTATTCTTGGTTTAGTTTAATTGTCTACGGATAGAATGAATCGATAACGATGTCTGTTTGATTTCTATATTTTATGTAACTCTATATGTTTTAATGCTTTCAGAGAGTAATAGGTTGTGTAGTAATATGAATAACTGAAATGATTACTTATTATATCGAAGAAACAATCCTATCAATTGGGCTAATACCTATCATCCCATTTAAATTTTGATACAGTAACTTAGAAGAATTTGCTGTCACTGAAGTGATATTGGGCTTAGGGAAGCTAGGTCCAATTAAGATATGAATAAGCCCAATAAGATGTGAATAGGCCCAATAGAAATGTCGGCATCAGTCCAGCTCAAGAGAAGCTACCGACAGCATGATTCTCTTTCTTTCTTTTGTCCAATATCACCGCGTGACGCCCATTATTTCATTTATTTAATTATTATTCATTATAACCAACTAATTAATACCCATTTACCTCATCAAATTTAATTTGTTCGTCTCAAAATAATGGCTTGGCCGATTCATTAGTCATAATTCATTTAATTCTAGTATACTACCACTCAATTTTTTTTTTGTAGGTCAAAGGTAAAAACGAAATTTCCACTTGGAGACTATTGATTTATTATTATGTCCTATTAATATGCACCTAATTAATTGCATATGTTGGCAGATTACAATCATTGTTGTTTGAGATGGATTTAGTTGAACATTTTATTTTCATTTATTTATTCCAGAAGCACATTAATTATGGCGATAGGGTTTTCATTAAATTTCCCTCAAATTGCAAATCGTGTTGAATAGACATGCTGTATTCAATTTACCATTGTGTTTGTCACGTAAAATTAATCTGATAAATTTATATTTGACTCCATATTATCACAAACAAATCAAATTAATGGCAAAAAAGTTTTGCAAATTAGTAATGTTGTTGAATACTCCGTATAGTTATTATGCCAAAAATTATATTGTGAATCTTATTTATATTTTAACGTATTATTAGACCAACAGTAAAAAAAAAAAAGAGACTTTTTTAGGGAAAAAATGACAATTTCACTTTCTATTTTAAGTTTCGACCTAGATATTTATGAAATGTCTAGTACAGTATCTATTAAGAATACTATAAATTGAATTAAGGCCACACAAAAATAAAAGTTTTACTTTTTTCCCCTCCAAATAAAGGAAAAAC
This sequence comes from Salvia splendens, assembly GCF_004379255.2. Lineage (NCBI taxonomy): Eukaryota > Viridiplantae > Streptophyta > Magnoliopsida > Lamiales > Lamiaceae > Salvia > Salvia splendens. The sequence goes on along the minus strand of NC_056036.1, from coordinate 3,745,134 downwards.
TCACACAGTAAAAAAATAAAAAAAAAATCACAGAATTTCAGAACAGATCTAACCTATTTCATTAACTCTCTCTCTTTCTATCTCCTGAGATTTACAATTGTTTCCAATCATCATAATATAAAGACGGCACCTTTAGCTCTATCTTCACTCACTCACTCACTCACTCACCTCTATTGAATGGATAAACAATTGATTTGTACTCTAATTATATCTCCAATCTAACTCAGATCCGCCGGCCTCAATATTTTCGATTCGGTAAGCAATTTGCTATCCTGATCCGTTTTCTACTTTTAGCGTATGTTTACAATTAATTGAAAGATTTGGATGATTGATGTATCTGTTCGTTCCAACGGAAAGTTGTTAATGTTTTTTAATTGCAATGTGACTTCTGTTAATGCATCATGTAATTGGATGGAGATTCGAGGTTTCGTTTTCGTAGATCTGTCTCGATTGAGCTGTTATTCTCGGTCATTTTGTAGAGAGAGATTCGATTTTGATGCGTGGATTTAAGAAAAAAGTATGGAAGCTTTGCTTTTTCTAAATGGATTGATTAAGTGTGGTGTCTTCAGAAATCATGTACTACTATCTTGCTTGGGATTATTCATCGAAATAGGCAATGATATGCTACATTTATGGATAACTGAATCTGAATATTTGTTTCTGCAATTTTTCATTCTGCAAGAAAAAGTTTCATTGTAACTGGGAATCTAGTTGCCAGAGAAACTTGGTTCCTGACTTCCTGTAATCGAGATTGGTTGTTCTATGATAATCTTATGATTTTTCATTTTCAAATACTTAGTATAATACTTATGCTGTAATCTCACTTTGTGATTTGAGTCGGTGTTAGTAGTACTTAACCTTCATATCATGTTTGCTTTTTTGGTTGTGGTTACTGTATATTATATAGATGTCTTGCTGTGGCTATAGGGCGGAAGAAGCATTACAATCGAACAGTTCTATCTCTAGACTAGCAACCTATTTTGCTAGATTTGTTATGTGAACTCTGTATTTTAAGACTTGTAGTACCTAATTGAGCTAACTCTATTCTGTTTAGTTAAGCATCCATGGGAGGAACAGTAATCAGTTTCTTCTCAAAAATTATTCTGGACAAACATTGTTATGGTTAAATTTCCTGGCTTATTTTAGATGAATTATTAAGATCCTCCTACTTGTCAGATTTATCTAACTGCGCATTGATGTTACAGGTTTCTTCACAGGCCATATTGTACTGAATAGTTGTGAGTGGTATTTCTTCACAGACTCAAAATCCTCTGTAACACGACTATTTTTGAGGTAGTAGTTTCACCCCAACAAGAAAAAAGGGAAAAAACTTTGGGTGGTTGGAGAGGCGGAGGCCTAAGTATTAGTGAATCAACATAAATGTCGAGGGGACGGCCAGATGGAGCACAAAAGAAGCGGTTGTTGACTATTATATTTGCTGTGGCTCTGTTTCTTGTTTTTCTATATGTCTACCATGGCTCTAAGAATACCGGGGAGTCTGCGTTAGAGTATGGGAGCCGGTCTTTGAGAAAGCTGGGGTCTTCTTACTTGGGTGGAGATGAAGATTCCGATCTTGGTAGTAAGCAAGATGAAGCCAAGTTTGGGCTAGATGACAGTGAGGATGGTATCACTCCCAGGAGCTTCCCTGTAAGTGTTTAGACAGCACATTTCAAGTTAGTCTATCATCATAAAAATGATACATGAATTGTATCTAATTGACTGTGTTTGGTTTCTAAGGTCTGTGATGATCGCCATTCGGAGTTGATTCCCTGTCTGGACAGAAATCTTATTTACCAAATGAGATTGAAACTGGACCTATCATTAATGGAGCACTATGAGAGGCACTGTCCGTTACCTGAGAGGCGGTTCAATTGTTTGATTCCTCCTCCTCCCGGGTACAAGGTGAGGTGTTCGAGCTCTAGGTTTATAGAACTGATTTTGAAGTTTGCTATTTATTAAAGTTGGTGAATTGATTGTTTCGCTTGTTTCTTTAATTCTTTTTACCCTTTCTTGGAGCTACAGGTCCCGATTAAGTGGCCGACTAGCAGAGATGAGGTTTGGAAAGCTAATATACCTCACACTCACCTTGCACACGAGAAGTCGGACCAGAACTGGATGGTTGTTAAAGGCGATAAGATTCGTTTTCCAGGAGGAGGCACCCACTTTCATTACGGAGCAGATAAATATATCGCGCACTTAGCAAATGTAAGTTTCTCGCCATCGCAGTGCCAAGAATTGCATAACTAACCCGATTGAGTAAAAATAATAGTACTGCATTTGCCGATTTATCACACATTTTTACTTGTAATTATGCTTTCATTTGGCAGATGCTCAACTTTTCAAACAATGTATTGAACAATGAAGGAAGATTGCGCACAGTTTTTGACGTTGGATGTGGTGTGGCAAGTTTTGGTGGTTACCTACTTGCATCCGATATCCTTACCATGTCGCTTGCTCCTAACGATGTGCACCAAAATCAAATCCAATTTGCTCTGGAGAGAGGGATACCTGCATATCTAGGTGTTCTTGGGACGAAGAGGCTTCCTTATCCAAGTAGGTCTTTCGAACTCGCTCACTGTTCTCGTTGTAGAATCGATTGGCTACAGAGGGATGGGATCCTTCTCCTTGAATTAGATCGGGTGCTTAGACCAGGAGGCTATTTCGCCTACTCGTCTCCTGAAGCTTATGCTCAGGACGAAGAGGATCTGAGAATATGGAAGGAGATGAGTGCCCTAGTCGAGCGCATGTGTTGGAGAATCGCGGTTAAGAAAAACCAAACTGTCATCTGGCAGAAGCCATTGAGTAATGATTGCTATTTGGAGAGAGAACCCGGTACTCAGCCACCTCTCTGCCGTTCTGATGACGACCCTGATGCTGTCGGGAGTGTGCTGATGGAGGCATGCATTACTCCTTATTCTGACCGTAAGCATCATACTAAGTAAATTCATTCTGCCTTTGGCAAAGTTTATCTTATACTCCCTCCGTCCCATGCTACTCGCACTTTTCATTTTAGGCCGTAAATTTGGGATTGATTTTTTTGTGTAATTAAAAAAGAATTTTAGGTGTAATGAGACATCACTTAATAAAAGAGCTCTTAACTTAAACTAACATATTAATTAAATGCATTAATTCTAACTTAAATTATAAATAGTGTAAGGACTTTGTGACGAGCCGAAAAGCAAACGTGCGAGTAGCACGGGACGGAGGGAGTATAACTTTATGACATTCTGTTTCCCATTATCAGATGATCACAAAACGAAAGGTAGCGGACTGGCACCATGGCCTGCTCGATTAACTACTCCCCCTCCACGCCTTGCTGATTTTGGCTATTCGAGTGATATGTTTGAGAAGGACATGGTAAACAGTCACATTCTTTCTCTATTTTTTGAATCCCTAGAACTCGTTATGCAGGCAAATATATTGATATTACCTTTCTGATTGAAAACAGGAACTATGGAGGCGGAGGGTTGACAACTACTGGAGTCTCTTGAGCCCGAAGATCTCATCTGACACTATCAGGAATGTGATGGACATGAAAGCGAATTTGGGGTCTTTTGCTGCTGCCTTGAAAGACAAGGATGTGTGGGTGATGAATGTGGTAGATGTTGATGGACCCAAAACGCTTAAGATTGTCTATGACAGAGGCTTGATCGGTTCAGTTCATAACTGGTACGCCCGAGGCTTGATCGGCTTGATCTTCTCCTTAGTGATCTAGTAACATTTGATGATTTGAGTACTTGTGTAATAAACTGCAGGTGTGAGGCCTTCTCTACATACCCGAGAACCTATGATTTGCTCCACGCGTGGAATGTACTCTCAGACATCAAGAAGAAGGGTTGCAGTGGCGAGGATCTACTGCTTGAGATGGACCGCATTCTAAGGCCCACCGGATTTGCCATTTTCCGGGACAGGCAGCCAGTCATCGACTTTGTGAAGAAATATCTGGGCGCGTTGCACTGGGAAGCAGTGGCGACTGGAGAGGCCAGTCAGGACGATGGAGACGAGGTCGTTTTTATCATCCAGAAGAAGCTGTGGCTGACAAGTGAGAGCTTCAGAGATGTAGAGTAAGCTGCTGTGGTTGGTTGATGTGCTATTGTTATACTTGTTCAACATATTCTTGGGATTAAAGAAGCATTTCCCCAAGAAGTAAAGGGAAATTCATTTTTCTCTTCCATTTCTTTTTCTTTTTGCCCCTTTTTGTGCTAATTTATGCTTTAGTGGACTATGCATTAAGTAATTTTATTTATAGGCAATATTTATTGTGTTTTTGTAAAATTAAGATTTTGGGGAACCATAGATGCTACTCAGAATAATTTACTAGCCAAATATTTATGTCATGATTTATATTTACGCGTTTCCTCATTTTTATTGTTTTATTTAATTTTCTTCATATTATAGAATCTCCATTTGAGATAATTACACAAACCCTTCATATGTGAAATTATAATTTCAAGTCATTAAGTATATGTAGATTAATTCGTACATAAATAGCATATTTCTGTGAGTTTTTAATTTCTAGCTTATTTTGCAAAATTAATTATTTGAGTCTGTTTTCACTAAGATAATAGTACTGTACTAGTACTATATACGAATAACATGTTTATATACTAATACAAGTGTTGGGATTTACGCACACAAGGCTTTCACACACTCAAGAAGATCACACACACACACTCACTGTTGTATGAGATCACACAATGCAGAAACACACACACTCACACTTTGAGTATTGAAGATGATAAACTTGGAGAGAAACTGGAAAACTCTTTATTGATTAAACTCTACTCTAAACTACATACACGGTGAGCTATTTAAAGCTCTATAATCAAGTAGCAACTGCTACTAACTAACTACAAGAAGAATCAAGAAAGCAAGAAGAATAACCGCTACATCTCAGCTAACTAACTGCTGCTCCAACGGCTAGTTCGGCTAGGTTGCTTCTTCCTTCTCGGTTCAAGACCGAACTCCTTCTCGGCTTACAACCGAACTCCTTCTCGGCTTACAACCGAACTCTTCCTTCTCGGCTCATTCCAGCTCAACGCCGAGCTTCCTTACCGAGCTTCCATACCGAGCTTCCATACCGCTGAGCTTACCGACTTCTGCCTTCTTCTTCTCGGCTAGTTCCAGGCTAGTTCCAGCTCGGTAAGCCGAGCTTACCGAACTCCTTTCTAGCCGAGCTTCTTCCAACTGAAATGAGCACTCCATTATTACAATTCTCCACCTGAGGGCTCATCTCAGTTCTTGCACAAACATTGATCAATTTCTTGCAATGATCAACCTTGTCTCTACCTAGAGACTTTGTTAGCATGTCAGCCGGATTGTGCAAGGTGTTAATCTTAATCACCTTCACTCTCCCCTTTTCAATCTCATTCAGCTTGGATTTGTCCACCAAAATCCATGTTTTGTTCTTGAGTAAAGACTCTATTTCCTCATTCATGGCTTCAATCCATCTTTCTCTATCTTTACTCTGCATAGCTTCTTTATATGTGAGTGGATCTGCACCATCAATACCTTCAGCTGCACACAGAGCATAATACACAACATCAGAGAACTTTGTTGGTGGCCTTGTTTCTCTTCTAACTCTGTCCCTTGCAAGCTGATAGTCTCTGATAGAGTCTGATATAGACTCACCAGCCTGGTTGCCCTGAGTTGGAGCCTCTTCTTTATCTGAATCAGACTCACTCCCTGAGTCAGTAACTCCACCTGCTCCTAGGCCAACCCCCACAGGCTCCACCTTGAAGAAATCACCCTCATCTTCACTGGAGTCCAGCTTATCTTTCAGGTATGGCATCTGATCCTCCAAGAACACCACATCCCTACTCACCAAGACCTTCTGCTTACCGGGCTCAATACACCAGAGCCTATACCCCTTAACACCCCTCTGATACCCCAACATAATACATTTCAGAGCCCTAGCTTCAAGCTTGCTTTGTCTAGCATGAGCATAGGCCACACACCCAAACACCTTGTACTTTGAGTAGTCACTATGAGCTCCATTCCACATGTAATCAGGAGTTTCAGATTTCAGGGCAGTAGATGGGCATTTATTGATGAGATAGGCTGCTGTATACACAGCCTCACCCCAGAATCTGCTGCTCAAACCAGAACCAAGAAGTAGGCACCTCACCCTCTCTAGGATTGTCCTATTCATCCTTTCCACAACACCATTTTGCTGAGGATTACCAGGAACAGTCCGGTGCCTCTTCATACCCTTCTCTTTACAAAACAGATCAAACTCAGCAGACAAGAACTCTAGGCCATTGTCTGTCCTTAAGCATTTAACACTTCTACCCTTCTCTAGCTCAACCTCCTTACACCATATCTTGAACTTTGTGAGTGTTTCAGATTTTTCTTTAAGAATATATACCCACAACTTTCTTGTATAGTCATCAATGATAGCTAGATAATACTTTCCTCCACCAATTGAACACACCGGTGAAGGCCCCCAAAGATCACTATGTATGTAGTCTAAAGGGGTTGTAGAAGAGTGAATACCTGTAGGATAGGGTGCCTTCTTAGCCTTTCCAAGTATACATTGCTCACAGGGGTCCATCTTGTTGAAATCTCCAGAGATCAGACCCTTCTTGATGAGTTCTTTCAAGCTTCCTTCGGCTGGGTGGCCCAATCTCTTGTGCCATAGCATTATGGAATCATCTGACACTGCATTGCTTTCTCCATCAACAGCCTTAGCCTTCAGATAATAGAGAATATGCTCTCTGTCAGCCTCCATCATCACTGCATCTCCAGATTTCACAAACAATTTTCCTTGACTCATCAATATGGTGAACCCTTTCTGTTCCAGCATTCCCAATGAGATGAGGTTCCTCTTTACTTCTGGAATATACCTCACCCCAGTTAGGATCTTTATAGAGCCATCTTGTAGGCTTAGCTTTACCTTCCCTATTCCTTTGATCTGACAAATGTGATTATTACCAAGAACAACCGTACCCGATGCTTCTTGAAGATCATGAAACCAGCTTCTATTTGGGCACATATGGAAGCTGCACCCCGAGTCCATTATCCACCTATGACTGACCCCACTATCACTGATATTCATGAGTTGAGCCGGGGGATCAGCACTCTCCACACAATCAGATTGATTGTGTCCCTCAGAGGCCATCTTTCTCTTCCATGCATGACAATCTTTCTTCAAATGTCCAGGTTTCTTGCACCAATAGCAAGCTCTGGTTTCCTTCTGAGCATCAGAACTTGAGGGTTTAGAGCCCTCAAACTTCTTCTTGAAGTTCTGCTTCTTGAACTTCTTCACATTCAAGGCCTCTGCAGCTTGAACATTGGAGCTTGCAGAGCCTCTGTTGGCTGTCTTCTGGAGTTCTTTGGCCATCAAGGCTGAATAGACTTCTGCATAGGTGATAGGTTTATCTCTTCCATAGATAATTGCATCACTTAGCTGGTCATACGAGCTAGGCAAGGCATTCAATGTGAGAATGGCCTTATCCTCATCTGAAATCTTGACATCAACAGATCCCAGGTCATCAATGATCTTGTTGAACTCCTCTAGCTGCTCAATGATGGACCTATCTCCAGAAAAACTATAGGCATACAGCCTCTTCTTGAGATACAGCCGGTTAGCCAAGGATTTGGCCAAGTAAACTTCATCTAACTTGTCCAAGATCTCCACCGCAGTCTTGGCTTCTTGAACTTCCCTCAAGACCTTATCTCCAAGGCACAGAATCACTGCAGAATGTGCCTTGAGCTGCATCTCCTCCATCTTTGCCTGAGCTTTTTCATCAAGCACTGGAGCCTTTCCTTTCTCCTCTGGTTTTGCAAGAACTGCCGCCAAGCCTTGTTGAATTAAAACCGCCTTCATCTTCATCTTCCACAGGCCATAATCATTCTTGCCTGTGAACTTTTCTGCATCAAGCCTTGCTGCCATCTCTGAAACCGTTTGATCCTCTGCAAATCAGCTTCAATATCCCTTCCCACAGACGGCGCCACTTGTTGGGATTTACGCACACAAGGCTTTCACACACTCAAGAAGATCACACACACACACTCACTGTTGTATGAGATCACACAATGCAGAAACACACACACTCACACTTTGAGTATTGAAGATGATAAACTTGGAGAGAAACTGGAAAACTCTTTATTGATTAAACTCTACTCTAAACTACATACACGGTGAGCTATTTAAAGCTCTATAATCAAGTAGCAACTGCTACTAACTAACTACAAGAAGAATCAAGAAAGCAAGAAGAATAACCGCTACATCTCAGCTAACTAACTGCTGCTCCAACGGCTAGTTCGGCTAGGTTGCTTCTTCCTTCTCGGTTCAAGACCGAACTCCTTCCTCGGTTCAAGACCGAACTCCTTCTCGGCTTACAACCGAACTCCTTCTCGGCTTACAACCGAACTCTTCCTTCTCGGCTCATTCCAGCTCAACGCCGAGCTTCCTTACCGAGCTTCCATACCGAGCTTCCATACCGCTGAGCTTACCGACTTCTGCCTTCTTCTTCTCGGCTAGTTCCAGGCTAGTTCCAGCTCGGTAAGCCGAGCTTACCAAACTCCTTTCTAGCCGAGCTTCTTCCAACTGAAATGAGCACTCCATTATTACAACAAGAACAACCTGTCTAAATGAAATCCAATGGAAGTGATAATGATTTTCTTTGAAGGCACTAATCGATCTAGTTCTAACTTATGATGAGAGAAAAAATAATTTTGTGTTTTGTGTTTAGTCAATTTCTGCAACTTTTTATTTTTACATAAAAATAGGGGACAAGAAAATTGAGAGTACATTATGTGTGGATTAATTATCCGACAATTTTTTCCCTAAAATATTCCAAACCAGACACATAAGGCCTTATAATGGATAGTACTTTGGGCTTCATCACATGTACATCTTCATTTTATTTTATTTTATTTTCTAGATCAAAAATCATTGCACGTTTGAACTATAGAACATTCCATATGAATAGGTTGCCCCATTCATGTTTGATTGATTGATGGGGGACCCATGAATCATTTCATTCATCATATCTATTTTCTCTTTAAATCTCCATGTTCCAAATATAAATTTGCTCTTGTTAAGATTCTAAAAATATACTCCACTATTATTTATCTCTTATAAAGTAGGGAAAATGTACCACCACGATTACTTTCTACAAATTCAAATTAAATTGAATTAGTAAAGTGTTATACCCACGTATAAAAATGAAACAAATATAACTTTTAAATACAAACGTGACGAATCGACTAAATGAAATATTATCGCTTGACGAAGCATTCTAAAAAGTGTGATTAGGACAATCATATTTATATATTATACAAATATTAAATAAAAATATGAAAGTGGGCTTTGATTCTAGTATTTCATTTGTGAATTGATTATATCGATAATTATAAATAGAGATATTAACAACATGTGGAAATGTTCGCGGAAAATGCTTACAAATAGTAAGTGGTATATTTATTTACATGAATGTATATTTGTTCACACGTGTTTTGACAACCTATAAATTCATAAAATTGGCCATATTCGTGTCACCACTTAGACTTATCACAGCTCACTAGCCTTCGTATAATTGTTTTATATTTTTAATTAAAAATTATATGTGTCAACTATATTGTACTAGTAAAGTATTTTAAGTTAGTAGAATTGATAAGGGAAAATAGGAAAGAGGAAGAGAGATTCATAAAATTTTGGGCACATGCGATGCCACTCGAATCCATATGCTAACACTCAATTGAGAATTTGTCCTTAAATATTGAATATTACTAGTAACTTCAAAAATATTGGAAAAATCTAAATTGAATTTATTTTTAAGGTCTCGATTAAATTAGCTAAACTTATGTTCCGTTTAAGAATTAAAAATTGTTGTCTGACCTCTTCCCCCAACAGATTCCACAAACCGTCGAAAGTTGAATTGATTTTAACATTGATGTTTTAGTTGAATCCTATTGTCTATTCTTTTGTAGCTACGTGTTAGTTCTTATACGGGATTTGTTTCATGCATTGTTTCTATTTTAGCTTAGATTTTAGTTTTGGTTTTTTAGTCTTATTGTCCCTTTGATTTTAGTAATAATTTTTCAACCATATAAAGGTTTTTTTTATTTTCAATTAAACTATATAAAAGTATTTGTATACTCTCTTTAACAAATAAAGCATGAATAATAATGCTACTAGCCTACTATTACCTTATATATAATCTGACCAATTAATTATGATGGAGTACGTACTAAACAAGCCCATCAGCCTAAAGCCCAAGAAAGAGTATCAGTTCGGCATGACTAAAGAGTATCAGTCCGGCATGACTAAAGAGTTCAGTTCGGCACAACCAAAGAGTTCGGCCCCAGCCTACAGCTCGGTAAAAGCCAACCAATCAAACTCTGCTCTCAGGTCGGCATCAAGCTCTACTCTCAGATCGGCAAAAGCTGCTCGGCAATAATTCAGCAGTTCGGTCTCAGTATTCGACCGAACTAGGAGATAGTGGACTCATGCAGGATTTCCACCTCCACTACACCCACGATCTATTTAGTGGTGTCAAGCAGTCATTAACTCATGCAGGATAGTGGACCCATGCAAAATCGCCACGATCTCCACGACATCCACTACCTAGTAAATGGTGCTGCATGCCACGATCTTGGTTCAATGTATAAATAGAACCTAGATCAGATAGATAAAGTTAAGCTCTGTTAAGCTCTCTAGAGATAAAAGATCAAATAGCAAGTCTGTATTGTAAGCTGTAGAAAACAGATCAAGCAATACAACTCTGCCCTCTTTTCTTCCCGTGGACGTAGATTTACCTCAGTAAATCGAACCACGTAAATTTCTGTGTCGTGATCTGTATTTTCCTGCATTCATCACCATCAAAAATTCGCGGAACCATCACTGGCGCCGTCTGTGGGAACCAGAGAACCAAATTTGTGATAAAGCGAATTTTTGACCCTTTTTCCACCCCAAAAAAATGCATACCAGATCACATAACACCCATAATACCGTTCGTGATAACCGTGAGGAAGCTAGTCCAGCTCGCAGGTCTGAAAAACGGCCTCGGGAGACATCTACCTCCGGTTCTCACGAAGAAGGAACAAGCCACTCCAGGAGAGATCGCACCGAGTCTTCCCAGCAGCCCGATTTAAATGAAGCTGTCAAGCTGTTCTTGGCCGAGAAGCAGGAGGAGTTCTTAACCTTCCTGCAGAAGAGCCAACAGCCGGAGAAGACAACGGCGGATTCTCCCTCCTCATCCAGACATGAAAGTCACTACCGCAGTAGTGACGTGTCTTCCAGGAGAAAGAATCCTCAACCCCGACATGTTCCTGTTCCTCCTCGGTACCGGAACCACAGGAGAACTCCATCTCCTCCGTACCGAAGAGATGTCGGGTTCGCCATGTACGGAGCATTAAAGACTCCGTTCTCGGACGATATCACCCGAACTCCTTTGCCGCGGAACTACCGGACACCGTCAATGACTTATGACGGGCTAGTGGATCCTCATGACTTCTTGGGATGCTATCAATATAATATGGCGAACCAGGGTCTCAATGAGGTCCATATGTGCAAGCTGTTCCCCGAGCTGCTCATCGGGAACGCCAGAAGGTGGTTCGACAGCCTTCCTCAAGGCAGCATTAGATCCTACCGAGATCTAATGGATGCTTTCCACAGGAGGTTCTTTCAGAAAGCGGAAGCCCGAATTACTTCGGCTCAGCTGCTTTCTATACGTCAAGGTCGCGACGAAAAGATCAGCGACTTCCTGACGAGATTCCATAAGGAATGCCTACAAGTAGATAATCTCAATGATCTACTTGTCATTTCGGCATTCCAAAATGGAATCCTGCCCGGAGCTCTCTACAGAAAGCTCGTGGAGTGCGGTCCGCAAACAGCTCAAGAAATGTGGGACATTGCGGACCAGTTTTCCCGTGCGGATGAGGCAGACCGTCGAAAACGATCTTTAGACAGCTCATCCCGAGAAGAGAAAAAGAAGCCCGATCAAAGCGGCCAGGTGCTTCCTCGCCGAACTCCTTTTGAAAGAATTCAAAGGGTACCGGTACAAGGCAGATTGGGGCCACGTCTCAATCCTGAGAAGCCGCCCGCTCAGTTCGTACCATTAAACAAGTCAAGAGCGGAAATTTTCGAACTACATTCCGATATGTTCGAAAAACCAAAGCGGATGACGAAATCAGCCGCGCGGCGACCTCAGGATCAATATTGCTCCTTCCATCAAGCCCACGGTCACGATACCGAGGAGTGCCGAAATTTGGCTGCAGGTATTGATGTTCTTGTGAAAACAGGAACGTTAAAAAAATACCAAAGCAAGCAGCCGAAAAAGAACAAAAGGCAGAGAGGTGCGAACTGCAATCCTCAGGATCCGAAAAGGCATGAGGATCCCGAAGATGACGACGAGCCGCAATATGATGGAGTAATCCAGACTATTGATGCTCTCCCTGCCGGGAAGACTAAGTCGTCCCTAAAAGCAGAACGCAGAGGTTCCAATCAAGAGGAGCCAACACATAAAAGGCTGAAGAAAGACGAAGTGATTACATTTTCAGATGCCGATCCCGTCCCAGCCATCTCTCCTCACCAAGACGCTATTGTCATTCAAGCCGGAGTGGCAAACAAACTGATCCACAGAGTATTTGTGGATACAGGAGCGTCAGTCAGCATTCTTTTTAAAGAATGTTTCGATAAAATGGAAGTGGATCCAGCTCGGCTTAGTCCGGCTCCACTTCCTCTGAAAAGTTTCGCCCAGGAGGACACCCGCCCTGAAGGTATTATCAGCCTTCCGATCACGGTGGGAAAAGCGCCTACAAGCTCCAATACGATGATCGAGTTCTTTGTGGTGAAAGCTCGGTCCCCGTACAACATCATCCTGGGGAGAGACTGGCTCAACACAGTTCGGGCCGTTTGCTCTACTTATCACCTCACCATCAAGATCCCCACTAAAGGTGGGATAGCGGTCATCCGAGGTGATCAAAAGAGAGCAAAAGAATGTCTGCAGATTGCGCTTAAAAGTGCCGAGCAATCAGTTCGGCACCATCAAGCATAGCAATCACAGCAACCGGAGTCAGAGGCAAGCGAGATGACCGAAGTCACTTCAGAGCCAAACTCAATGACCGTTCAGTTATACGAAGATGATCCATCCAGAACGGTCAAGATCGGCTTCGCAGGAACGCCTCTACTCCGGAAAAAGACCATTCAGCTCCTCAAGGAGTACAAAGATGTCTTTGCATGGTCTCCGTTGGACATGACCGGAGTGCCCCCCGAGGTAATCACTCATCGGTTAAATATTGATCCTTCAATCCGGCCAGTAAAACAGAAGCAAAGACTCTTTGCGGCAGAAAGAAGCCAAGTCATCCATGACGAAGTCCGCCAATTACTAAAAGCGGATGTACTATTCGAGGTGAAATATCCTTCTTGGGTGGCCAATCCTGTGATGATCAAGAAAAAAGAAGGCGGATGGCGGATGTGCATAGATTTTACCGATCTAAACAAGCACTGTCCTAAAGATTGCTATCCCCTTCCGAATATAGATAAAAAAGTAGAAGCTTTGATCGGCTTCGAAATTTTCTGTTTTCTTGATTTATACAAAGGATATCACCAAGTGTTGATGGATGAGAGTGACGCTCCGAAAACAGCTTTCATTACCGATTTCGGCATTTTCGCTTATAAAAAGATGCCATTCGGTTTAAAGAATGCCGGAGCCACTTATCAAAGGATGGTAGACAAGCTTTTTCGGCACCTAATCGGAAAACAGGTTGAAGTGTATGTCGACGACATAGTTGTCAAAAGCAAAAGCACTTCGGAGTACGAAGACAACCTCAAATCCACTCTCGACGTGCTCCGAAAAGCCAACCTCAAACTCAACCCCCAAAAATGTACCTTTTTGGTAGATTCGGGAAAATTTCTGGGTTGTTGGATTTCAAAGGACGGACTCAAGGCAAATCCCTCAAAAGTTCAAGTTATTCAGAACATGGCGATGCCGAAGTCCATACACGATGTGCAAAGACTAACTGGATGTCTAGCCGCATTGAATAGATTCCTTTCCCAAGCAGCCGAAAAGCAACTGCCGTTCTTCAAAGTGTTAAAAAAGGCACCAAAGTTTGAGTGGGGAGCCGAGCAGAAAAAGGCTTTTGACGAGCTCAAAAGTTATTTAGCCGAGCTTCCAATTCTCTCTGCTCCAACAGATGCCGAAGTGATTTTCTTATACTTAGCGGCATCCGATCAAACCATTAGCGCGGTGCTTGTACGAGAAGAAGGCCTAAAGCAGTTTCCCATCTACTTTACAAGCCGAGCATTAAGAGGTCCAGAAACAAGGTATCAACCTCTGGAAAAAATTGCTCTGGCGTTAGTAAATGCAGCAAGGAGACTGCGGCCATACTTCTATGCTCACAAGGTATGCGTCTTAACCGATCTGCCTCTTCGGCAAGTTTTGACCAAGCCAGAAGCATCAGGCAGAATCGCCAAATGGGCCATAGAGCTGGGAGAACACTCAATCGAGTACCTACCTCGGAAAGCCATCAAGGGACAAGCCTTGGCAGATTTTCTTGCAGAGGCCAAGTTCGATCAAGCAATCCCTGTCATTGCCGAACAGAAAAATTCTGCCAATGCCGAACTAGCACAGCCCTTGGAATCCGAAGAAGAGCCGCCGGACTGCTGGAGCGGATTCGTAGATGGAGCTTCGAATAAAACGGGAAGTGGAGCTGGTATTCTGCTTATCGCTCCCGATGGACACGAGGTAACCTATTCACTTCGGTTCTCATTCCCAACCACTAATAACGAAGCCGAATACGAAGCCCTCCTTGCCGGACTCCAGCTAGCGCAAAGTCTATGTATCAAGTCTCTCAAAATCCATTGTGATTCACAAGTCATAGTGAATCACATGTTGGGTACAAGTGAAGCCCGTGATGAGAGGATGAGGAAATATTTAGACAAAGCGCGAAGCATTAGCCGAAGTTTCTCTTATTTTCGGATAATCCGCATTCCCAGAGCAGAAAACAGCCGAGCAGATACTTTAAGTAAGTTAGCCGCATGTCCAAGCTCAAAGGTGGAGGAATTGATGCATCGAAGCATTGATGAAGCTGAGGTACATTCAGTAACCAGCTCGCCAAACTGGATGACGCCGATCTTACAGTATCTAGATCAAGGACAACTGCCCGAGGATAAGAGAGAAGCTCGGAAAATCACATGCCGAGCACTTCGGTACGAACTTCATGGAGGAGTCTTATACAGAAAGTCCTACCTTCAGCCGTTATTACGATGTATAGGGCCAGAAGAGACGGACTACATCCTCAGAGAAGTTCATGAAGGATCGTGCGGCAGCCACATCGGAGCTAGAGCTTTAGCTAAAAAAGTTCTAAGATGGGGATATTATTGGCCAACCTTGGTACAAGAAGCAGTGCAGCTCGTCAAGACATGCCCGAAGTGCCAAATCCATGCAAATATCCCAAGGATGCCGCAGACCGATCTATCCACTATGCAAAGCCCTTGGCCTTTTATGCAATGGGGTATAGGCATAGTAGGACCACTACCACAAGCTCCTCGGCAAATAAAATTCCTAATCGTTGCCGTGGACTACTTTACAAAGTGGGTGGAAGCTGAACCATTAGCTACGATAACGAGCTCGAAGGCATTGGATTTCGTCTGGAAGAACATAGTGTGCCGATTTGGCATACCCCACATCCTCATCTCGGATAACGGGACTCAGTTCACCGACAAGACGTTCAAGAATTGGTGCCAAGAGCTGAATATTCAACAGCGGTTCACTTCGGTCTCTCATCCACAAGCAAACGGACAAACGGAGGTAACAAATCGTATCCTGGTGAAAGGGTTAAAAGCTCGGTTAGAACAAGCCAAAGGACAATGGGTAGAAAATCTCCCTCAAGTCCTATGGTCCTACCGAACTACACCCACAACCTCCAACGGTGAAACTCCGTACAGTCTTGTGTACGGCACTGAAGCCGTGATTCCGGTGGAGATCGGCATACCCAGTCCCCGAACTCTAAATTTCTCAGCAGAAATGAATGACGACGGACTGAGAGCCGAGCTAGATCTTGCCGAAGAAAGAAGAGAATTGGCATGCATAAAAGCAGCCAAGTACAAGGAGCAAGTAGCCCGGTATTACAACCAAAGGGTGAAGAAGCTGCAATTTCAAGTGGGAGATCTCGTCTTGAGAAACAACGAAGTAAGCCGAGCAGAAAAGCTGGGCAAGCTCGAACCCACATGGGAAGGTCCGTATCGGGTGTCAGAAGTCCTCGGCAAAGGGTCTTACAAATTGGCTCACATGTCAGGAGAACAAGTACCCCGAACATGGCACATTTCCAACCTCAAGAAGTTCCATTTGTAAGAGACAGTCCGGTCAGTCAGTCTTGAGTCCTGTTCGGTCAATGTGCTTTCTTTGGTTTGCTTGGTCTTTGTTTGTCTCTGTGCGTTTTGTCTCTGTGCGTTTTGTCTGTGTGTTTTGTCTGTCTCTGTGCGTGTCGTCTCTTACAAATGTTACTGAGGTATCTTGTTCTTCGAAGGCTGATCCCCTTCTTAGAACATATACAAGCCAACGATTGTGAGTCAAAGCTTCTAAAGAGGATACAAGACCACAATTCAGCTTAAACAAGCACTTCGTCTGAAACGAACTGCAATAAGCCAACGATTGTGAAGTCCAAGCTTCTAAAGAGGATACAAGACCACAATTCAGCTTAAGAATCAAGCACTTCGTCTGAAACGAACTGCAACAAAAGTCCGATTCACGCGATAAAACTTGCCTGAATTAGGAGAAGGGAAAGTCCGATCCACGCGATAAAACTCGCCGAATTAGGACAAGGGAAAGTCCGATCCCCAAATTAGGACAACGGAAAGTCCGATCCGAACGATAAAACTCGCCAAATTAGGACACAAACCAAGTCCGGTCAAAGAAGAGTTCACTTCATAAGACCGAGGACAAACATCAACTTACCCCGTACCTTTATCCAGAATGCCGAAGTGATTCACTTCGCTTTTCGGTGGGGGTAGTGATGGAGTACGTACTAAACAAGCCCATCAGCCTAAAGCCCAAGAAAGAGTATCAGTTCGGCATGACTAAAGAGTATCAGTCCGGCATGACTAAAGAGTTCAGTTCGGCACAACCAAAGAGTTCGGCCCCAGCCTACAGCTCGGTAAAAGCCAACCAATCAAACTCTGCTCTCAGGTCGGCATCAAGCTCTACTCTCAGATCGGCAAAAGCTGCTCGGCAATAATTCAGCAGTTCGGTCTCAGTATTCGACCGAACTAGGAGATAGTGGACTCATGCAGGATTTCCACCTCCACTACACCCACGATCTATTTAGTGGTGTCAAGCAGTCATTAACTCATGCAGGATAGTGGACCCATGCAAAATCGCCACGATCTCCACGACATCCACTACCTAGTAAATGGTGCTGCATGCCACGATCTTGGTTCAATGTATAAATAGAACCTAGATCAGATAGATAAAGTTAAGCTCTGTTAAGCTCTCTAGAGATAAAAGATCAAATAGCAAGTCTGTATTGTAAGCTGTAGAAAACAGATCAAGCAATACAACTCTGCCCTCTTTTCTTCCCGTGGACGTAGATTTACCTCAGTAAATCGAACCACGTAAATTTCTGTGTCGTGATCTGTATTTTCCTGCATTCATCACCATCAAAAATTCGCGGAACCATCAAATTACATTTTCTATTGAGAAATTTATTTGACCAGTTGTAATCTCACAGTAATACTATTTCAAAATTGCATAATTTTGTGAATAAAATTTGAAACTCACATTAATATTTTATGAGATTTCACTAACTGAAATTGTAAAAGGTACAATTCGAAATTTCAAAACTCGCATTAATTTTTTTGTGAAACTTTATAAATTATAAACCCAGATAAAAGCTTGGTTGCGTTGATTAGCAATCATATAGTACTAATATATTGGTAAGTTCGTTATTCAGTAAAGTAGCAGTGAACTACATATGAGTGAAGAGCTTTAGCAATAAAGTCTTTTTGAATAACAAGAAATATAATAAATTACAACTTTATAATTAATTATTGAAAGGGTAATTAGAATCAATCGCAATTAGTGGCATGATTTCAAAAGCTAATCTCCGTGGAATGCCTTTTGTTCTTTAATCTGTCTGTTCAAATAAAGGTCAATTAATGGACCCCTCTTATATGCCTTAATTTTGGGTAACGTGCCCTATGTTGTGGGGCAATTTTCTACTACCAAATTTATAGCCACCTTTTTTTACCTTTCTCAATTTAAAAGTTTCATAGTTAAATGTTCTATTTTTTTGTTAGAGTACAATTTATGTTCTTTTAATACTTGTATTTTATTTGTACTAGTATCAACCCCGTGCGTACTTATAGAATTTTCTTCACACAAAATAAAAAATGTTAATTAAATAAATGAAATGATAAAATATAAATATACAGAGTTTATAAGTCACATGTAAAATTATATAGAGTTCATAATATTAATTATATAAAGTTATGATTATGATATGTGCATTTTATTCATAATAATGATGAGAATATGTATCAAATGAAAACGGTAATTTTAATATATTTATAGTACTAGTAATTATATTCACTACTGTATTATTTATTATTGTTACCAATATATTATCAATTAATAACTTATTGAAATTTTTTTGATACACTTACTAATTAAAATTATGAACCATAATAGTAATACAAATATTATATTATTATATTTTTCATTATTAACTTATTAAAAAAATGTTACCGTAGTTTAAAATTTATTGATTATATTATTATTAACATCATACTAATATTTTATTCAATTAAAAAGTTAATTAAAACATTTTATTTCAATTACTATGTCAATTAGATAATTTAGTTATTGTGTCAATTAGTTATTTAAATTTAATTGATTAATAAGTTCAAATTCTAATACTCTTATTTTTATTTGATAGTTTAAACACAAGATAAGTAATTTTAAAGAAACACATCCTCTGTAACATATCCTAAGAAATCATAGGAGTAGTAATTTCTAGAAATAATACTTTTTGATAAACAAATGGCCCAAGAGAAATTTTGGCTAAAAACAATTGAAAATGAATTACCATGATATTATGTCAATTATAAATTTAAAATATTATATCATGTGATGTAGTAATACTTTTGAGAAACACATTTATCTCTAGTTGGTTTATAGTTGTAGTAGTATGTATATAGATAGTGATATCGAATATAAATTAGGAAAATGTTTTGGAGACATAATGTCTAAGACATAATGAGGTTAAAGTAGTCATTTTAGCTTGTTTTATATTTTTATTTAAATAAATATTTTGTATATATACCATACTACCCTTATGCATATAAAAACATTTATTTATATATAACAATTACTTGATTAGGAAAGTTGTGTGTATTTATATGGATGGCTTGATTTAAGCAAATTATACTCAAATTGTATGAAGTGTATTAAATACTCCTATGATGCTAAGTCACGAATTTTATTTTAAAATATAATTTTAAATAATGAATTTAAACTTTATTTAAATAGTACATTATACAATTATATTTTTAAAATTCTAAACTTATATGTACTTAATAGATTTAATACTCAATCTTAATTTTATCATTACAAAACATTATTGAATCTAGAATTTATATGTATAAAATTAATAAATCAATTTAATTGCTTGAGTTCTTAGAGCATCAAAATTAAGATTTGAAATTTATACATGTTTTAATTTATTAATGGACAAAATGTTAGGGAACAACAATTTAAATATGTATACTAGAATTAAATTGTCAGATGGTGTCAAAATAATTTAATTAAGTAATAATTTCTAAAGCTAAAATAATTTAGCTATATAAATTTAATAGTCATATTTCACAATTAAATTTTTTCATTTTTTATACACAACCCTTTCTTTCATGAGATTATAACAAGTAAAAAATTAAGTATATATACATACATCTATTTACTAAAAGTATTTTAAATTTTGAATTTTAAACATTATTAATAACAAAAAAAATTGGACGTGAATAACTATTACTATTTCGTTGGATGATAACACTAAAAAACTAAGTATATATATGCATGTAGTCATTTTTATGATTCAGAATTTAAATAATTATTTAATACTAATAAAATAATTTGATAAGAATGACTAATACTATTTCGTTATACTAGTCTTTTACAATTTAGAACTTTAACGATTATTTAATAACAAAATACTTGGATGCGAATGAATATTCCTATTTCGCTGGGTAATAACACTAAGAATTTAAGTATATATACATGTAGTCATTTTATGACTTCAAATTTTAATAATTATTAATAAAACAATTTGATGCAAATGACTATTATCATTTCACTAGATGATAACAAGTAAAAATTAAGTCTATAACATATTTATACTACTACTATTTTACAATTTAGAATTTTACACATTATTTATAGAAAAAAAATTATTGTATGTGAATGACTATTATTATTTTGTTGGACGACAACACTAACAAATTAAGTATGTATATGCGTGTAATCATTTTTACGATTCATAATTTTAATAATTATTTAATACTAATAAAATAATTTGATGCAAATGACTTACTATTTAGTTGGACGATAATACTAAGAAATTGAGTATCTATATGCATGTAGTCATTTTTATGACTTTGAATTTTAATAATTATTTAATACTACTAATAACATTTGATGTGAATACGTTTACTATTTCGTTGGACGATAACACTTAGAAATTAAGTATATATATACATGTAGCCGTTTGTATGACTTATAATTTAAATAATTTTTTAATACTAATAAATAATTTGATGCTAACTATTACTATTTCGTTGGATGATAACAATTAAAAATTAAATATATATACTTATATGTATATTTTTTACAATCTAGAACCTTAATGATTATTTAATAATAAAATAATTGAATGCGAATGAATATTTTTATTTCGTTGGATGATAGTATTAAGAAATTAAGTACTCCTATATGACTATTAGATGTCAAATGTTTTTATATAATGCAAATTTGTAGAAAGTCAATTTATAATATGAGTTGACTTTTGATAATAATTTGATTGATGTATATTTAGATAAAAGATAGTAATTTGATATGAATTGCCTTTCCTTTTATGATTAATTGATATATATTTATTTATTCAATTATTATTTAATTCAAAATAAGGGTATGTTAGTCTATACAATAATTTGGTTTATGTCAAATTGACATAGGGGTATTATGTCTTGGAGACATTATGTCTCTAAATCATCACCCAACTATAAATTAGTAGCAGAAATTTATGGGACTGCGGTATTAGGTATAACTGTCTAAGTATATCTCATCCTTAAATGGGCAAATAGCGTTATTTTTTAAACAATATGAATAATTATATGACATGTCAAAATTGACATCTGGAAATCGATAGTCTCGGATTCGATATTTCGATAAAATATGGTCGGTTATATTTATTTCATTTTATTTCAAAACGAAATATAGACACTTAAGGAAATAAATTAAAAAAAAAAGAAGAAGTCAACACTCAAATCCCAAATGGAAACATCTGTGCTAATTATTAATAAATCACGTTAATTATTTAATGAACGTCCTGAACAGAAAAATAAGTATATGCACAGGAATCCATATATTGTTATTTGGAAATAAAAAAAAATTATCCAGTCATACTAATAATAATACAATAATAATTTCAATTATTATTACTTAAATATTTACTTACGCTTTCCCACTAATTTTGAATATGGATCATGACTATTAATTTATTTTCCATTTTTGTTCCAAGCAAAACATTTGAAAGGCAAAACCTAAACGACTATTTCATTTTTTATTAAAAAGCCTATCAATAGTTTAAAATCTAAAATTTTATTTTATGAAATTATTTTTTTAAAATAATGAATTATTCTCATTATTTTTTTAAAAGAAATGTGTGGGTAGTCATAATATGACTTGTTTGACACCACTCGGAAAAATAGCAAGATGCCCAGATTTATTATCATGTACTCCCAAAAATTAATTGCATAGTTAAAGATGCAAGATCTTCATCCTGAGTATTATATTTTTCAATTGTGTACCTAATATGTACGTCCCTTTGTACACGAACTTGGTAGTTGTTTTTTAAAAAATACTATAGTATACAGAATGGTCAGAATATTCCAAAATTAACTTCTGTTTTGGATTAATTTGTATATTAGTAATATATTTTGTGAGAACAACATCGATTTTATAATTTGGTGGATGATGATGCATCTATTTAACAATGAACATGGTTTTAATTTGACGAATAATTTGTGAACATGATGAATATTGGTTCATGCACTTAATATATTTGGGTTCAAAACGGGGCTCTGAAATTTGGACACCATATGAAAGTAGTACAAGAATACACACAAAATTAATAAATTGGTGTTCTCGTGTTCGTATCAAAAGGATAATTTCGTATCGGATTCTCTTAAAAGTTATCATTAATATTATTATTGTAACTTTTTGTTTGTAAGTTATCTTTATTTGGGAATTAGTTTTTAAACATTGAAAATTTAGGCCTTATATGACTATTGGGACTTTTGAAATCAAGTTTTTATCGTGTTGTGTTGTTATTGGGCTATGACATCACAAATTAAATTTGTATCATGTTCGCATTTGCCGTGTTGTATG
Source organism: Salvia splendens (assembly GCF_004379255.2). Classification (NCBI taxonomy): domain Eukaryota; kingdom Viridiplantae; phylum Streptophyta; class Magnoliopsida; order Lamiales; family Lamiaceae; genus Salvia; species Salvia splendens. Next base: position 3,722,527 of record NC_056036.1, on the reverse strand, counting down.
GAGAGTTTTCTTACCGTACTGTGTTCAAATTTGGTTTTATCGTATCCTTTTATTATTATTATTATTATTATTATTATTATTATTATTATTATTATTATTATTATTATTATTATTATTATTATTATATGACATGATAACGACCGAACTCGCATGCCATGTAAGATCCATTTAGATCTATGAGTGTAAAAGATCGAGTCCTCTACTAAAACTCATGCTTGCTTATTAAGATGAATAATTATAACATGCAATGGTCTATGCTAATATGTCAACTAATAAATCCCATTCGTGAAAAAAATGTCTACTATTGTTCAAGGGGCCATTAATATTACCTACTCTTATCAATATTCCAGACATATATGTCAAACAATTCAAACAAAAGTTGTGACTTTGTGCCGTGGTGTTTTTTTCGGTAGTGATATATAGAAGGTATGATCTTCCTTTATTTGTGCATTTTTGTTGTCGTCATTGCTTGTTTCATATGTGTTTCTGTTGTTTTTGGCGAACTTAATGTTTGCATTGTTTTGTTTTTTTAAGAGTTGATTTATTGAATTTTGAGATTTGTCAATTTTGTCTGTGAATATTTCCTTTATAAAAAAAGACTAAATCAAATAAAAATAAAAAGATAAGCTAGAATGTGTGTGTAGGAGAGAGGAGAGTGAATATTGAGGGAGAAAGTTGGCAATAAGCATCTTTTAAAGACAACGCGTTTTTGCCGAAAAACGCGCGACAAATTCCAGTTAAACCCAACCACTGCAATTAGTGTTAAACAGAGGTTTCCACTTTCCCCTAAATAACAAAATTCTGATGAACAAAATAGTTTTATCACAAAATTAAAATTAAACAATGATTTCTCTTTCTCTCTCTCCTCTCTCCATCTTTTAATGGCGAAATGATGCCACCAAAGCATAAAGCTTCCATTATAGACCTCCTCTTCGATTAGCTTCTCTCTCTGCAGATAATTCTAGGGTTTGGAAATTCACTGCTTTTTTATTGGAGTCCGGAGCTTTTAAATTTTTTTGGTGGTATTTATAGCTCATTAATAGATAGCTGCTTTTATGGATTCTTGCTGCTGGTTGGACGGTTGACGCAGTTCCACTAGCTGTCTGATTCAATTTTTTGCAGGTGAGTGATTTTACTACTTCGTCGCTTTTGGTTACGAGATTTTGGGGATAATGCTGTTGATAGATCGCTTCGATACGGTCAATTGTGATGCGAGAGTTTGAATTTTTCTCAAGATTTTTTATTTTTTGTGATTTTCTAGAAGGGTTTACTTCATTTTGAGAATCTTGTTATTGGATGAGCAACAATGTGGCTCATCGAATAGAATACAAGATCATTTCCGTTTTGATTGTATATGGAAAAATGGAAAATTTGTTGTCTCATTTAGTGATTCTATTTTTTTAATGTTATGTAGATATGCGGAGTATTTGATTTTGTAGCTTTTGCTTTCTCTTTTTCTGTTTCTCCATTTGAGGGATGAGTTTATTTCTGGACTTATCATTGATCTCAAAAACAAAAATTCCTGGACTTGTCCTTGTGCGTGTGTGTTTGTTATAAAATTCTATTTTTGGCATTTGGGTTTATGTTTGGAGCAGTCTAAGTAGGAGGTTAGTGCAAAAGTTTGTTATACAATCAAGGAAAATTGTTGAGAATTCAACACGAGATCAGAAAGGATGTATTTTGAATAGTATAAAATTAATTAGTCATGATATGGAAGTTTTGGATTTGCTAACGACCAAAAAGGCGTTTCTTGGCATGAAAGAAGACTGACTACCTTTTTTGATTTATTACATATTATTTCTCTGCTTTACGCAGCATTCCCAATGTACTGGAAGCTTGATGTGGAAGGATGGATATTATTTAGGACACTAAATTTATAGCATCCGAAAATTCGCACCTCACCTGAGTTTTGGCAACAAAAGAGGAGTCGAAGTAGATGGAAGCAGTTAGGCGTTGGTGTTCTAAGCTCCATTCTAAGGAGAAGCACAAGACTTCGAGCAAGAAGACAGAGCCTAGGCCTAATGGAAAAGAAGGTATGAAGGCACATTTGAATGAGGAAACACCTTCAAATGCAACTAAACAGAAGGCAGCTGCAGCCAAGCAGTATATTGAAAAGCATTACAAGGAACAAATGAAGAGCTTGCAGGAAAGGAGAGAGCGGTATGTCATTGTTCTCTCTTTTATTGTAGATTTTACTTGACATATTTCGCCTGCATGCTATATTTACTCATCATGATCCATAGTGGTACAATATAATGGAGTTTAAAGTATTTGCTTCTTGTCCTTCCATTTGGCCAGATCCTTAATTCCACTTTACCATGGGTTCCTGTTTGCAGTTCCCCAAAAGAGCATTTTAATAAACTAATGCCAAAACGGGCATCTCATTTCTAGCAATTTCTCCCTTTCTCTCTTTTTTGGGGGTTGTTTTGAAACAAAGCCATTCCTGTTGATTTGTCTTACTTCAGGTGCAGATACTGAATTAAACTTTTCTGTTTTCTTTTAGACGTGATATGCTTGAGAAAAAACTAGCTGATGCTGATGTCTCCGCGGAAGAGCAAAACAACATTTTGAAGTACTTAGAGAAGAAGGAAACAGAATATATGCGCCTTCAGAGGCATAAAATGGGTGCTGATGATTTTGAGCCATTAACCATGATTGGAAAGGGTGCATTTGGGGAGGTCCTTTCTTTCTCTAGTGGATTTGATACAATTGTTTGTTTTTGGTCCCATTAGCTCCATGATACGATATTTGTTGATACGGCTACGTGTTTTTAGTCTTACCTCTCTTCATGTAAAGCTGAAAATGGCATTTGCAAATATCTCAATTGATTCTAGTACTGAAATTGATAGTTAATGATTGCGACATAGGCTATAAATCATCAATCAAAAGGAGGACTAGCCTCCAGGTTGTGGTTGAGGCCCATGCATTTCATTCATTGAGTGTAGAAGAAGATGTTGTTTAAGACAAGCCAACTTAGATTATATCTTGAATTGGTCAGTTACTAATTGCATTTTATTTTCTTGTTCTTGTACTGATGGAAATATGTAGAATAGAAGTTTGTCATAGCAGTTGATGCTGATTTCCTTTGTTGCATGTTAAGCTATTTCCTTGTATGTGTCAATAACTTTTTCTAAAACAATCATCCACTTCAGGTTAGAATCTGCAGGGAGAAGAAAACTGGCCATGTTTACGCCATGAAAAAGCTCAAGAAGTCAGAGATGCTTCGTAGAGGCCAGGTAAAAAATTAATTTCTCATTCAAAACAAATAACAACTGTGGGAATTTTCTCTATTGTGCTTATTCCTCTCAGTCTCCATCTCTAGGTTGAGCATGTAAAAGCAGAACGGAATTTACTGGCGGAAGTTGACAGCAATTGCATTGTCAAACTCTATTGTTCTTTCCAAGATGAAGAGTATCTATATCTAATAATGGAATACCTTCCTGGTGGAGATATGATGACTCTACTGATGCGTAAAGATACATTAACGGAAAATGAAGCCAGATTCTATGTAGGAGAAACAGTTCTTGCAATTGAATCTATCCACAAACACAATTATATTCATAGGTTTGTCTTACTTACTGCTTGTCCAAGGTGAATGATGTCCTCTACTATTTTAAATTGATATCAGATCTTTCTTCTTTCTTATGTTTTTCAGGGATATCAAGCCTGATAACTTGCTTCTTGATAAATATGGACACATGAAGCTGTCTGATTTTGGATTGTGCAAACCGCTGGATTGCAGTAATATTCAAGAAAAGGATTTTACTGTAGGCAAAAACTATAGTGGAGCTCTTCAAAGTGATGGGCGCCCTGCAGCACCTAAGCGCACTCAACAGGAGCAACTGCAACACTGGCAGCGGAACAGGAGGATGCTTGTATTTTTCCAACTCGTTCCAGTTCTTGATTTTGCACAGCTTCTAATTCTGATATGATGAGAGTTCTTGGACTTCATTTGTTCAGAGTTAATACCGACAACTTTATTATTAAAAAAGAAAAAGGAAGAAAAGATAGGACAATGGGAATCGGGAATCACATTTTGTTTGTTTGTGGCTGCTTTAAGCATACACATAACATTTTCTTACAAGGTGTTGGAACATAAACATGTGGACAAGGATGAATATAAAGACACATATGTGCATGTGTGTGTGTGGCTTAGAGGGACTTATATTCGCCTAGTGCATAATAATATCCTAGTGTATCAACTTGAAATTGTGCCTTGATGATATAGTCAGTACTTTTATATGAGATTACATTCTTTCTTAGAAGAATGTTGGCAGTCGTCAGGACAGCATGTGATGAGTTCAATCTTTTCCTTATTTTTGTTGTAGGCCTATTCAACTGTTGGTACACCTGATTACATTGCTCCAGAAGTTCTGCTGAAAAAAGGATATGCAATGGAGTGTGATTGGTATGTGTTTCTCGATGTTTTTGTTTTCATCTGAGAAGATATAGTGATATTTCAGATTTAGACTGACACACCACATCCCAATATTTTAGGTGGTCTTTGGGGGCAATCATGTATGAGATGCTTGTCGGGTATCCACCATTTTATTCTGATGAGCCCATGTCTACCTGTAGAAAGGTAATGAAGGATTCTTTTTCATTTGCTTTGCTGTTCAACATGCAGCTTCCTTATAGACCCTTTTACTTAATACTATACTTGGTTAAACATCATTACGATTACCAATTTTCATTTGTAAGGTAACAGATTAGCACAACTGAGATCAGCACTTTTATAGATTCTTGCCTTAATCTTTATGTATTGCTCTTTCTGCAGATAGTTAACTGGAGAACGCATTTGAAATTTCCAGAAGAGGCAAAACTGTCGCCAGAAGCTAAAGATCTTATCTGTAAACTCTTGTGTAATGTAGAGCAAAGGCTTGGTACAAGAGGTGCTGATGAAATCAAGGTGATCTTTGTGCTGCTCTAAATGTTCTGAAATGGTGTTAGTAACAAACCATCAATTTATCTGTTTCACCATCTTTTCAGACTCACCCGTGGTTCATAGGCACTGAGTGGGATAAATTATATCAAATGACTGCTGCATTCATTCCTGAAGTTAATGGTGAACTGGATACCCAAAACTTTGAAAAGTTTGAAGAGGTTTTCCCCCTTCCTAGATTAGACTTTGCCTGTTCCTTTCTGCTTTCCGATTATTCTTGCTTACGATTTTGGTTTTTTTGCAGGCTGACAGTCAAGTCCCTTCAGCAGCAAAATCAGGCCCCTGGAGGAAGGTGTGTACATGCTGCTATTAACCTTTTTTTACCACTGTTCTCGTTGAGATCTGCAATCATAAATTATCATTGAAAACCTGGTTTGGTACTCAATAGAGCATGGTATTTTGTTTGTTTGATGCTGTCTTATGATTGTGATATGGATCAAGATCCCTCATGTAGCAATGTGTTCTTGTAGCTATATGAACATATATGAGTGTTTGTTGCAATAAAGCATGTAACACTCACTACTGAAGATATGCCCTTGAATATAATGTGACAAGCTTAATGAAATTGAGCTAGCTTCGGTGAAGTTTCCAACAACAGATGCGAAGGTTGACCTCAGAATGGCTCACATTTTTTGTACCATGACTTGAAAATAACGCAATATCATGAAAAGAGAGAGAAGATATTGTCTGGGAAAGCGATCTAGTGAAGCTTGTCATTTTATTGCTGTACAAGTCTCTGATGCTGCAACAAGATCTGATACGTATTTCTTTATTACACAGATGCTTTCTTCTAAGGACGTGAACTTCATGGGATACACCTACAAGAACTTTGAAATCGTGAATGATCATGAAGTCCCAGGAATGGGTGTGTGTCATATTATCTGTTTCCATATGCTAGTCTATTGTTTGGGAATCCATATTTTCCCGTTTCTTGAACTAAACAATTATCGACTGATTTCAATGTGTCTTTGTGTTTCTACCAGTTGAACTGAAGAAGAACACTAAGCCTAAGAGACCTACAGTGAAGTCCCTTTTCAGTACGATCCTTTTCCATCTCAGCTAGTTTATAGATATTGTTGGTACTTGCCCTTATATTTTCTTGTTACTCGTACAGGCGAGGAGTCAGACTCAGAATCCACTCAGTCTTCATCAAATGGAAGTTTCCTAAACCTGATGCCTCCTAAATCAGATACCTCAAAACAACGCGATTTTTAGAGCTCGATAGCTACCAGAGTGAAGGAGTGGTGTAAAGCATTTTCTGCATAGCTTCATTTGGGTTGTCTTCCTTCTTCATGTGCTTGAACTGTAAGTGGCCATGATGATGGCAGTTTTCCAGCTATATTTAATTGATTCTGCAACAGCTTGTGTAAATCATACCCTCATTGTACATATTCCTCCTCACTGCTTCTCACAAAGGATGATGTAATTCTTTTTGAATTTTCAAGCTGTAGAAACTAATTCATTGTTCATAGGATCAATGTGAACAAACTACAATTTTGAAAAAAAAAATGAAGCTTTGTTTGCTGCTTTGTTGACTGTTGTTCATACTAGTACCTCATGAGTTCTAGAAATTATACTCATATGTGATTGTACTAAGTATAACAAAACTAGGAAATCATAGTGTTCATACTAATTTTGATTATTTGACTATCATATTCTGAAAATATAAAAAAGTTAACATGGACTAAATGTCAGTAGTGCTTTTTATTAGTAAGTGGCATATAGTATTTAATTAGACACATTAACCGATTGTATATCAATGCATGTTGTATTTGTGCAAATTGTGAATTATGTATTTGACATTAATAATAATGTAATAATAATTTAAGTACAAAAATATAATTAAAATACTATCTAGTAAAATAAATCACAACTAACAATTACTAGGGTAACTATTTTTGTAACAACTGTGAAATGACAAAATACCATGATAAAGCTAATAAGTTTTCACGAGTAATTTATCGATATATTGATGTATCTTTAAATTAATAAGTTTCACGATTCCAAAATTATTGATTTATAAGAAAAATTGTAATACTAAATTAATATGCACGAAAAAGAAAATATTAGTACTAATATTCATCTGTTTACATAAAACGCGCGTTTACAAGATTGCTATATCAGTTCTCTCTATAAAGCTATTAACACGGTTTACAATCAAAATCATACCGCTCATTTCTTCTTCAGCTCTCTCAATCTAAGAATCAATATGCAGGTAAACAGTTTAAACCCTTACTGAAAGCCTAGTTCTTTCCTTTATCTATCCTCAATCTTTTTCTTCGAAATTCACCATCTCTGGAGTTATTCAAACTTTGATGGATGCTAATTTGCGTGGCTTTGATCGGTGTAGGCGAGCGACAGGTTTAATATCAACTCGCAGCTCGAGCATTTGCAGGCTAAATATGTCGGCACAGGGCACGCCGACTTGACTCGATTGTAAGTGCCCTAGCCAAAACCTGAGGAAAGATTTTTATTTGACTCGATTGTTTTCGACTAATCAACTCTTATTTTTTTCTTAAATGTTGTGAATGAATTTTGGGGGAAATTGCTTCTCTTGTAGTGAATGGGCGGTGAATATCCACCGAGATAGCTACGCCTCGTACGTCGGGCATTATCCGGTTCTGGCCTACTTTGCGGTCGCTGAAAATGAATCCATTGGGAGAGAGCGCTACAATTTCATGCAGGTATACCTTCTGCTGGATCTTTTTATTTTATTTTGTGGTGTTTGATTTTGTCTTTGGTTGTTAATTTAGTCATCTGGTGAAAGTAAGGTAGTATTTCAATTTTTTGGGCTTGTTGAGTTTTTCAAGTTTTATTTTATAACCCCCTTTAGTTTCTTTATTTCTTGGACTTGGTGGTTGGCTTTTGTAGATTTTGCATGGTGAATGTTTAACTGATTGTCTATGAAAATTATTCAATGAGATGTGAGTCGGTTGGTGCAATCTTTTCTTTATTTGGCCCTTTCAGCTATGAGTTAGGTTTTCTGGTCAAAATTTGCAATGTTTTGTGAGTACTTCTGGGTAGTACTAGTACATATTTGGATTCAGTGTGGAAGGTTTTTTAAGAAGATGAGTGGCATGTGCCACATTTTGTATTGTTTTGGCCTCAATTGGTCATTGTACAATATGCATGAACAGAAATGAATGAATAATGTCATAGATGGTATGTTTGATTGGTTTTATTCTAACAATTAATCAACGGATAGATGAAAATACCACTTATACAAAGTATCTGGGTTACAAGTTGTTGATATGACATGTCTGAGAAATTGGTGTTATAGTAGTACTATGGAGTAGTATTTTTTTTATTTTAACAAAATTATCTATGCTAAATGGTTTCCTGCATCATTCTGGCTGAGTTTCTTTCTTATTCTGCCAGCATATATGAGAGTAGTTTCTTGTAAAGTTGATCATATTTGGCTCCAGCCACTCATCTGCCCAAACCAAAGTAAGTTCAAGTGACTGATTTTTGGTTTGGGTGAGGGTGAGGGTGAGGGGTCAGTGGTACCACCAAAACTATTGATTGGGTGGTTGAGAGAGGCACTCTAAGCCCGGTTGAGGATCTTATAATGCTTTAGATTTAAAGAATGTATATTTGCTCTATAACTGATTGAGGGATCACTTCTTTGAAGAAGTATCTTGCCTCCCTTGAACCCTCAGTTTCTCTTCCCCTCTCCCTTGAGTGCCACATTTCAACACCGAGCCTGCCAATATTGCATCCATCCACAGCCCAAGTGCACCGCATGCACAAACAGAGTTTTGGACTGCCAAAATAACCTCCCTTTGCCCCCCTCCCCCCAACCCACCTTTTTTTTCTCTCTATGCATGTATTGCTCCAAATCTTGATGTGAAGACAATCTAGTCTTAGTGCTTGAGGTGAAGTTTTGTTAGGAACTCTCTTAACTGAACAAGACAACCATAGTCAGTGCCCCATTAAACACCTGTTGCTTCTGGTGAAAATAGTAATCAGGAGGCGGTGCAGCTTTCAGAACATCTAGTACTTCATATGTTTGATATTTTGGAAATTGTTTGTGGCTTGGTTTTTGTATCAAAGCTAATATCTTTCGAATTCCCTACTTCCGTGCAGAAAATGCTTTTGCCATGTGGTCTTCCTCCTGATAGAGAAGATGATTGAAATGCCTCTGGAGAATGTTGTGGCTGGTGAAAGCTGAAAACTGCACTCGAAAGTTCTCAGAGACCCGGCCATGCCTTCCGCCACTATTATCCTATCTTAGCAGTTCTAGATCTGGCACTTAAGCTTAAATCATTCGCGCTGTAGTTGACTGCTATACTTACTATCTCTGAAGACAATGCCTGATTTTGCAAGAAAAGATTGCTACTTTTTCTAGTTGCAATCTCAAGAATTCAATCTTGTTCTCTTCCTTACAGAAATAGATAATCTTCGGTTCGAATTGTAGCACTAGATTTACACAATTCTTTGAATTTTTTTTACTTATGCAGGAGTATTGCAAATGCTATAAAAAAAATACATTACGGTTAATAAAATGACAACAATAATATTCATTTTTACGAAAGTTATATACAGATTTAAATTTGAAAGAAGGAAAAAAAGACATCTTTATTGAAAATCTGAACTCTGAAGCTGAAGTGAGGAATTGCTGCGACAAAAAAATCGATGAAAACCACCGTTGAGGCCATCGCAAACATTTTGGGCAATCCTTCCGTCATCAAAACTAGCTCGCAAGCCAAACAGCTCCACGCCCAAATCGTCAAACGCCAAGGAAATGCCATTCTTTTTGCTAAATCCGCTGCTATCGTTCTCTCAGTTTACGCCAACTTCAACCTCTTACGAGACTGCCTCTCTCTCTTCAACGCTTTCCGCTATCCACCTCCGGGCAAGGCGTGGAAATCAATCATCAGATGCTGCGCTTCCAACGGAAATTTCGAAGAATCCGTAGCTTTCTTCAAGAAAATGAGGGCCGCGGGGAAATTCCCGGATAGGAACGTGTTCCCTTCTTTGCTGAAAACGTGCGCCGATTTGGGCGATTTGAGGTTTGGTGAAGCGGTGCATTGCTGCGTGATCAGGGTCGGGTTGGATTCGGATCTTTTTACGGGTAATGCGCTCATGAATATGTATGTAAAGCTGGAGCCTTTGATCGCACACAACGTGTTTGATGGTTGTTCTGAACCAAAATGGGCGTTTCAATTTGACAATTGTTTGAATAGGACTGTGAGTTCCGCTAGTTATAAGCAGGAGTATAAGGAGAAGTTTGAAGTGGTTGACGAGAAACTCCACTCTTCTGATGAAAATGCTAGTGATGAGTTGATGATTGTTGATGATTATGTGAGTTTGAAAAATTATGTGGGAAGAAGTAATGTTGATTGCTGTGATGGGGAGATTGTAGTTGTTGGTAGTGTTTTAGAGAGGAGGAAGAATAGTGTGGAGAAAGTTTTCAAAACAATGCCGGTTAGAGATGTTGTGTCTTGGAACACGGTGATCGGAGGGCATGTGCAAAATGGGATGCATGAGGAAGCTTTGTTGACGTTGAAGGATATGGGGCAGGGGAACTTGAAGCCTGATTCTTACACTTTATCTACTATCCTTCCGGCCATTGCAAAGCATGTGGATGTGATGAAGGGAAAAGAGATTCATGGGTATGCAGTTAGGCATGGTTATGACAAAGATGTGTTTATTGGTAGTAGTTTGATTGATATGTATGCAAATTGTATGCAGTTGGAGTATTCATACAAGGTATTTGGTTTATCTCCTCGAAAGGACAGAGTTTCTTGGAATTCCATGATAGCAGTGTGTGTTCAGAATGGAAGTTTTGATGATGGATTGAGATATTTGAGGGAGATGTTGAAGGCTGGAGTTGAGCCCGTGGCGTTTTCATTTTCAAGTATCATGCCAGCCTGTGCCCATCTCACGAGGCTATGTTTGGGTAAAGAGCTGCATGGCTACATTATTAGACAGGGCTTTGATGATAACATCTTTGTTGCTAGCTCCCTGATGGACATGTATGCAAAATGTGGTAACATAGAGACTGCGAAGTGGATTTTCGACAAGATGGAGTTTCAGGACACAGTGTCATGGACAGCCATGATCATGGCGTATGCCTTGAACGGGCATGCCCGTGATGCCATTTCTTTCTTCAAGAAGATGGAGATGGAGGGGGTGAAACCAAACTCTGGTTCTTTCCTTGCTGTTTTGACGGCCTGTAGCCATGGCGGATTGGTGGATGAAGCTCGGATGTTTTTTGACAGGATGACTCAGGGTTATGCTATTCCACCAGGGATAGAGCACTATGCAGCAGTCTCGGATCTTCTTGGCCGTGCAGGGAGATTGGATGAAGCTTATGAGTTTATCTGTAAGATGCATATCAAACCAACAGATGCAATTTGGTTGACTTTGTTGTCTGCTTGTCGAGTCCACAAGAACGTGGAACTGGCTGAAAAGGTTGCCAAAGAAGTATTAGCAATTGATCCTGAATCGGTTAATGCTTATGTTCTGTTATCCAATGTGTATGTTGATGTTGGAAGGTGGAAAGAGGCTACAAAGTTGAGAACCACCATGAGAAGGAAAGGGGTGAAGAAGAACGAAGCTTGCAGCTGGATTGAAGTTGTATAATTACTGATTTGTAAGATATTGTGCGATGAATGCAGCTTGAATGGGACGTGCCAGGCACGAACATGGTGCTGCACGGCGTGGATGTGGAGCAGAAGATACATATATATGGTGTCCAAGATCTTACACAGATGGATCGTTGTTGGGATCTCGTTCAATTTCACCATTCAAGGAAGGTGAATAGCTCAGAAGGATTGTAGAGTCGTTTGAGCAAAGGAGTTGAGGTTAAGAAAGCTGTCACAATAGTAAATTTTGCTGCTGTTTATACTTGAAAAGTTTGATTGATGAGGATTATATCTATGTTGAACTAGTTTGAACTGTGAGAGATGTTTTAGAACTATACAAATGCAGCAATCATGTGACACAAATCAATTCTTGAATTCAAGTATTTCCTTTCAAAATGTCATAAATCCATTTGTTGCATATAGAGAATCTCCTCTGGATTAATTCGATGCAAAGCGAAGATCCTTTCGCTTGGCATGCCACGAATCCTCTTGAAAGATAGGGTGTTGGGTTAAATCTCGCAATGAGCATAATCCTCGTTTTTAGTTGCCACCGTTTAATTTGGACCCTTGAACGGACTGTCGGTGATAAGTCGGAGGAAGGTGATCAGGATGATGTCAAGTCATTGTGCAATGGGAGACACGTGTGCTACAATGACCGCGGCAAAGGGTGTCCGTGCCTCGTCATCATCAGTGCACGTCATGTGTATAAAATTCGTCGTAGAATGAAGGTTTTAATGGAATAAGCGCATAGGGAGTTTTTTTTTTCTTTAAATTTTTCTGCAACTTGATTTGTTTTATTTACTTTGTTTTTTTTTTTTTTAAATCTTGACATGATATGTATATAACTGGACAATATTTGGGTCCTGTTACTACTGTTTGTGGTCAGCGTGTACCTATTTTATATTGTTATGGATAATTTATTTATTTAAATTTATATCGTAAGATGGAATTGTCACAATCTTATTTGTTGTTTGCTAATTTTCTCGACCACTGTATCTCAATGGGACTAAAAAAATCTTATAATTCTTTTTTCTTTTATTGATTGACAACGAAATATTTGGTGTTACATTTACATATAAATTATTGTTAAAAGGTCATGCTTTTTTATGTAATCTCGGTAACGAATTGGAGATTAACATGGACTTAGTCATGAAGACTTTAATTTTATATAAAGGGAAAAAAATAGAATTCTCATATATCGACAAGTGCCCACAATTAAAAGAGAGAGATATTAGCAATTCACCAGAAAATTCCGTGCTCACGTTATCTTTACTTTCACATAGAAGTTTCTTCAAAATATTAATTTTAACTAATAATCTTTTTAGGAGTACTACTTTAGGCTACCAAAAACCCTAAAAGGGAAAATTATACCCAAAAACCTTGAAAAAAAAAAGAAAAATACAGTCTATCACAATTTTTTTAATAATAAAAAAAACTTGAATGTTAAATAAATATGTACTCATCTTTTTAAATAAGAATATTCAATGTAATTTGATTTTCATAATGTGATTTATAACTATCCAAAATAACATTATTAGTCAAAACTAGAATATGTTAGTGATAAACAGAGAATGTGAACAGACTGATCAACTGAAAGGCGTGAAGAACACTTTCAGATCAAATATATTTGACGGTTCTATCAAAAATTTGATCGGATGCAATTCAGGTGTAAAACAATTTCGTATGTCTTTTTCTTGTTCTACTTTTCGAACCAGAAATCGATCAATATGTAGAGGTTTAGGATGAAACGTTGCATCCCTTCATTTCACAACCGAAAATAACTGATTGTTGGCGGGTTATAAAATTGCAATTTGGTCCTTCAATTATCGAAAATTCCATTTCCGGATGATTCCATTGTTGGCGGGTTATAAAATTAAATTGCATTATCATAAAATTGCAATTTGGTCCTTCAATTATCGAAAATTCAATTATCGAAAATTCCAATTTGGTCCGCCAGGGGCTGCCGCCCCTTGGACCCCGCTCTCGGGGGCGCTGCCCCCGAACCCCGTCTAATCATAACAAATTCAAATAAGTGTGCACTCCGCACTTCCAACTTATTTGATGTCTCGTTATAATTATATTGATCAATCAAGTTAATCCAATTACACTAAAATATCCAACAGAATATTAAGTAGTACTATGGGAAAAAAATAATGGTGTTTTGGCGTAGAATCCTTGTGCCAAAAAATCATTTTTCTTATTTAAAATATATGATAATGCAATTTAATTTTTCGTCTGTCTACCTGTCATAAATTAAATTTTTAGTAGCAACACTTTATCCTCCCAAAAACCCTGAAATAAAATAAAATTATACACTAAAAAGGAAAACTACAGTCGATAAAAGAATTTATTTTTTGAAGATAAAAAAATTATAAAATGTTAAATATAAATGTACTATCTTTATTCAAAACAACATTAGAATATAGTATTTGTCAAAAGATAAATATAATTAAAGATGAAAAATAAGGGCTCATGACATTATAGTCGTTGTATAAAAAATCACTTTCCTTATATGATATAATCATGCTATTTTATTTAAATTTGTCTACTTGTCATAAACTTAATTAATTTTTAGTTCAATAACATGATTGTATTTTGACTTATATGTAAATGTAATTTATTTGGATAAGATATTTGCGTGATCACACAATTCTTTCTCATTTAGTAATTAGTAGGTGATGGAGTATGTACTAAACAAGCCCAACAGCAGTAAAGCCCATCAGCCTAAAGCCCAAGAAAGAGTATCAGTTCGGCACAACCAAAGAGTATCAGTCCGGCATGACTAAAGAGTTCAGTTCGGCACAACCAAAGAGTTCGGCCCCAGCCTACAGCTCGGTAAAAGCCAACCAATCAAACTCTGCTCTCAGGTCGGCATCAAGCTCTACTCTCAGATCGGCAAAAGCTGCTCGGCAATAATTCAGCAGTTCGGTCTCAGTATTCGACCGAACTAGGAGATAGTGGACTCATGCAGGATTTCCACCTCCACTACACCCACGATCTATTTAGTGGTGTCAAGCAGTCATTAACTCATGCAGGATAGTGGACCCATGCAAGATCGCCACGATCTCCACGACATCCACTACCTAGTAAATGGTGCTGCATGCCACGATCTTGGTCCTTTGTATAAATAGAACCTAGATCAGATAGATAGGGTTAGACTCTCTCGCTCTCTAGAGATCAAATATAAAATAGCAAGTCTGTATTGTAAGCTGTAGAAAACAGATCAAGCAATACAACTCTGCCCTCTTTTCTTCCCGTGGACGTAGATTTACCTCAGTAAATCGAACCACGTAAATTCATTGTGTCGTGATCTTTATTCTCTACCAGCATTCATCACCATCAAAAATTCGCGGATCCATCACTGGCGCCGTCTGTGGGAAACAGAGAACCAAATTTGTGATAAAGCGAATTTTTGACCCTTTTTCCATCCCAAAAAAATGCATACCAGATCACACACTACCCGTAATACCGTTCGTGATAACCGTGAGGAAGCTAGTCCAGCTCGCAGGTCTGAAAAACGGCCTCGGGAGACATCTACCTCCGGTTCTCACGAAGAAGGAACAAGCCACTCCAGGAGAGATCGCACCGAGTCTTCCCAGCAGCCCGATTTAAATGAAGCTGTCAAGCTGTTCTTGGCCGAGAAGCAGGAGGAGTTCTTAACCTTCCTGCAGAAGAGCCAACAGCCGGAGAAGACAACGGCGGATTCTCCCTCCTCATCCAGACATGAAAGTCACTACCGCAGTAGTGACGTGTCTTCCAGGAGAAAGAATCCTCAACCCCGACATGTTCCTGTTCCTCCTCGGTACCGGAACCACAGGAGAACTCCATCTCCTCCGTACCGAAGAGATGTCGGGTTCACCATGTACGGAGCATTAAAGACTCCGTTCTCGGACGATATCACCCGAACTCCTTTACCGCGGAACTACCGGACACCATCAATGACTTATGACGGGCTAGTGGATCCTCATGACTTCCTGGGACGCTATCAGTATAACATGGCGAACCAGGGTCTCAATGAGGTCCATATGTGCAAGCTGTTCCCCGAGCTGCTTATCGGGAACGCCAGAAGGTGGTTCGACAGCCTTCCTCAAGGCAGCATTAGATCCTACCGAGATCTAATGGATGCTTTCCACAGGAGGTTCTTTCAGAAAGCGGAAGCCCGAAGTACTTCGGCTCAGCTGCTTTCTATACGTCAAGGTTGCGACGAAAAGATCAGCGACTTCATGACGAGATTCCACAAGGAATGCCTACAAGTAGATGATCTCAACGATCTACTTGTCATTTCGGCATTCCAAAATGGAATCCTGCCCGGAGCTCTCTACAGAAAGCTCGTGGAATGCAGTCCGCAAACAGCTCAAGAGATGTGGGACATTGCGGACCAGTTCTCCCGTGCCGATGAGGCAGACCGTCGAAAACGGTCTTTAGACAGCTCATCTAGAGGAGACGAAAAGAAGCCCGATCATAGCGATCAGAGGTTTCCTCGCCGAACTCCTTTTGAAAGAATTCAAAGGGCACCGGTACAAGGCAGATTGGGACCACGTCTCAATCCTGAGAAGCCGCCCGCTCAGTTCGTACCATTGAACAAGTCAAGAGCGGAAATTTTCGAACTGCATTCCGATATGTTCGAAAAGCCAAGGCGGATGACGAAATCGGCCGCGCGCCGACCTCAGGATCAATATTGCTCCTTCCATCAAGACTACGGTCACGATACCGAGGAGTGCCGACATTTGGCTGCAGGTATTGAT
The DNA here is from genome assembly GCF_004379255.2 of Salvia splendens. Lineage (NCBI taxonomy): Eukaryota > Viridiplantae > Streptophyta > Magnoliopsida > Lamiales > Lamiaceae > Salvia > Salvia splendens. The sequence goes on along the minus strand of NC_056036.1, from coordinate 3,706,250 downwards.
GCCCTTGTGAAAGCAGGGACGTTAAAAAAATACCAAAGCAAGCAGCCGAAAAAGAACAAAAAGCAGGGAGGTGCGAACTGCGCTCCTCAGGATCCGAAAAGTCAACAGGATCCCGAAGACGATAACGAGCCGCAATATGATGGAGTAATCCTAACTATTGACGCTCTCCCTGCCGGGAAGACTAAATCGTCTCTGAAGTCATAGAGCAGAAAAAGGCTTTTTGACGAGCTCAAAAGTTATTTAGCCGAGCTTCCAATTCTCTCTGCTCCAACAGATGCCGAAGTGATTTTCTTATACTTAGCGGCATCCGATCAAACCATTAGCGCGGTGCTTGTACGAGAAGAAGGCCTAAAGCAGTTTCCCATCTACTTTACAAGCCGAGCATTAAGAGGTCCAGAAACAAGGTATCAACCTCTGGAAAAAATTGCTCTGGCGTTAGTAAATGCAGCAAGGAGACTGCGGCCATACTTCTATGCTCACAAGGTATGCGTCTTAACCGATCTGCCTCTTCGGCAAGTTTTGACCAAGCCAGAAGCATCAGGCAGAATCGCCAAATGGGCCATAGAGCTGAGAGAACACTCAATCGAGTACCTACCTCGAAAAGCCATCAAGGGACAAGCCTTGGCAGATTTTCTTGCAGAAGCAAAGTTCGATCAAGCAATTCCTGTTATTGCCGAACAGAAGAATTCTGCCAATGCCGAACTAGCACAGCCCTTGGAATCCGAAGTAGAGCCGCCGGACTGCTGGAGCGGATTCGTAGATGGAGCTTCAAACAAGATGGGAAGCGGAGCTGGTATTTTACTTGTCGCTCCCGACGGACCCGAGGTAACCTACTCACTTCGGTTCCTATTCCCCACTACTAATAATGAAGCCGAGTACGAAGCCCTCCTGGCCGGACTCCAGTTAGCGCAAAGTCTGCTCGTCAAATCTCTCAAAGTCCATTATGATTCACAAGTCATAGTAAATCACATGTTGGGTACAAGTGAAGCTCGTGACGAGAGAATGAAGAAGTATTTGGACAAAGCGCAAAGCATCAGCCGAAGTTTCTCCTATTTTCGGATAATCCGCATTCCCAGAGCGGAAAATAGCCGAGCAGATACCTTAAGTAAGTTGGCCTCAGATCCGAGCTCAAAGGCGGAAGAATTAATGCATCGAAGCATTGATGAAGCCGAGGTACATTCAGTATCCAGCTCGCCGAACTGGATGACGCCGATCTTGCAGTATCTGGATCAAGGACAATTGCCCGAGGATAAGAGAGAAGCTCGGAAGATCACGTGCCGAGCACTTCGGTACGAACTTCATGAAGGAGTCCTCTTTAGAAAGTCTTACCTCCAGCCGTTATTGCGGTGCGTAAGACCAGAAGAGACGGACTACATCCTCAGAGAAGTTCATAAAGGATCGTGCGGTAGCCACATCGGAGCCAGAGCTTTAGCTAAAAAAGTTCTAAGATGGGGATATTATTGGCCAACCTTGGTACAAGAAGCAGTGCAGCTCGTCAAGACATGCCCGAAGTGCCAAATCCATGCAAATATCCCAAGGATGCCGCAGACCGATCTATCCACTATGCAAAGCCCTTGGCCTTTTATGCAATGGGGCATAGACATAGTGGGACCACTTCCTCAAGCTCCTCGGCAAATGAAATTCCTTATCGTTGCCGTGGACTACTTCACGAAGTGGGTGGAGGCTGAACCATTAGCTACGATAACGAGCTCAAAGGCATTGGACTTCGTCTGGAAGAACATAGTGTGCCGATTTGGCATACCCCACATCCTCATCTCGGATAACAGGACTCAGTTCACCGACAAGACGTTCAAGAATTGGTGCCAAGAGCTGAATATTCAACAGCGGTTCACTTCGGTCTCTCATCCACAAGCAAACGGACAAACGGAGGTAACAAATCGTATCTTGGTGAAAGGGTTAAAAGCTCGGTTAGAACAAGCCAAAGGACAATGGGTAGAAAATCTCCCTCAAGTCCTATGGTCCTACCGAACTACACCCACAACCTCCAACGGTGAAACTCCGTACAGTCTTGTGTACGGCACTGAAGCCGTGATTCCGGTGGAGATCGGCATACCCAGTCCCCGAACTCTAAATTTCTCAGCAGAAATGAATGACGACGGACTGAGAGCCGAGCTAGATCTTGCCGAAGAAAGAAGAGAATTGGCATGCATAAAAGCAGCCAAGTACAAGGAGCAAGTAGCCCGGTATTACAACCAAAGGGTGAAGAAGCTGCAATTTCAAGTGGGAGATCTCGTCTTGAGAAACAACGAAGTAAGCCGAGCAGAAAAGCTGGGCAAGCTCGAACCCACATGGGAAGGTCCGTATCGGGTGTCAGAAGTCCTCGGCAAAGGGTCTTACAAATTGGCTTACATGTCAGGAGAACAGGTACCCCGAACATGGCACATTTCCAACCTCAAGAAGTTCCATTTGTAAGAGACAGTCCGGTCAGTCAGTCTTGAGTCCTGTTCGGTCAATGTGCTTTCTTTGGTTTGCTTGGTCTTTGTTTGTCTATGTGCGTTTTGTCTATGTGCGTTTTGTCTATGTGTGTTTTGTCTGTCTCTGTGCGTGTCGTCTCTTACAAATGTTACTGAGGTATCTTGTTCTTCGAAGGCTGATCCCCTTCTTAGAACATATACAAGCCAACGATTGTGAGTCAAAGCTTCTAAAGAGGATACAAGACCACAATTCAGCTTAAACAAGCAGTTCGTCTGAAACGAGCTGCAATAAGCCAACGATTGTGAGTCAAAGCTTCTAAAGAGGATACAAGACCACAATTCAGCTTAAACAAGCAGTTCGTCTGAAACGAGCTGCAATAAGCCAACGATTGTAAAGTCAAAGCTTCTAAAGAAGATACAAGGCCACAATTCAGCTTAAACAAGCAGTTCGTCTGAAACGAACTGCAATAAGCCAACGATTGTGAAGTCCAAGCTTCTAAAGAGGATACAAGACCGCAATTCAGCTTAAGAATCAAGCACTTCGTCTGAAACGAACTGCAACGAAAGTCCGATTCTCGCGATAAAACTTGCCTGAATTAGGACAAGGGAAAGTCCGATCCACGCGATAAAACTCGCCGAATTAGGACAAGGGAAAGTCCGATCCCCAAATTAGGACAACGGAAAGTCCGATCCGAGCGATAAAACTCGCCAAATTAGGACACAAGACGAGTCCGGTCAAAGATGTTTATTTCATCAGACCAAAGACGAGTCCGGTCAAAGATGTTTATTTCATCAGACCAAAGACGAGTCCGGTCAAAGATGTTTATTTCATCAGACCAAAGACGAGTCCGGTCAAAGATGTTTATTTCATCAGACCAAAGACGAGTCCGGTCAAAGAAGAGTTCACTTCGTAAGACCGAGGACAAACATCAACTTACCCCGTACCTTTATCCAGAATGCCGAAGTAATTCACTTCGCTTTCCGGGGGGGTAGTGATGGAGTATGTACTAAACAAGCCCAACAGCAGTAAAGCCCATCAGCCTAAAGCCCAAGAAAGAGTATCAGTTCGGCACAACCAAAGAGTATCAGTCCGGCATGACTAAAGAGTTCAGTTCGGCACAACCAAAGAGTTCGGCCCCAGCCTACAGCTCGGTAAAAGCCAACCAATCAAACTCTGCTCTCAGGTCGGCATCAAGCTCTACTCTCAGATCGGCAAAAGCTGCTCGGCAATAATTCAGCAGTTCGGTCTCAGTATTCGACCGAACTAGGAGATAGTGGACTCATGCAGGATTTCCACCTCCACTACACCCACGATCTATTTAGTGGTGTCAAGCAGTCATTAACTCATGCAGGATAGTGGACCCATGCAAGATCGCCACGATCTCCACGACATCCACTACCTAGTAAATGGTGCTGCATGCCACGATCTTGGTCCTTTGTATAAATAGAACCTAGATCAGATAGATAGGGTTAGACTCTCTCGCTCTCTAGAGATCAAATATAAAATAGCAAGTCTGTATTGTAAGCTGTAGAAAACAGATCAAGCAATACAACTCTGCCCTCTTTTCTTCCCGTGGACGTAGATTTACCTCAGTAAATCGAACCACGTAAATTCATTGTGTCGTGATCTTTATTCTCTACCAGCATTCATCACCATCAAAAATTCGCGGATCCATCAGTAGGCAATGAGTCTAATACTAATGTGTTGCTATAAATGTCACGGTTTAACAAAATTAGATTTTAAATAAAGTCACACAAATTCTTTTTATAAGAATGAGTAAATCTCAATTTTTCACATTCCTCAACTAATAAAAATGGATTATCACATTTCTCGACTAAAAAGAAAAAAAAAAGTTCGCTTTACACGAGTTTATTCATAAGATAATTTATTCATGAGTTTAATTGTGTTATATAATACACTAATTAATAGTAATAAAATTATTTGATTACATAATTAGTAACAACCCTGTCTCAAACTTACACGTTTTATCTGCTTACCTTATAAGGGACAATATGAGAGTTTTTCAAAGACTTCTTTCCATGTGTGTTTACAACTTAATCTCAATTTCCACAATTCAATTGAATTTTTGAAAACACAAAGTATACAATAATAGCAGTGCTAATAGATGTTTCTCTCCTTTTTATCTTAATAATATAATATGTGTAATCCATAGGCACGCTTATTTGGTTGGTTTAGATCACAACCGGTCGAATAATTGACAATTTGGAACCGTCAATTATTGAAATGGAGCCGGAACTATTCAAGGTTCTATATATATGCATACACTAACCGATTGTTTAGTATAAGAATCGAATAACCGACTTTATCTGTGTATGAGTTGATTCTGAAAAAATGTGTTGTGGAGAGTCAAACTCAGCTCTACGGCTAGTGAGACAATACGCTATACCACTAGACAATTCTCATCCGTGTGATTATATTTATATATAAATATTCAAAATTAAAATTAAGTTATAAACATAAAAAATAAACTTAAAAATCAAAATTTGAATTTAATTTTGGTTTTCAGATAGGCAGATACTACCGAGTACCGATGAACCCAAAAATGCAAAACACGGACCAAACTTAAAATCGCTAAATCGATTATCGGTCCCGTGATACCAAGATCCGATTAACTGAATGATCAACTCCAAATCCATGATAACAACAGTAAAAAATCAACCCTTCAAATTAGGTTTTCAAATTCTTCTTTTTTAAATCCAGAAAGGAAAAAAATGGAAAAAAAAAAAGAAAATTACTCACACATAGATATACAACAAATACTATATCTATATGCGTGTATATATACACACACCAATGTATTGCAAAGATATTCAATAGATATCCACAAATGTTATCAATCAGAGCAGTCTGAATTTGCTATTCAATTCTTGTCTCTGTTCTCTCTCACTCGGATCTTTTCCAGAAACTAAACTGAAACTTTCACCGCTACTTTTGTATTCTTCTTTCTCTCTCGCCTTCCACATCCGGCATTTTGCTGTTGAAATACTTGTTCCCCCTAAATTGATTTTTATTTCCGGATAAAAAGAGAAGAAAGTATGGGGTTTTGGTTGCCAAGTCCCGGATGTTGACTTTGCGTCCACAAATTTGTGCAGTATCCCCTTTCCTAGCGGTGTCTTAGTTATTAATTCAGTCCCTGCTGTTCTCCTACTTCAAGTCACGAAGATTTGATTTTTTTTCGTGTATGTATATTTTGTGATGTATCGAATTTGAAGCAGCTCTTGTATTATCGATTAGCGTAATTTTTTTCCTGGGTGCCTTTTTGTATCGATACTTTGATAGGATCTGAAGGGTTCAGCAGGAATTTGGGATTTTTGTTTGTTGATTAGGGATTTATCGATTAGCGTAATTCTTGATACATTGAGCTGTGCGTCCTGAAATAAAAAAGAGATTCATTTTTTTGGATTGATTTTCTGGAGAATTTTGGATTGATTTTTGAAAACCAAGTATGGATAATGTCATCGGAGGGAAGTTTAAGCTGGGGAGAAAGATTGGCAGCGGATCTTTTGGAGAGCTTTACTTGGGTATTTTTTTTATGATATAATTACATGATAATTTTCTGGTGTTTTGGAGTAAATGAGTCAAAAGACTAAATGCATTGTTTTTCATTCATTCAGGAGTAAATATACAAACTGGAGAAGAAGTTGCTGTGAAGCTGGTGAGTTGGATTTCTGCCAGATTTTAAATTTCTTTTGGGCTGAGTTAGTTTTGAGGAAGAATCGATGAAGTTGTGTAGCCTGGCTTATCTTTTTAATCCTATTGATAGACTAGTCGATCTGCATTTTTGCGCCTTGTTTTCAATTGTGTAATGGTTTTAGAGTTCAGTTTTGAGCCAAAAATAGTACTCCATCTTACTATAAGTCATGGTGCACATCAAATTGCAACCTTTGCGTATTATTTAATATATGCAGTATTCTGATCTCGTGAAGGAACACATTTTTCTCATTTTCAGGAATCTGTTAAGACTAAGCATCCCCAGCTTCACTATGAATCAAAGTTGTACATGCTTCTTCAGGGGGGAAGTGAGTATTTGCATTTGCAAAGTCGAGTTTTTTTTTGGTCTCATGTAATGCGTAGATGTAACATGAATTAATGTTCATGTTTCTCTCCTGAAGCTGGGATTCCCCACCTTAAATGGTTTGGAGTTGAAGGAGAATACAATGCCATGGCTATTGACCTTCTTGGCCCAAGCTTGGAGGATTTGTTTAACTACTGCAACAGGAAGTTCTCATTGAAAACAGTTCTTATGCTAGCAGATCAATTAGTAAGTATGCTTTCATTTAAAAAATGAACTACATTGTTCATTTGTTTTCTTATTTTCTCTTTACTGACTGCCATTTGTCATATGTAGATAAATAGAGTTGAATACATGCACTCTAGAGGTTTTCTTCATCGCGATATAAAGCCTGACAACTTCTTAATGGGATTGGGACGCAAAGCCAACCAGGTAACTTTGCTTTTGCTCCCACGTCACATCGTTTATGTCAGAATAGTCTATACTTGCTTCCTTTTTGATGCTCATAGATATAAAATTTATGTAGCATTTGGTACCACTTGCCTGGTAAAAGCTGTTTATAAAATTTGTTGAATTGCTTCTCCTTACATCAGAATCTTAAATCGGCTTTGATAAAATATGCTGGGAAGGTGTGATTTATTGTTCGTTAGAAGTTCAAGTTGAATGCAAGCTTTTAGTTTCTGTCATATCATTATACATCCAATCTACCTATATGGACTCTTCAATTTATGTTGGATGTTTCCTCTGATTCCTGATAATTAGCCTTGGAAATTGGCATTTGGAGCTTTTGGATTGAATTTGTAATGTTGAAACCCTTATGTGAGCCATCATAACTTTGTGGGAAAGTTGGAATTGGTCACCAGTCCAGATTAAAGCACATTATGTGCAAAATAATCTACTTTCTGATAGGTGTTCTGTTTCCAAGCACATTATGAGTACAGGATGGTTGGCTTTCTCTAGTTAGTTGTTGTTCGGAATGATATATCGGTTCATGTAGCTATATAAATGCATTCAATGGATGATTGGAAACCTGAGTGCAATGGTCCTCAGCCAAAGTTGTTGGTTGAAAAACTTGAAATATTTTGTCCAGTAGCATTTCATGCCTGTACCTGAAGCAACTCAACTTTGTTTATCTTTGTGTCAGGTGTACATCATTGACTATGGACTTGCTAAGAAGTACCGAGATCTACAGACTCACAAGCATATACCTTACAGGTATTATCACTAGGTCAACAAAGTTTGCCAACTAACCTTTTTCATACTAGTCCTCTTTCATCCTCGCCACACCCCTGCCCCAAAACAATCATGAATACTATAAAGTAACTTTTACTTATATAATTGCTGATATTGAGTAACAAACTATGGGATTTTGATTTGATTGATTGGTATTTCTCTCCTGTGTGATTTATTTTACAATTTACCTCTAGATGACTCAGAGGTTCTGTTGCATACTATATGACCGAATAGTTATTTTGCACGAATATGTGAATCTTGAGTGTTGTCAAGTATACATACAGATGTATAGTATTTGTTTCACATGTTCAAACAATAAGTATTAAGTACTGATTCTTTTCACCTATAAAATTTCACTCATGTCTTTCTTATATACAGGGAAAACAAGAATCTCACTGGGACTGCTCGTTATGCTAGTGTTAACACTCATCTTGGAGTTGGTGAGTGACCATTGTGCTTGTTACAGTAGACTCAAGATAACTTTTGCTTTCTCATTCTTCTGTCTCAGAAGAATGGATAATTTTTGTCAGGCATCTTCTTTGTTTGGTTAAGTTATGTTTGTGATTTTTTTAATACAGAACAAAGCAGAAGGGATGATTTAGAATCTCTTGGCTATGTCCTTATGTACTTTCTAAGAGGAAGGTTGGGTTTAAAGCTTTTATCTTTATCTTTGTTCGTCAAACTTGTTAATGCTTAATTTGCTTCCCCTAACTGTTCTTTGTTTCAGCCTTCCTTGGCAGGGACTAAAAGCTGGCACAAAAAAGCAGAAATATGACAGGATCAGTGATAAAAAGATGATTACTCCAGTAGAAGTACTGTAACTTGCCCTTTATTAAATTTATTTATTTCATGTTACACTATGATGATCATGGCAACAAGCCAAGTGCAACATGTATATCTTGCATTGTTACAAGTGTAACATGGTGGAGGATATGAAATTATTTTTGCATCTTTACACAGGTGCTTTGTAAATCTTATCCATCAGAGTTCATTTCATATTTTCATTATTGTCGGTCATTGCGATTTGAAGACAAGCCTGATTATTCTTACTTGAAGAGACTCTTCCGAGACCTCTTTATTCGAGAAGGTACATTTGTATAAGGGTGTTCACGGCCATGTCTTTATAAATTTACTTTGCTGTTTTGATATTGTAAAATTAATTTTATATCATTATCGCCAGGTTATCAATTTGATTATGTATTTGATTGGACCATACTGAAGTATCCACAAGTCTGCTCTAGTTCTAAAACAAGGGTTTGTTTCACTTGATCTTTTTTTTAATACTACTATTACTTTAATTTAATGAGTTATATATCTTACCCTTTTCACTATTTTTTTATATTTTCTTTATCAGCAGCCAACAGGAAAAGTCCCTTTAAACCTAGGACAGCCTACAGAAAGAGTTGAGAAGACACCAGGTATTGAGAGATGTTTATGATTACAGATGCTAGAAAGAAAGCAAAACAAGAACGTATTTGAATTTTCTTTTTTGGGTTTGATAATTTGATACCCAAAGATGTGAAGTGATAGTCTTTATTTTCCCTGTGTAATCCTCCTCCCACCGACCTCCCTAAACAAGAATTTTTTTGGGTTAAACTTAGCTGCTGCGGGATAAAAAAAAAAGAACTTGGTACACATATTTGAATTCTCCTTGTGTTGTCAATGGCTAATGAAAGTTGAACCTGTGTGTCATGTAGTGAAGCACGAGATTCGGGACAGATTATCTGGTGCAATGGAGGCATTTGGCAGAAGGAATGGTTCTAGCACAGGCTTGCATGGAGAAAATTCTAGAAACAGATCTGATGATGTACCACCATCTAAAGACGTGGTGCGCTAAAATTGACCGAAGTCTTTTCTTAATCATGCTTTATTTGAGGAACTGACAGACTCTTGCTTGTTTATTTTCTAGAAAATTGATTCGGAAAGAGCTCGGCTTTCTCGGACCGGCAGCAGCTCAAAGAGAGCAGTCGTGTCAAGCAGCAGGCCCAGCTCCTCTGGAGAACCCAACGATAATCGTCATAGCCGGCTCGGCTCAGGCAGTGGTCGAATATCAACCACTCAAAGATTACAACCTGGATTTGAGTCCAAATCCTCTTCTTTCACTCGTGCTGCCGCGAGAGGCGTCCGAGATGAAACTCTCCGTAGCTTTGAGCTGCTGACTATTGGCAGTGGGAAGAAGAAGTAACAGTCTACCACATATAGCTCATTTCTGCTTTTTCTGAGGCCAAACTATGGCAACACTGCAGCTGCTCATCATCTTGTCTCTTATTACCCTTCACTTGCTACGCGTATATCATGGCAGTCTTGGTCAATATGGCGGATACACCAACATCACCGGTCACTGTCAGTTTCCGGTGGCAAAACCTAAATCTCTGTTTCTCGAGTTATCTTGACTTATTCTTGCTCGATACATCGCGCAAGTATAAATCCACGAAGATGAATGTATTGATTTGCTAAGTGGAACTACTACTACTACCTACTACTACTCCTAATGTTTGTGATTCTACTGTAATTCAAATAAATACTGTCTCCACAACTGCATCAAAAATGCTGCCATGTTAGTGCCTCAAGGTGCACGATGCTATATCCTTATGTGAAAAACTTTACATGTTTGTTTAAGCTCATTTTGCTTGAAATTATGGAAGTCACTCCCTGAATCTGGAAAACGGAGCACAGTAATTTGTTTTTATTTTTCGTTATTGATTCTTGAAAATTTTGTACATGTTTGAATGTTTGATCTCTTTCCGGAATATTTGTATTTTGGGCGTTTTAGTTCTCTCCAAATTGAAGAAATATGAAGTTCTACCAATAAAGTTTTGATAACTGGCACTTTTTCTAGTGCAAATTGTTAAAATTAAAAATAGCCGATTTATGTTATAGTAGTAGGAGTAATATTTACAAACCTCTCATTGTCCATGGCCATGAAATCCGATGTCCTATGAGTCTTCCTTTTTTTTAATGTATTTTACCAATTTTTATGTATTCTAATGCAAATTGTTGAAATTGCGTGATAGTAGCACTTAAAAAATGAAGGCATGGATTTGGATTTTTTGACTATGAAAATTGAAAACAAATATTAAACTTATAATATAATTATAGTAATAACTTATGAGATTGATCAGAAAATTAACTAAGATTTAGTGATTCATCCGACAATTTATCTTTTTTATACCGACCACCAATAATATAAATAATCTCTATAAAAGATGATTCGATTAATCCTATGTTGTGAATCCAAGACCAATAGTCTTACACATTCATATGATCTCTTTCATTTTAATCACAGACTTTATGACTTTGTCCAAAAATGTGAGAACTTATTTCCCAAAGCATTCTAAAATGAAAATCCGAATAGCCAAATTTTGCGCCTTTATCAGAACCCTAATATTAAACCCCTATGATTACTGCTTTCTAGTAAAATTCAATCCATTCCAAAGAGGTTTTTGGTGACGTGCGAGCTGCAATGGCGCATATTGCACCACAAGGTACATTCTCCAGCTCATCATGTATATTTTTTTCTATACATTTTGATGAATACAAGCAGATTCACTATGGAATGATATTAGCCTTCTCGTTGTTCGTTTGAATTCTTGAGCGTGCGAATTAGGGCTTGGTAATCTTGTTTTTTTATCTATCTTGATACCATGAACATTACTTTTGGCAATGAATTTCCTCGAAAGCACCATTTAAACAAAGTGATTATATTTGGAGGTTTTCTCCTATGTTTGAGCTAGAAATTCACGAGGATAATTGGAATCTCATTGGTATTGTATGCCCCCTCTTTTTGTCGATGATATGTTGTAAAGTTTCGTTATTTGGTAGCAAAGGGTTATTTCTAGTGAACTCGGGCAATATTTTATACTCCTACCACTTATGGTGGAGACTGTCATGTGCTCTATTTGAGCTCATTTTTTCTCAGTAAGCATTTAAGTTGAGTTTTGTTTCGCTGTTAGCAGCAGATTTTGAACCTTGTGCCAGCTCATATAGTCGTGTATAATAACGGTAGCAGCCATGAGAGTGGGTCGCTACCATAAGCTGATGCTGATTCAATAGTGAATGATATGCTAATCCGTTAAATGTTGACATGTAATTACATATGTAAACCTTCTTGATATAGAAACCACCTATATTAGTTGAATAATTGATCTTTCCAATCACATCTGCTCTGCTGGCTTTCTAAATCAGCTTGCAACATTTTCTATTGAAGTTACAGCAGCTCCTAGTACTCGTGGAAAGCCCTTTTAGCAGTTAAATAGTTCAACCTGAGATATGATTTTGTTGACCTTCATCTTTTTGTTTGATAATACCTACCTCTGGCTGGATCTCTCCTGAAAGGTTGTGTGCATTTCTCGAGTATCTATAGTCCTTCAGACTTTTCTTTTGCACTGCTAGTGTTGATTTTGTATGAAGCTGTGAGATTTTTTGATTTATTGTAGAAAGATATCTCTTGTACTCCAGGCCTGTCACTCTGATTGCTCTGTTGTTGGTGTAAAATACATTTTAATCTACTCCGACCTAGACTGAATTTAGTTGATGGGTAGTAATTGCGGCACTGGAAATATGACTGCTGTAAAAGAGCTGTTGACATATAACTCTTTATGTGGTATTGACCCTATATCTTATCCTCAGAAGTGGAGCGCATGCGTTGTTTGTTTTGACAAGAGAAGCCATGGTTTGTGTATCGTGAGAGGCCAGCAAATTGCGATCATAACCTATAAGTTGCTTTAGGTATGACCACAGACTCATAAATGTGAAGGCATATGTTATAAATTATAATTGTAACATATTGGTTTGTGTTATTATGAATTCGAACTCTTTATTGTCCACTTATCTTTAGTATTATTGTTGAATTTGTTGGATAATCGCCTAACCTAGAAGCTTAGAGGATTACCTTTATAGTTTTTTTAAAATTTGCAACCTCTGCAATTGAGACACCACTTTGTTTTTCAGCACTCCCAAGTTTATAATTTTTTCAGTCGATCAAGTCTGACATGTTGACAGTTTTTTTCTTACATAGACATAGTTTCCAGCAATAAAGTGACACTACTTTTCTAAAATATAATTGTTGGAAAAAATAACTACTTGTGAGAATAGATACAAATTTGAGACTAGTTTTAAGTTTTAAAATCAAAGACATCAATTTATGATTTTGTTGTTTTTCAACCCCCAAAATTTCAGCATAGATTTACATTTTTGGTTTCTTATATAATATAGATAACGTATGTCTTCCACAAGCCTCATTTATGGATATTCGAACATTCAAACTGTAAACTTGTGTTTTTTTTAAATTATTTGAAATACAAGGATCATATTGAATGTGCAACTATTCCCAGAAAATAATGTTTGTTTGTTTTTTTGCCATAATTCTTGTTGGAAATGGAAACTATGTCCAGTAAGGAAAAATCTGATTGATGTGTTAGAATTGAACAATTTGAAAAATTTTCGAATCTTCAAAAACAAACAACCGAAATGTGGTGTCCTAAATTTCTTTATTTTAAAATTAATGCCAAATTAGGAATTTTGTCAAAATATTACAATTTTTTAGCAATCAGCACTGTTGTTAATATCTACTCCAATATAACCCCCTCCCTCTTTTGAGTGTGCACAAGCAAGGAAGAAAATCACTATATAATGTACATTGAAGCAATGCACATGAGCACTCTGCGATAAACAACTGTGATGATATTCGAACTAGGACCTTTTGTTTGACATAACTTTATTACATGATGAATGACCATCATATAATAACCTGTAAGCTTTTGAATGAGCATCATGTAATATTTGAATATCTTGAAAAGCAAGAAATGTTCTTTTCTTTATTATGTTAATTGGCATTGCGATGTTGTGTTGCTTGAAGTTGTAGGTTTAAAGCACAATATAATTAAAGTTCATAATCTGTAGCTAGATATTCCATTTCCTTGTCTAGATTTTGTAATTATGAAATTCAACAAGTTAATGCTCCTTACTAGACATAACATACAAATTGAATATTTTCTTCTTCATATCCTAGTAGTTATGTGTTATATCTATTCTTAGAGAAATCATTTTTGTCTTTCTGTTGTTTAATTGCTCGTTTTCTAAGTTTAATGAGATAAAACTTGATATGTTTGACTAAGGCAGATGCCTTTTTATTCAAGAAGGCAACAATACTTATTATTTGAAGTATATACAATTCGTATTAGATGTGTAACCTACTGTTTGGTTGTGTGTACTAGTCTATGGAATTTCAATTTCCTAATATATCCTAATTTGCAAGAAAGTTTGAGGGTTATAATAATGTCAATGGGTAATTGGGTATTTTAATCGAATAATAGATTGCTATATTATGTAGTCGAGCATATGTCGGTAAGAGGCAATTGCGTAGGGCGGCTAACGGCGGTCGACCAAAAAACCGCCACAAGGTTATGGCGGTCGCCATGGCGGAATATGGTGGTCAGTAAATAAATAAATAAAATATTATTAATCTATTTATAAAAAACAAAATTAGAAAATGATGAAAACATATCATCTCAAAATCTTAGAACAACAATTAAAACATAAAGTCATAAACCATTGTATAATGTCTAATACTTGAAGTCTTAGCTCAGTAACTAAAATGTTAAATCATCATACATCAATACATATTATGTCCAAGTTCAAATCCTCCTCAACCTCAACATAAGCATCCTCTTCCTCGTTGTTATCTTCGACATCCAACGAAACAAATCATTCCCCCTCTTCACCTTCGGATACATCAATATTCCAAACATGTTATCGCTCAAAATTGTCATCTAAGCCCTCTCTAATGATGACATAGGAGATTCTTTTCTTTTCTTAGGCCTAGTACATGTCAAAGGCTCTCCAGCCCCCAAAATCTCACAGACAGCAATCCAATCAAGTGAATCTTCATTAAAAACCAAATAATTGCCAACACCATCAGCACGTCCAAATCTCCAACTAACCACTCGTTACACTCATCAATGTCATTAAGTGTACCTCTATGGTTGTACCTCTCATGCAATATTTTGGCTATATTTAACATAAACCAAATCATGCTTCTTCTTGTGCCCGAGCCTATTTCTCTTTTTTGAATGAATCTGGCACATAAATATAATTATAGGTTTCTTAATTATAATATTATATTAGAATTAAAAATATAAATATATATTGGGCGGCGCCATCAAAGCAGCCACAAATCGTCGTGGCGATGGTGTTTCTATAACATACTGCCACAGAAAAGTGCCATGGCAGATATTTAATGACGCTGGTAAGAAGTGTCACGTCATTTCTTTTTCAAGAGCTTTAATTTTCTAAATAAATTTGATACTATGCTATATCATCTGTATCATGCCACAACAGCTTTATAAACCATCACTATGTTGAGAAAATTTATAAGGTGGCAAGTTGGCAGCTAATTAAATGCAATGTGATAGAAGTGTTGCTTTATGCTAAAATAGCTAGTAGCTTATTAAAACGACCAAAATGAAAAAAAATGGGTTGCACCATTGTTGTGTCTTATGTTAATTGTTAAATAATCATAAAAACAAACAAGCAAACAAAAAACATAATGAAGAGTGGAGAGAAACGAACAAATTTGATTTTCAAAGTTCGAATACGAAACAAAATAAAAATGCTATATAGTATTGATTGGTGAGCTGAAACCAAACTCACTTGTTTAGAAATCAAAACTGACCACAACTTAGTTTCTTTTTTGCATTTTCTACCGAATTGAAAATCGAACCACACTATTGACCTAACTGGACAGACCAAAATCCTAAAACCTAAACCGACCCGACCAAAATCATTCAGTTGGTCCTGTTCTGTTACAGTTTAGGTGAACTAATTAGTAATTACCTAAGAACCACAATTTCCAATAGTAATTAGCTCAATTTAAATTTTGAAAAGATTCGTTGTTAGGCGAGTAACTAATTCGTTCAGCGCCTTCGTTCAACATTGGCTTTTGCAATAGTGACAGCAAATATGAGCATTTATTTCGTGTAATTACAGATATGCATTAGAAAGGCCTCCAGATTTTCTTCTATAAATCCGGTGTTCCTTAGAAAACCTATTGCAGCGCCTTCCTTCTTCCTACCAAATATCCCTTTTCTCTTTTTCCTTGTATTCCTTATCTATCTTCTATCTATTTTTTCTTCCTTCTACACACACAACATGTCTCTAAGTAAGCCAACAGCCAATTATCGATATTCAGAACAATTTGGAAATGGGAGCCACACTGGCCGGCGCAGAATTCCAATTGCATGTCGGGTGTGTGATAGGGTGTTCTTCGACAATGTTAGCCTTGTGCTACACTTTGAGTGCCATTTGACAGACACAGACTTAGAATCTTTGCAAAGTGAGCAGCGTTTATCTTCAGGCAGGTCACCGTGCTCTTATTCTTCTTTTGGTGAAGTGTTTCAGAGGATGGATGACTGCTCAAGGTCTCGTCCTTCAGCTATCCCAGTGTTGAATGTATCACAACCAATCACGTGTCCCCCTTACGCCGCAGCAGCAGTGACGCCGCCTTTGAGAGAGCAGAATGTAAGGCAGACTTGCTTTCCGGGCTATGAGAATCAAGAGATAATTGTCCTAAGTGATGATGACGACGAGGAGGAGGAGGAAAACAAGTGCTCCGTTGAGATAGACTTGACGTTGAAACTTTAAAAAACACATCCATATTGCTTATCTGGTCATGATATGTTGCCATTGTTTTTCCATTAGTAGATCTTGTTATTGTTGTAACTTTGTATCATGTTATGCCTTTAATGAATGAATGTGTTGGGAAAAAAACACAAAAAAAATCATGAAAAAACAATAAAGAACTTGAGAATCGGTTACCCAGATCGTATCTACAAGACTATGTCTAGAGTAGCCGCGAAGCTAGATTCACTTGAGAATTTCTGAAGTTGGGAAAAACTATAATGTCAGAATCCTAATCTGACTAGAATTCCTCCAAGCCTATTGGCTTTAATTCTAATTTTTATCGAACTCCACAACACAGCATAATGTTTTTGTTTCTCTTAAATTGATGTGCAATGAAACTGCATTAGGAAAAGGCAAGATATCTTATCAGTTATCACTGTTTTGGTAATAAGAATTATAGTAAATTTTATGTCATAATAGTACTTATGAAAGCCTTTTGATGATATTGTTTCTCTTTCTCTTCTATGTCAGTAAATCATAGACGGTTTTGGCTTCTTTGTCAAATTCATCATTTTGATAATATTTATCATAAAAAGTTACTAATAAACCCCAATTAAAATTTGAAACTAAAAACTGAAGCTTAAAAAAACTATAAACCTTAACTATTGAATAATCAAAGACTCTTAGAAATGGGAGATATTTCCAGCTTTAATTCTGTCTACCATCATCTCCTTCATCACTTCTGTATAATTTTTGCATTAAGTTACCCACATTCATCTTTTATGGAGTAACAGCTGAATGTATTTAAACCATTCATAGCAACATGTTTGCTGAAGTTGGGTGGCTCTCTGTTACAAGAAACTAGTATGAACATAAGTTTGTGGGACTGAATGGAATGATTTCATTTCATCAAATAATTTTGCTGATATATGAAATATACTCACAAGTCAACTTGTAATGTATTTGGTATTAGTCCATATTATTGTGTGATTCTCCTATTCTCTATGGCACATCAATGTGCATGAATTGAACTCCAATTTGCTCAGCTGGTCTCCTACATTTTCATAATGCATGTTTTTATTCATTTCCCCAACATAAGATGATTTATTTTGAATTTTCTACGATGATTGTAGGTTCTGGACCTAGTAATGTTGTCATGTAATCTTGAACACGAGCTGACTGGATGAGATTAACAGGTAAGTTAGTAGGTTTATGGCCCGGGTCTCTTATATTTTCACTCCTAAAAAGCAGGTGCTGTAAAAGTTTTTGCCCAATCATATGTGCACCTTGATTGTATCTAAGTGCAGAATTTTACATCTCATTTTTCTTCTTTTAGTTATTTTTGGGTTCTTTGTGGAAAGACGAGGAGGGAAAAAGGTTTTCTAAGGGCTCTTTTAGGATGAAGATATATTCTAAGAGGCAACTTTGTTAAAATTTTTAAAAAGGGTGGGTAGTAGGACATAGTTTTAGATAACTTGTATTAATATACACTTAAAAAAAGAATATTGTTTTCAGCATTTTTGGGCCAATTAGTATTTTACTAATAATTTTCAAGTATAACTGATTAAAGGTTGGTAAGAGCTAAACATTCCTAAAATTGGATCATAAAAAATGTAATTTGATGTAGAAATAGTAACATTTTGGATTTCAGAGGATCTCATCTGTATACTGTATTTTGGAACTACTGTGTTTATGTCTACAATTGCAGAATTTATCATCAGCAGGATAAAAGGAGTAGTTGGACTACATTCTATTTTTGGATGGTGTAATTGTTCGAGTTCTCATTTAATAAATACTATAGTGCTGTAAGTATTCATTCATTTTTACTTATCTGTTGAGGGTAATTGGAGTTTTGATTTGAGTTGATTAATCTTCTTATTTCCAAACTACGCTGTATTAATTACAATTAGGACTCAATTAGAGTGGATGGTAGGAGTATGCCTGGTCGTTTAATTTCGATTTTGTTTGCAAATTAAGGTGTGTGAAGTTGCAGTCCCACAACTTTAGAGTGGTAACTATCTACAGGTATTGAATGAATATTTTTGTTGAGGTGAAATTAATGTTCTTTAACTGGCAGAGGTAGAAGGCAATTGTGTTATTTATATGCCTGCCTAATGCAATAATGAAAAGGTGGAGCCTTGCTAACTGTGTTTGCTATACTGTGGTATTGGTAAATATGAGTAATTGTGAATTCCTAAATAAAATAAGGAATCTCAGACAATAGTTTTTTATTTGGGGACACTTGAAAAGGTGTGTGTAGATAAGTTACATGTTTTGTTTTTTATTTTTATAAAAATCCCTTTTTATTCATTGCGCAACAGATAAGTGCTCAGTGATCTTTTTCTACTTTACATTTTCGATACGTGACAACTCACTTGATTTTCTCAACGGATACTTTTGTTTTGGTGAGTTTAGTATGCTATGTTATTATTGTGAAAGTGTAAGATGTGTTATTCCCATTTCACAATGTTGTCACTTATTCTCAAATCTTTATATATTTTTCAATTATAGTCTTCGGTCGAATGGCAATAATTTTGGTAGTGGATGGAGACTAGTTTTGATGCAAAATTAGTAAAATATTAAAGATAAGGAAAAGAGAAAGTGGTTTGAATATTATGAGTGGATAATATTACCCATCTCTATAAATCATTATAGAGATAAAATTATGAAAACCGAAAGGTGATTAATTTTTGTGGACTAACTAAAAATGGAAAAGAGTGATTATTGATGGTGTACGGAAAATCATGATTTATTGATGACTTTAATTTGGAATGTAGGGCTGTCAATGACTCAATATGCCTTCTTTCTGGTAGAAATAACAAAAAAGGGGGCATGAAAAAAATGGTCAAAAAGTATTATGGCAAAATTAATCACGAAAATCATCACAGCCACTGTGATGAGAACGAAATGATTGCATAAGACCAAAAATTATATTTGTTTATACTCACATTCAAAAGAAAGCCTGCATATTAAATAAAACCAACCAAAGTTTAATTGATGACATATAAATTTATAAATGTGTAGTCACATTTAATGGGGATGGGTTCATGAATCCTATGCCACCACAGTGAGACTGGTCAAAATTGGAATTCAAATTCATATTTAATATAATTTGTTTTTAATTGAGATTCAGATTTTACCACATTAAATGCTCATGTATCTGTTAACAATTGGTGCATAGGATAATATTTGTATTCAAATATATTTTAGATGCTATAACTGGAGTATTTTGATAGATAACAGTACAAATATCAGAGTTTATTGAATTTGTTGTCAGGCACTACATAACATGTAGTACTAGTATATTTTTATATAACTGTAAATAATTTTATATTTTATCATCTCCTCACAAGTACTATACTATTTCAATCAGAAATTGACAGTAGTATATACAGAAATTACTATGCGATTTCCAAATAGGAAGAAAAAAAAAGTGCTCAGTTGAATTCTCCTCGAAACAAATACACTATGTTTTCATATTTATCATAATTCATAACACAAGTTTCAATCTTTTAACGAATCTATCCATATTAGATAGTGTAAGTATTAAAGAAAACTAATCAGAGTCCTTAAAATAAAAAAATAATTCAAACTGTTGTCACATTACATATACCCTAAGTTAGCGCACTCGCAACGCAAAGATTGGGCCGGGATGGGATCCGGGCAACGGACCATGGATTAGTCCACTGCAAAGCCCACAAAGAGAAATGGCCTCGGAATCTTGTCCAATTAGGCGGTAGCACTGCCACGTGATAGTGAGCATTGCCAAATTTGAATTCTTTTGTAACATAGTGCGAAACAAGCATTGATGTAGAGGTCTCCAAACCGAACCGAACCGGACGCACCGGCCCGAAATCGTCACCGGCAGTTTCGAACCGGAACAGTCGGCGGCGGTTCGAACCGGGATCGGAACCGCCGGTTCCGACGGGCCGGTTCAGGTTTGCGAATTTTGAAGAACCGGAACCGGCGGTTCCGACCCGGCGGTTCCGAACCGCCGGTCTCGCCGGAACCGGCAGTTCCCGACAACTCCCGACACCTTTTCAGGCCTACTTCCTAGCCTTTTCAGAAACCGCTCCCGCGGCCGCCGGTTTGGGCAGAAACCGTTGACGGAAACCGTCGGTTTCGACCGAAAAACTGGCGGTAAACCGGCGGTTCTGCCGTGGTTTTTAAAAATGTGAAATTGACGAAAAACCGCCGGACCTATACGGCTTCAGCAGCGGAGGAAGGACGGCAAATTCGACAAGTGAGTTAGACTTATATTTTGACTCACACTTTTCATTCAATGAGGAATAAGGAGGTCCCGTTCCCCAACAAATCGACGTCCTAGATTGGTGGGGATCACACGAGAAAGATTTTCCCATCCTTGCATCAATGGCCAAGGAGATCTTTTCGGTTCCGGCTTCCACTGTCGTCGTCGAGTTCGCCTTTAGTGTTGGAGGCAACGTCTTGGACGACAGAAGAAGTAGACTCACCGGGCAAAATATGGAAGCCACCATGTTACTTGATGATTGGTGCTCCGCCGAAATTAGAGACCAAGAACCGGATTGGAACAATCAAGTAGTACAACCCGACCAAGACTACTTCCCCGATGAAGAAGAGTAAGCGCGCCGCCAATTCCTACGATCAAGCCAAATATGTAAGCATGGTAAGAGAACTACGTGGACTTTGATTCCAAAATGCAATTGAGCATTGAGGATACGTAGGCATCTCAACTTAAATTTTAAATTTAAGTTGAGCTCAAGTCCTTTTCCTTTATTTTTCCCCCCTTTGTTTCGAATATGTAATTTGTAAATTGTAATCAAGACTTTAAGTCTTTGTAATTTATAATTTTTAAGTTGTAATTTGTAAATTTTAAGTTGTAATTTGTAGTTTTAAAGTTGTAATTTACAATTTTAAAGTTGTAATTTGTATCAATAAAATTGCATTTGTACATCGCTTTATTCTAATTTTATTTATATAAATATATTTACATTTTTTACTTGAATTACAAATTCACAATGTATAAAAAAAATAAAAAAAATTGAACCGCCGAACAGGACGAGCCGGCCCGGAACCGGACATGCAACGGCGGTTCACGGTTCAGGAACCGGAACCGCCGAACCTTGGCCGAGCCGGTTCAGGTTCACTTATTTTTTGAACCGGAACCGGCGGTTCCGAACCGTGAACCGCCGATTCCTGAACCGTGGTGACGTCTACATTGATGCAAAGCAAAAAAAAACTTCGAGGTAATCCATTACGAGTCTAGGTATTTGAAAGTCTTAAATGAGCGCTATTACACTAAAAATTACAAGATCAACATATAGTTCTATAAACAAAATTTATTTTGTCATTTCTTTAGAGCATCCGCAGCGGTGCTTGTTGGGAAGGACGGCGTTCGTGCCGCTGGCGCGGCAACGCGCTGCTCGATGCATCGAGCTCGTCCGTGCCGCTGAGCAGGCGACGTGGCACGTTTCTATTCGCCAACGGATTATCCGTTGGAATTATTTTTTTAAAAAAATTGAAAATAATATAAAAAATAATACCAAAAATTTTTAAAAATATATTTTCATATTCCCAAAAATTATAGCCGTTTTTTTGGAATTTTTTTATTTTTTATAATTTTTAAAAACCCCAAAATCATCTATAAATACACACATTCATCATCCATTTTTCACATTAAATTATCTCTCATTCATCATTTTTCATACAACTCATCTACATCTTCCTCTATCACTCAAACTCTCTCTAAAAATGGATTTCACCGATATCATGGCTGAAGCGGAGCGCGAAAAACAAGAATACTTTTAGTAAATATAATTATGTAATTTTTTAATTATGTAATTTTAATTCATCCTTTTAATTATGTAATTTTTTATTTTTTAGTAATTTGTAATGGTATCGGATATTTTTAATGCATTTTAATATTATGGAAATGTTTTTAGTAATTGAAGTATTTAAATTAAATAATGGAATGATGGGACCCTTGAGCATGTCCTTGCGGAAGAGCATAGATGTTGGTGTTGTGCTCTTGGGGAATAACACTGAGTAAAAAAGTAATAAAAGTGGGTCCGGGCCTATATCCATACTCTTTGGCAAGAGCACGGATGTGAATGCTATTAGTATGATAGCGTAAGAATGCATCCAAAGGTGTATTTATATAGTAGGAGTACTTAGTTATCAACATTGTGCCTAATTTCTGACATCCTAATGTTACTAGGATGTCAAATCATATTTGACCTGACCAAATTTGTAAAATGTGGTCAAATTACTAAAACCAATAAATTGTTTTTTTTTTGGCATTTTTAAGTTCGTGTTTTAATAAAATGATTTGTACCAAAATTTATTCAAATTTGGTGTGTTATTGCCAATGACCCTAATTATAAATTACTCCATATAGTATGGACACACAATTATGTGCGAGACATCATAATTTTTAGCAGACAGTTGCCATTAAATAATACTCCTAATAAACCAGACACAATGAATATAGCCTATAAACTTCAATACATTGAATAAAAAACTAAAATTCAACTGATAAATGGTTGTTGCAAATGTGTGCAGACCAATTACCATCGTGACTTATCTATCAAAAAAGAAATAATAAATTTAGATTCTAAAAAAAAAAAAAATAGATTGCCCCCTGAATTCATTCAAATAAGATATATATCAATTTATAAAATTCCTAAATTACTCCTAGCTGCATTATTGCTTAGGGAGTACTTAGGGAGGAAAAAGTGTGGTGCGAGTGTGATTGAGATTATTAAATTTCACTCTTTAATTATAAAAGTAATGTAAGAATTAGTATTAAACTGGTATTTAGCTTTCAAAAGGCAGAAGTGGGCATCATATGCTGTTTTCACAGATTCTTAATTGATCATTATAACCTGGCCCCAATTCGACACCCTTTTTAATTTAAGTCCAATTTATTGCTCTCAAATTTAGTTACGAACACGTGAACCTTTATTATTATTTTGATAAGTAATCATATATACATGCTAAATGCTTCTAACAAAATATAATTGCATATTTGTACAAAATATAATGCTCTATAATTATGATTGACTATTGTCATGACATATGGGAGTTAAATTATTCGTACACGTAAATTAATTACTTGGTCTATTGCCATAATAGAAATGCGAAGCTAGTTTTAATTATTCGGCCCATGATTAAATGAGAAACAGATTATGGTACAAACTATTGTTTAGTTGGATGGATTCGGCCCAAAACTGAAATAATGCCAAAACCGATGCATAAGAGTGTCCACAATGGTGGCATTTGAAAGACCACCAAAGTTGGCCCGGCCACCATTTGTGGCTCTCTTGTGGCCCTCTGCAATGGTAAATTAACAAAAATAACAAAAACAAAGAGGGGCACGGAATGTGGCTCTCTAAATAAAAAAATAATTTGATTGCCTTTTTAAATGATATTTTTAATTTAAGTTCAATAAATTTTATTAGACTACAATTTATTATATTTATAATTTTAATTAAAATAAGTTGAATTGAAATAGATTGGAAAGATGGAAAGAGTGGTGTTTGAATTGGGGATTGGAAGTGTAAAATGGAGTGGAAAAAAAATGGAAATGGAAGTAATATTTATAAAATAATTTTCGAAAAAAAAAAATAATTATATCGCGGCCCAGCCGCAAAACGTGGCCCGTTGCAGTGGAGGGCCGCGGCTTTATCTCGGCTCTCGGCCCTCAGCCGCGTCTCTCGGCTCTCTGCAGTAGGGGGCCACGGCTCCCCCACTGTGGACACTCTAATAAACTACCAAACGATGAATTTACTATAGTTGTACAGTATAGTCGTATACATATGATTATGTTATACAATCATTATATTATGAACAATGACCGTTATTGCTCTCATAGTAATATACAGTGTAGTTGTAGAAAATGAATAATATTAATGGGCCGATAAAAAGCACTAAAGTTTATGTGCAAAAATTAATTAGTGGTCCATACTAATTGTGTGATAAAATAAAATTTAACCCATATAAGATAGTAGAACCCAAGCAAGGACCCCTCTACCCAACCCACGCGTACATTAACATTAGTATAAAACTTAGGATTATTATAGAATAAATTTCATATGTCACATATAATTATATTTATATAGTCTAGCAAATATAAATGACACGATTGGATAAGAACATTCCTCGAAGCATCTTTTAGTTTCTGCGCAAATTAGCACCACCAACTCCCAAAGTACCAACTTGAATCCACTAATTGAAGTGCCATTTCGTACTTTCGCACCCTAATTTTGTCAATTTTTCTGTACCAGTATTTCAAAACATGTACTCCCTCCCCTCCGTCCGCAAATATGACTCCCGTTTTTTAATTTTAATCTGTCTGCCAATAGGAGTCCCGGTTCACTTTTACCATAAATAGTAATAGGGTCCTACCTTCCACTAACTCATTACACTCACATTTCATTTAAAACTAATATATACAAGTGGGTTTTACACCCACTTTTCTTAACATTTCTTAAAACTCGTGCCGCTCATAAATGAGACTCCCAATGGCAGATGGAGGGTGTACTCCATGAGCCAACAACAAGGAAGAGATGAATAATTTTTTTTATTTCATTATTTCTGTAATAATGGAGTGCTCATTTCAGTTGGAAGAAGCTCGGCTAGAAAGGAGTTCGGTAAGCTCGGCTTACCGAGCTGGAACTAGCCTGGAACTAGCCGAGAAGAAGAAGAAGAAGGCAGAAGTCGGTAAGCTCAGCGGTAAGGAAGCTCGGTATGGAAGCTCGGCGTTGAGCTGGAATGAGCCGAGAAGGAAGAGTTCGGTTGTAAGCCGAGAAGGAAGAGTTCGGTTGTAAGCCGAGAATGAGTTCGGTATTGAGCCGAGGAAGGAGCTCGGTCTTGAACCGAGAAGGTAGAAGCAACCTAGCCGAACTAGCCGTTGGAGCAGCAGTTAGTTAGCTGAGATGTAGCGGTTATTCTTCTTGCTTTCTTGATTCTTCTTGTAGTTAGTTAGTAGCAGTTGCTACGTGATTATAGAGCTTTAAATAGCTCACCATGTATGTAGTTTAGAATAGAGTTTTATCAATAAAGAGTTTTCCAGTTTTCTCTCCAAGATTATCATCTTCAATACTCAAAGTGTGAGTGTGTGTGTTTCCTGCATTGTGTGATCTCATACAACAGTGAGTGTGTGTGTGATCTTATTAAGGGTGTGAAAGCCTTGTGTGCGTAAATCCCAACAAGTGGCGCCGTCTGTGGGAAAGGGATATTGAAGCTGATTTGCAGAGGATCAAACGGTTTCAGAGATGGCAGCAAGGCTTGATGCAGAGAAGTTCACAGGCAAGAATGATTATGGCCTGTGGAAGATGAAGATGAAGGCGGTTTTAATTCAACAAGGCTTGGCGGCAGTTCTTGCAAAACCAGATGAGAAAGGAAAGGCTCCAGTGCTTGATGAAAAGGCTCAGGCAAAGATGGAGGAGATGCAGCTCAAGGCACATTCTGCAGTGATTCTGTGCCTTGGAGATAAGGTCTTGAGGGAAGTTCAAGAAGCCAAGACTGCGGTGGAGATCTTGGACAAGTTAGATGAAGTTTACTTGGCCAAATCCTTGGCAAACCGGCTGTATCTCAAGAAGAGGCTGTATGCCTATAGTTTTTCTGGAGATAGGTCCATCATTGAGCAGCTAGAGGAGTTCAACAAGATCATTGATGACCTGGGATCTGTTGATGTCAAGATCTCAGATGAGGATAAGGCCATTCTCACATTGAATGCCTTGCCTAGCTCGTATGACCAGCTAAGTGATGCAATTATCTATGGAAGAGATAAACCTATCACCTATGCAGAAGTCTATTCAGCCTTGATGGCCAAAGAACTCCAGAAGACAGCCAACAGAGGCTCTGCAAGCTCCAATGTTCAAGCTGCAGAGGCCTTGAATGTGAAGAAGTTCAAGAAGCAGAACTTCAAGAAGAAGTTTGAGGGCCCTAAACCCTCAAGTTCAGATGCTCAGAAGGAAACCAGAGCTTGCTATTGGTGCAAGAAACCTGGACATTTGAAGAAAGATTGTCATGCATGGAAGAGAAAGATGGCCTCAGAGGGACACAATCAATCTGATTGTGTGGAGAGTGCTGATCCCCCTGCTCAACTCATGAATATCAGTGACAGTGGGGTCAGTCATAGGTGGATAATGGACTCGGGGTGCAGCTTCCATATGTGCCCCAATAGAAGCTGGTTTCATGATCTTCAAGAAGCATCGGGTACGGTTGTTCTTGGTAATAACCACATTTGTCAGATCAAAGGAATAGGGAAGGTAAAGCTAAGCCTACAAGATGGCTCTATAAAGATCCTAACTGGGGTGAGGTATATTCCAGAAGTAAAGAGGAACCCCATCTCATTGGGAATGCTGGAACAGAAAGGGTTCACCATATTGATGAGTCAAGGAAAATTGTTTGTGAAATCTGGAGATGCAGTGATGATGGAGGCTGACAGAGAGCATATTCTCTATTATCTGAAGGCTAAGGCTGTTGATGGAGAAAGCAATGCAGTGTCAGATGATTCCATAATGCTATGGCACAAGAGATTGGGCCACCCAGCCGAAGGAAGCTTGAAAGAACTCATCAGGAAGGGTCTGATCTCTGGAGATTTCAACAAGATGGACCCCTGTGAGCAATGTATACTTGGAAAGGCTAAGAAGGCACCCTATCCTACAGGTATTCACTCTTCTACAGCCACTTTAGACTACATACATAGTGATCTTTGGGGGCCTTCACCGGTGTGTTCAATTGGTGGAGGAAAGTACTATCTAGCTATCATTGATGACTATACAAGAAAGTTGTGGATATATATTCTTAAAGAAAAATCTGAAACACTCACAAAGTTCAAGATATGGTGTAAGGAGGTTGAGCTAGAGAAGGGTAGAAGTGTTAAATGCTTAAGGACAGACAATGGCCTAGAGTTCTTGTCTGCTGAGTTTGATCTGTTCTGTAAAGAGAAGGGTATGAAGAGGCACCGGACTGTTCCTGGTAATCCTCAGCAAAATGGTGTTGTGGAAAGGATGAATAGGACAATCCTAGAGAGGGTGAGGTGCTTACTTCTTGGGTCTGGTTTGAGCAGCAGATTCTGGGGTGAGGCTGTGTATACAGCAGCCTATCTCATCAATAAATGCCCATCTACTGCCCTGAAATCTGAAACTCCTGATTACATGTGGTATGGAGCTCATAGTGACTACTCAAAATACAAGGTGTTTGGGTGTGCAGCCTATGCTCATGCTAGGCAAAGTAAGCTTGAAGCTAGGGCTCTGAAATGTATCTTGCTGGGGTATCAGAGAGGTGTTAAGGGGTATAGGCTCTGGTGCATTGAGCCCGGTAAGCAGAAGGTCTTGGTGAGTAGGGATGTGGTGTTCTTGGAGGATCAGATGCCATTCCTGAAAGATAAGCCGGACTCCAATGAAGATGAGGGTGATTTCTTCAAGGTGGAGCCTGTGGGGGTTGGCCTAGGAGCAGGTGGAGTTATTGACTCAGGGAGTGAGTCTGATTCAGATAAAGAAGAGGCTCCAACTCAGGGCAACCAGGCTGGTGAGTCTATATCAGACTCTATCAGAGACTATCAGCTTGCAAGGGACAGAGTTAGAAGAGAAACAAGGCCACCAACAAAGTTCTCTGATGTTGTGTATTATGCTCTGTGTGCTGCTGAAGGTATTGATGGTGCAGATCCACTCACATATAAAGAAGCTATGCAGAGTAAAGATAGAGAAAGATGGATTGAAGCCATGAATGAGGAAATAGAGTCTTTACTCAAGAACAAAACATGGATTTTGGTGGACAAATCCAAGCTGAATACAGATGGAAAGGAGATGAAGCTGATCAGTTGCAAGTGGTTGTTTAAAAAGAAGGTAGAAACCACTGATAAAGACAGAATCAGGTTCAAGGCAAGGCTGGTGGCTAGAGGCTTTACACAGCAGGAGGGAATCGATTTCAATGAAGTGTTTGCACCTGTTGTGAAGCACACTTCGATTAGGATTCTATTGGCTGTGGTGAATCAGCTTGACTGGGAGCTACAACAGCTTGATGTGAAGACAGCCTTCCTCAATGGAGATCTAGAGGAAACTATCTTCATGGAACAGCCAGAGGGCTATGTGAAGATTGGAGAAGAAGGCAAGGTGTGCCTGTTACAGAAAAGTCTTTATGGACTTAAGCAAAGTCCTAGACAGTGGAATAAGAAGTTTGATGCACAGATGAAGAAGATTGGCTTCTCCAAGTCAGAATATGATGATTGCATCTACATCAAGAAGGCAGGCAAGACTCCCATTGCCTACCTATTACTCTATGTGGATGATATGCTACTTGCAGGGCCTTCTATGACAGAAATTCAGAAAGTTAAACAAGATCTGAAGTCAAGCTTTGAAATGAAGGATCTAGGAGAGTCAAGGAAGATCCTAGGCATACATATTCAGAGAGATAGAGGCTGCAAGAAGCTGTGGATGCTGCAAACTGATTATATTGAGAAAGTGTTGCAGAGATTCAAAATGGAAAATGCAAAAGCTGCATCAACTCCTCTGTCCCAGAGTTTTAAGCTATCAAAGGAACAAGCCCCTAAAACTAAGCAAGAGGCTGATGAGATGGAGGCTATCCCTTATGCTAGTGTGGTTGGAAGTGTTATGTACACTATGATTTGTACAAGACCAGATTTGGCTCATGCTATCTCAGTGACTAGCAGATACATGGCAGACCCAGGAAAGGAGCATTGGAATGCCCTTAAGTGGATATTGAGGTACATGAAGTCAACTAAGGACTGGGGGATTGTGTTCAATGGCTGGGAAGGTGAATTTGAGGAGGTTGTGCAGGGCTATTGTAATGCAGACTATGCTGCAAACCTGGACAACAGAAAGTCCCAAACAGGTTATCTTTTCACCATGTTTGGAACTGTAGTCAGCTGGAAGTCAGGGTTGCAAAGTGTTGTTGCTCTCTCAACAACAGAATCAGAGTATATAGCTCTCACTGCAGCTGTACAGGAGAGTTTTTGGATTCAGGGAGTGATTTCTGACTTTGGTTTTGACCAAAAGACAATGGTGATTCATTGTGACAGCAGCTCAGCTATGTGCTTGGCTAAACATCCGGGTTTTCATGAAAGGAGCAAGCACATAGACATAAAGTTGCATTTCATTAGAGATGAGATTGAAAAGGGGAGAGTGAAGGTGATTAAGATTAACACCTTGCACAATCCGGCTGACATGCTAACAAAGTCTCTAGGTAGAGACAAGTTTGATCATTGCAAGAAATGGATCAATGTTTGTGCAAGAACTGAGATGAGCCCTCAGGTGGAGAACTGTAATAATGGAGTGCTCATTTCAGTTGGAAGAAGCTCGGCTAGAAAGGAGTTCGGTAAGCTCGGCTTACCGAGCTGGAACTAGCCTGGAACTAGCCGAGAAGAAGAAGAAGAAGGCAGAAGTCGGTAAGCTCAGCGGTAAGGAAGCTCGGTATGGAAGCTCGGTATGGAAGCTCGGCGTTGAGCTGGAATGAGCCGAGAAGGAAGAGTTCGGTTGTAAGCCGAGAAGGAAGAGTTCGGTTGTAAGCCGAGAATGAGTTCGGTATTGAGCCGAGGAAGGAGCTCGGTCTTGAACCGAGAAGGTAGAAGCAACCTAGCCGAACTAGCCGTTGGAGCAGCAGTTAGTTAGCTGAGATGTAGCGGTTATTCTTCTTGCTTTCTTGATTCTTCTTGTAGTTAGTTAGTAGCAGTTGCTACGTGATTATAGAGCTTTAAATAGCTCACCATGTATGTAGTTTAGAATAGAGTTTTATCAATAAAGAGTTTTCCAGTTTTCTCTCCAAGATTATCATCTTCAATACTCAAAGTGTGAGTGTGTGTGTTTCCTGCATTGTGTGATCTCATACAACAGTGAGTGTGTGTGTGATCTTATTAAGGGTGTGAAAGCCTTGTGTGCGTAAATCCCAACAATTTCAGTTTTTTAATTGGAAACGATAGACGTTTTATCACTCACTTCGTCACATTGATAAACACTTATATTCACACAACAAAAAACAGCAAAATTTTAAAGTATAACTTAATTTAGAAGGCGTGAAATTGACCAAAATCTGCCCCATTTAATTTTAATTAGATTGGTTCTTCAGCCTCATTCAATAAATTTGCTTTTTTTTGAAAGGAGCTTATTAAATATAAATGCAAAGGTTTAAATCTTAAATTTGAAGTAAATTATATGAATTATTTAATGAACTCCATCAATATTTCAATGACAAAATTTCCAACATGTAAATGCGATTATTTCACCTTTTGATTTTGATTTTTGCAGCATCCAAAGTTACTCTGACACACTTTTCAATATACATACACCTTATTGTCTCTATCGCCGCTCTCTCTCTCTCTCTCGATTTACACGAAATGGGAAAAGTGCGGTAGTGTGCGTCCACTTGTAAATGCAGGTCTGTTGGTGGGGAAAGCCTGTGAGCTCTCACTACGAAAAATTTCCTTTCCATGAGCTATTTTGTTTCGTTCCTTGATTTTTCGTTTGAATGAATGTTGTTTGTGATGTTATGCGTTCTGCTTGATTTTAGGCATTTATTTTGTGGCGAGATCTGAAGCACTAGCGTGGGAAGGTATGAAGCAGAGCACTCGCCTCAGCTCGGCTGTTTTTCAGCTCACTCCAACTCGGACTAGGTTTGCATTTCGCCCTAGCTCTATTTAGTTATCGATTTGTTCGTAGATTTGTGTGAGTGCGAGTGTGTGCACGCGTGTGTATCAGTGTGTGTGTGTGTGTAGGGGTTTTAGGTTGGAATTGTAATTATATGAACGAGCTGATGAAATGGAGCTATTCAAACTTCAGTCAGTTGTGCTTCATCATTGAAGGAAGGCTACTGAGACATTTTGCAAACAATTAAACCAAAGATGTCCTTAGTTTTGTTTAGATTTTATCCGGTCATTTCTCCAAAGTAATGTATTGATAATCCAGGAGGACGAGGCTTGAAGTAGTGCAACCATGATTGCGGTTGAACTATAAATAAAGAGGATCTGGAAACTGCATTTTTAATTGAATGTCGATCTTTTTGTGTTTGTTTGTGTTGGTTGTTTGTTGATTATGAGGTTTGTTTTCTGAAGATTAGATGATTTTTAGGCTTCCTCTACTCAACTTAAAGTAAAGCAGAGGTATTTGAGAAGTATGATGCTAGCATCATTTTCTGAGATCGACTCTTCTACCTGTTCTTAAAAAAACTGGATAGCATGCAGGAGTTTAGTAGCTGTGTGCGATCATCAGAAAAGAGTTGTCATATTAGTATTTTCACAGTTTCACTTCACTTTGCAAGTTGTCTGCCAGACTATCAGGATTCATTTTTTTGACAGCACATATTTCTTCCGTGATGGTGATGCAATTGAGTTGTGTTATGCAATCCTTGTTTTTTCTGCTGGTAGCGTGATGGTTTCCCACTCATCAGGTGTGATTTGATTATCATAGCAAACGACAGGAAAGAGAAAATTGCTTCTGGATTGCTAAATCCATTTCTTGCACACCTAAAGACTGCCCAAGATCAAATTGATAAAGGTGGTTATTCAATTTTGCTTGAACCAGAAACCGGAAGTGATGCATCATGGTTTACAAAGGCCACTCTGAAAAGGTTTGGGTGCCATAGATTCTAGCTAGAGTATAGAATTTACCTCTTTCCACGTGTCTAGTTTAATTGTTTGGGTCATAATCATATACTATTTCTTAGTAATTTGCATATATGTTTCTAAGATATCCAAATTCAGAGATTGCTTTTATAATGAAATGGCATAATGTTGAGTTATAGTGATCATACCAAATGCTGAATCATGAATTGTCAGATAGTATAAACCTGGCATTTATTTGTGTCTTTGGTTTTAACAGCTTCATACAATATCACTTTGTAAGCTCAAAGCTTTTATATTTCTGAGTTAATAGGATGGATGCATGTTGAACTGTTCTACTTTTCCTATTTGGTGCCCCTGTCTTATACATGTCCAAACCAATAGACATGGATGCCCAAAGGACTACCTTTGCAAATATGTCTTTTTTATATATAGATTCATCTCAGAGAAAAATGGAATGTTTTCCAATTCTTTGAATGTTAAAAAATCTATCATATAGTTGCTCTTTAAAATTTTACCTTAAGAAAACTAAATACTCTACTATATAATTTATGTTGCTAACATTTTTGGATTCCTTCTAAAAGATGTGAATGTAGTTTTTGCTTCAGTTCCTTTTATACTTCTATGCTAAAATTTGGTAAAGAAAAAACTATGTTTGCTGCCTTGAACAGGTTTGTTCGTTTTGTGAGCACCCCTGAGATCTTGGAACGTGTCTATACAATAGAAACTGAGATCGTACATATTGGGGAGGCAATTGCATTGCAGAGCTGCAATGATATCGGGCAAAGCAATGTAAACCACTGGCCCATGGAAAAACTCTTTACATACTTAAAATTTTAAATTTCTTTGTTCTTATTGTTTAATTGTACTCACAGGTGGAAAGCCAACGAGGGAAATCCCTGGGAGGCTATGAAGGTATCTGGAAACAAAATATATATTCAGTATTCCTAAATAGATGCTCATACATCTTTTGCTCTCTATCTCTAACAAGTTCTGGTGATATATATCTTAACAACAATGGCTATTATATTATGCCTCCTTTTTTTATCCTTTTCTTTTGTCCTATTATACAATTACAGTTGAGAGAGGAACTTTGACCCTGGATACTAGAGCTCTATATTGATACCTTCCATCCTTACCTATGCTATATTTTGTTTATTTTTTCACTCTTTTCCACATTAGACTGTCACTGATTTTTTTCAGCAAGCGATGCAACACTGATCACCCTAAAATTATTAACAGGTGGCAAATCTGTGGCAAGTGCTAATGATGAGAAAGCTATTGTCCTGTACACGGTGACTAGGCACTCAACTTTCCCTTTCCTCTTATTCATTGTATTACATATTTTCTTACTCTGCTATGTTTTGACAGCCTGGAGCGCTGCCACCTGTAGCTAATGGGCCATGCTCACAGGAGGAGAATCCAAAGTATGTTATGCATTGCCATCACAAATGCCCTGCTATTACAATGTTATAAGGATTTTATTTGGGTGGGGGGGGGGTCATTCAGAAACCATGCAAATAACTTCTCATAGAGTATCATTTTTTTTTCGAGATAAGGGATTCTAATTTTAGTTGTATGGTGTTCGAATGTCTACCAGAGTTCAGCTTCTGAAAGTCCTTGAGACCCGTAAAACAGCTCTTCAAAAAGAGCAAGGAATGGCCTTTGCACGTGCTGTAGCAGCAGGTTTTGATATTGATCATGTGGCAGCTCTTGTTTCCTTTGCTGAGTGTTTTGGAGCTTTACGATTAATGTAAGTTCCACTTCCACCCTGTCGTTGGCCAAAATATAGGTTTTCAAACCAATGCTCCGAATAGAAAGTTCCAATTGATATATGTAAGTTCAACAGGGAGGCATGCTCAAGGTTTATAGATCTCTGGAAGTGTAAGCATGAAACCGGACAGTGGCTTGATATTGAAGCATCAGAAGCATTGTCCCCACAACCAAACTTCTCCACAGTTAAAGCATCTGGCATTGTTCTCTCTAGCCCATGCAAAGATGACTCCAACCATGAGCTGGCCTCTGAGCATATCGGGAAATCAGGGTCACATAATGCTGGTAAGATTAAGCCTGTATAAATACCCTTCAATGATAATGGCCTGTGTTACAACCGTAAGATCAAGTTGTATATACCCTTTAATGATGATTGCATTTGTTATAACCAAAAATATATATTTTGATTCCACTTCCTTTTGTGTGGCATCCAGCAGATAACCTGGCTTCTAATGGTCAACAAGAACACTTTCAAGGACAAGTTCCTCATCTCGTATATCCTCCATGGCCTATGCATGCTTCACCTGGTGGTCAACCAGTATTTCAAGCATACCCTGTGCAAGGAATGCCTTACTATCACCCGTATACTGGTAATGGCCCTTTTGTGCAGCCACATCACTACTCTCTTGAACACTCCCCATCGAATTTAGGTTCTCATTTAGGACAGAACAGACAACGACCTGATGTTAGGGATAGTAATAATGAGTCAGAGATGAAAGAGACTGGTAGAACAAGTTCTTTGGATGACACTGAATCTGATGAAGAAACTTCACAGAGTAGGAGGTCACGGAAAATATCAGGAGGCTCTAGCAAAAAGAAATCTGGCAGGGTTGTAATACGAAATATTAACTTCATCAATTCTAAAGGGAAGAAATCTGGCAGTGACACAAATTCAGAATCACATTCGGACATGGATGCAGAAAGTGAAAATGTGGATGAAGATGTGATTAATAGATCTTCCAAAAGAGGAGGAAGCCAGCTGAGATCTGTTGATAGGTTGAATTTAAACCATGATGATGTCTCTGTTATGGGCAAAAATACTGATGATAGGCACTGGCAGGCATTTCAAGATTGTTTACTGAGAGGCAAAGATGAAGATGCTGATGCTGACAATGAAGGAATGTTTGCGATGGAAAAGGATGTGAAATTGAAGAGACATGCAAATGCTGCCAGTGATGACCCATTGGCTCTGGGTGCACACGATGGGGATGAAATGCAAGATAATAGGATGAAAGACATCCACGGAATCAATGGAAGTGCTTCTCGTAGGCTCAGGGGATGTGGTAACGAAGTTCAATTTGCAAGTGCTGATAGTGACTTCAGGGAAAGCGGTGGTCGAAGAGATATCCAGTGTTCTGAAAGTAATGGAAAAAAGATTCTATATAGTACAACACATGAAGATTATATGATTGGCAATAAATTGAGCCAGACTAATATTAGGAATCCATCAGATCCACTAGCTCTCAATAGGTATGAGAATACTAATAAGAATGATAGAGAATCATCACCTGGATTGGCTGATGAAACCTTGGTTGGACCACTTAGGTCAATGTCATTAGATCAAGATGGAGTAACAGATAGAAATGTTATTGACATGGATTCTGAGCTTCCATCAAAATATCAAAAGTCGGGCCCCAAGGGAAACAAAATCAAAGTAGAGTATGAGCCTAATGATTTGAGCATGATACCTGAAAGGGGAATTGATAAGAGGTCTATTGTATATGACCCTGCTCTAGACTACGAAATGCAGGTATGTGCTGAATTGTCAGGAAAGAAAGGGGGGAAAGATGTTACTAATGTGAAGGGCGGATTAAAGAAATCAGACAAGGATAGGAGGGCAAGGGTTGCATCAGAATCGTTGCAGAAGCAAAGAACTGGGGGCCCTTTGAGAAAGGCCAAACCGTCGAAGATGAACCCCTTGGAGGATGCACGAGCCCGTGCTGATAGTTTAAGAACTTACAAAGCTGATCTTCAAAAAATGAAGAAAGAGCAGGTAATGAAAATTGCCTTATAATAATTGGTAGACTCTTGCTGCATTAAATGTTGTGATAAGTTTTGACACAATAGCTTCTATATGCCTGAGAGCACACAATTCACAGTAACAGATATAGAAAAATTGAAGTGCACACACATACACATTATGTACCATAACATATTGTTGATTTCCGGATCCACAGTGTTAATCATTTTATTGATTCCAAACTCGCTACTTAATCGAAGATACCCATGGATCATAGATGACGCATCTAGTACTTCTTTCTCAATGAACTTTTCTTCTGTGTCTTTAATAATTACAAATTTACAGGAGGAGGCACAAAGAAAGCGACTTGAAACTTTAAAGCTAGAAAGGCAAAAAAGAATTGCTGCTAAGGGTGGTACCAGTGGGGTGAAAGCATTCACACCCTCACCTCAGGCTAAACAATTACACACTAAAACTTCTCCAGCAACTAATAGAGCATCAAAGTTCAGTGATTCAGAGCCTGGATCGTCGTCCCCATTGCAAAGATCCAAAGTCCGAACTTCAGTTGGGTCAGGTGTGTTGAATAAAACCTCTAAGGCTAGTGTATTAAGTGAGGGTAGCCAAAAGGCAGGGAATAGGTTAATCAGGTCTGCAACTTCGTTGTCTGAGACAAAAAGAGAAACCAATGGCATAACACCCGAGCCTAAGGCCTCCATGTCTCGGATTAGAAGGTTATCAGATCCCAAAACAGTCACCAACTCTCCTGTAATCGCAATGAAAGCCCGAAGTGCTGAAGCGGTATTAAAGCGAAAGTTGCCAGATGGCCCTGAGAGGAACAAAGTATCTGCTATTATCAACCTTGACCGAAGGAAGGCTGCAACTCTACCTGAATTGAAGATCAAAACAGGGAAGTTGCCTGTGAA
The DNA here is from genome assembly GCF_004379255.2 of Salvia splendens. Lineage (NCBI taxonomy): Eukaryota > Viridiplantae > Streptophyta > Magnoliopsida > Lamiales > Lamiaceae > Salvia > Salvia splendens. Next base: position 3,669,714 of record NC_056036.1, on the reverse strand, counting down.
TGCTGATGAGACCATATCAAAAGTGAAGGAAGGACAGAAGGTAATTGGAGCAAGGCCTTCTGTAGCTCCAGAAAAGGCTGAACTAAATGCAAAGATCTGCAATCAAACACGTGAACTTGACATAGATGAGAACCCTATAGTTGAGAAGACTGTTGTTGTCCTTGAGTCTGAGAAGCCTTCTGCTCCAACACTAAAATCACTGGAAAGAAAGCTGGAGGTATGTACCCAGCAGCACAATGATCTTGATATAGGAGAGAAAAAGTATTGCAATACATGCTCCCCTTTCATCCATGGATGGAGTTGATAAAGAACTGATAACTTGTCAGCTAAATAAGCAATCTATAATGAGGTCCGATATTATTAACTGAAACTTAATGTGTATTATTAACTGAAAATAAGTTATTTTGAGGTGGTTCTTGACAGATTTTTATAGAGTATTGCTTGTGACATATCTAATACAATACTGCATTGATTCATACATGGTAAACAATGTGACTCACATCCCCACACTTAAATCAAAGTAGACCCTAATCCATAGGTTTCCATCCCCAAATTTTCATAATGGGCGATGAGTTTGCACATCATTCTGATAAAACATATTTTGTGTTGTTCTCAGGTAAAGAGTTCCTACTCGGAGAAGGATGCTCCAAACTTTGCCAGCAATAGTGCTTCTGAACCACCTTATAGGGCCACTCATGCTCGTGCCTCCTCTTTGGAAGACCCTTCCACTCACCGTACAGAGTATGGCAAGGCACCATTAGCAAGTTCAGCAATGCCTCCAAGAGCTGAAGAAACTCTTAAAGCACATGTACTTGATGTGAAAGCCCTCAAGATGGAGATAAATCAAGTACATTCAGAGAAGACGTCCACAAAAGAATCATCTAAAGGTTTGAGGAGGCTGTTGAAATTTGGAAAGAAGAATCACTCATCATCAGTAGATCGAAGTGTTGACTCAGAGTGTACTACTGCAGATGGTTCTGATCATGATAATGCAAAGAAGATGACTTCAACCGGTGAAGGTGATCTCTATTTCCTAACCTGAAAACCTGGTATACTTTGTCTAATCAGATATTGATGCCTTGCATGCATGATAATCTAATTTTATTAGGTATGTAATTTCAAATTCTGAAAGATTTAATATCACATTATCAGCCACTAATCATATCGTGCATAAGAACAATAAATTGGTAAAATTAGAATATGTTTTCTATTCTAGGGCAATTGTTCCTGTTCTTATCTTTTTACAATTTGCTACACTGAGGGCAGCATGAAAAACAATCGACAGCCATTCTGCTAAATAATTTGAAATGCCTGACCTGTTGATACATGTTCTTTTTGTTTTGAATTCAGTTCACACATTAAAGAACCTAATCTCACAAGACGAAAGTTCCCCTGATGGCAGTGCTCCCCAAAAGAGTAAGTTTTTGGTTCCCTAATCTGCATAAAGTTTATATGTTTTTCTGTACTTGTGACAATGATATTAATTCATAATTTATTTCCTACTTTGCCACAGCATCTCGCCATTTCTCTTTACTGTCATCCTTTCGGATCAAATCCAGTGAAAAGAAGCAAGCATCATAGTCTCAAGATGTTGAGGTGAAAGTCCCTGTTTCCCTTGCATCTATTTTTCTACAGGAAATGAGGATCCATCATTGTACAAAACTAAAGTCCATCATGTAGACTACATTTCTTCTACAGCTCCATCATTCCTGCATGACTTTGTTACTTTGGCTCGGTACTAATAGGCCGTGGTATGTTTACTATTAATCAGGTTGAAGTCTATATCTGTGCTGTTGGAACACTCTTCATCTCTTATTCCCGTGGCAAATGAGAGGAGAGTCTCGTTTGAAGAGCAGCCTCTGGTTACTGAAATCCCACTATTTGCAAAGTATCTGGGCTCAGGATAAATTCTGTGCGACAACGGATATGTTTTTTCCATTTATATATAAACTCAAGATCCTCTCCAAGCCTCAGAAAGGCTGACTATATATGTAGATTAGTATCCTAATCTTAAACTGTTTCATGCCCGATTCCTAGTTCTGTCAAATTTTGTCATGAAGAGATAAACAGTCATTATTAATTCAATATCCTACATGCATCCATGAATTTTAATGAATGAATAAATACGTACTCCCTCCGTTCCGCGATAGTTGAGTCATTTCATTTTCTGCACTCATTTTGAAAAAATGATAATAAATAGTTAAAGTGGAGAGAGAGTAAATTAAGTGACATAATAAGGTAGATAAGAGTCTTATCTACATTATTATCTCTCTTACTTTACTTTTTCCATACTTTAACTATTTATTATTATTTTTTTAAAACGAGTGCAGAAAACGAAATGACTCAACTACCGTGGAACGGAGGGAGTATAATATAAGGAAACAGTAATTATTGAGAATCCAACATGTTTTTAGTAAATAAATAAATAAATACGGAGTAATAGGTATTGACATCCCAAAATGGCGAAAACGAGACATTTAATAGATGGAGAATTGTATAAACTTTTGAGAGCTTTTGCGTTTTTGAGAAAATACACATGTCAAGTAAACATTCACAAAATCATTTGCAAATCTGCGTCAGCAGAGGGCCAAAAAAATTCCAACTCGTACCATGAAATGCTCTAAACGAATCATCAGAAAAGTATCAACTCTGAGCTCTTCAGCTAAGCTCCTACTGGCCAACACATGCTTCCTCGAGCTCGACACGGCCAAGCTCTTGCACACGACACGTGCTGCTTGTACGCACCAAAACTGCTCCCAAAGATCACAATACGACTCAACGGGTCCACTTCCCAATTCGCTTCCAAGAGATTGTCATACAATTCCGCCTCACAGTGTGGCATGAAGAATAGCGTAGGCTTCTGATACGAACCTCTATTATTATTATTTAGTTTAGATATTATAGGGATTTAGTATATCTTTTTCTATATCTTTGTTTTCTTGTTCATTAAGTCAGTAGCATTATAAATAGGATAAACTGTTATCTTTTTTATTCATTCAATCAATATATGAAATTATCATTCTTTTTGCTCAATTGAGTAGCAAACAAGAAACATCTCCTAAGGTTGCCGACGAGGCTGATCTCGCGCTCAACCGCCCCTTTTTGCTGTCCAAGTTACGACCCAACGTTGGGCGCTCGACAACGACGACATCTCGTTTCTTGATTTTGTGTGGAAATCGACGTTAAGGATTTAGGTCCTTAACAACTGGTGCTTTCATTGAGAGCTGACCCTCCCACCATCTCGAACCGAAGCTACACCGCTGCCCGACGGAAAACATTCCGCGCACAGCAACGACTTTGGTTGTCGAGTCCCGCCTGTCCGCCGAGCTCTAGCCGCAGGACAACACTACTTCTGCAACGCCGGAAGGGAAGGATTCCCGCGTGCCGCGTCGAAGTCAGACGATCATCATCCACCACAGCCACGCCTCAGTCCGTCAACATGTCATACGACTACGCCGGCTATTGCCGTCGTCAATACGACTTCCCCCAGGCCACACAGCCATTCCGTCCCTACCATCCGGCCCAACCTCGCCGTGTAACCAGTTAGGACCCTCCGAGCATCCGGGTGGAAGTACTCCGCCCGCCGTCGTGGCCTGATCCAGAATCACCCTACGTCTCACACCACTTGGATCCACCTGATCGTCGCCCACGGCCGAGATACCAGCCCATCGGGTACCGCGATCGGGCGCAAGACGCTTGGCCCCGACACCGCGGCGGCTACGTCGAGAGGGGTGGCCACCTATCTGATCGCGGAGAGCATCCGACCCAATTAGGGTTTGATTGCTACCCAACAACCGCAACGCAGCAGCACCGCCCAACGTGTTAGGACCCACCGGCGCAACAGCAGGACCGCGGTTACCCGACCATTGACCGGCCCCGACGCTCGGAGACGTGTTGGGGCCGACCTCGCCCTCGGGAGGAGGTGAGAGCGCGAGTCCAGCCCGCCTCCCACCAGCCCCGCTACTCCACCGAAAAGCCAACGCGGGACCTGTACAGTCAGCCCGCACGTGTGACCAGTCAAACTCCGGAGCAGCCACGCCTGCCGCTAATACGAGTCTCCCAGGCGGAGAAATCAGAACGGTCCAGGTTGGGTCTCTGCTGGCACTGTCCCGAGAAATGGGTGATGGGACATGTGTGTAAACAACGCATTCTCTGTTATGCGGATGATGGGGAGGAGTTTGAGGAGAACATTCAAGATGAGAATTTAGCCGAAGAGAAAACTGATAATACTCCCACGGTAGTATTCGGTGATGATGTTCCCCATGACATTACCGATGTTCACAATGATGACGCTCCTCTTGATGTTCAAAACAACGAGTCCCCTGGAGAGTTCCTCAAGAACAAAGGGATTGTCAAGAACGACAGTGAGCCACCGCAAGTGCTCGTTGGGGTATATGATGAGAAGATTGGTGAAAAGGAGGAGACATTGCTAGAAGATAAAGAGGAGGATGGTTCTATTGGTGAAGTGGAGAAGATAATCGCCTCACTCAATGTTGTTCAAGTGTCATCCAAAAATGTTGTTGGAAATTGTTGGGGCAAGAAAGGAGATGGTGCTTACACCGATTTGCCTGTAATTGCGTGTGTCTATGTGGATTTGAATGTCGGTGATGTTCCAAGTATGAATCATCGATCAACGTCGCTCGACAAAGATGCAAGGTTGATCCCTCCGAGTAATGACATGCCATGCTTGGGCATTCTGGGAGGCGTGGACAAGCTTTTCGATTTGACAAGGAATTTTTCCAACAAAGTTGGGTCTCCTTTGTTGATTTTTTATGGAAGTGAAGAATGGAGACGTTCATCTGTTCGGTATGTGTTTGATCCAGGAGGAGTTGCCTCGCCGAAGCTTCTGCTTTCAACTCTCCTTTTTGCTTCGTGGTTCCCACCTTGAGGACAAGGTGGATTTTAACCGGGGGGAGTTGATACGAACCTCTATTATTATTATTTAGTTTAGATGTTATAGGGATTTATCATATCTTTTTCTATATCTTTGTTTTCTTGTTCATTAAGTCAGTAGCATTATAAATAGGATAGACTGTTATCTTTTTTATTCATTCAATCAATATATGAAATTATCATTCTTTTGGCTCAATTGAGTAGCAAACAAGAAGCATCTCCTAAGGTTGCCGACGAGGCTGATCTCGCGCTCAACCGCCCATTTTTGCTGTCCAAGTCACGACCCAACGTTGGGCGCTCGACAACGACGACATCTCGTTTCTTGATTTTGTATGGAAATCGACGTTAAGGATTTAGGTCCTTAACAGCTTCACAGTTCGTCTCTGGCCTTGCTCGTTGATTGACAGAACAGTGCAACCTAGAGATGTCAGGACCTTTGATTCTGTCAGGGAGATTATCGGATCAAACAGTTCGATTCCTCTGATCCAATCGAAGCTCCTCTTCAACAAAATGGCGAGCCGGGGGGGCTCGACTGATTCAATGCTACCAATCCCATAAACTACCATCTCCATCTTGTCCTCTGATGTTATAAAAAATATCAGGATTACGGATTTCGCTCAGCTGATCTCTGTAAAATACGGAGTTTTCGAATTTCTGAATACAAGTATCCATTTTTTGGTTCAGCTTTGATTCTCTCTCCGGATCAGTTTCAAGATCTATCGGTGCACATAACCAGTGACGTATCTAGGATTTTTAGTTTTGGGGTACGATATTACAATGACACATAACTTTAAAATCGTACTAATTATTTTTCCTTCTTTTTATTCAGTTCTTTAACTAAAATGTCTATTTTAAAAAAATTATTATGCATAAAAAACTTATAAACTTCTTGTATTATTACAGGTTAGATGACTTATCTTAGATTTATACAGTATACTATGAAGAATTTATTTTAGCTTTTGTAAAATGTGCTATCTTTACCAAAAATAGGCTTTTAACTTGGTTGTGCAAAACTTCAATTATTAAAAAATGGACATAATGCATGCTTATATTTTCCAATGAAAAAAATTATTTTAATTCATAAAAGTCTAAAAACAAAGCCATAAAAGAACTAGGGAAGATGTAAAAAATAAAAAATAAGACTAGATAAATTTATCTAAATTATAAAAATGAAAAAACAAAGCCATAGAAGAGAGCGTAAAAAGTTAAAGGTAGGGGCCACTGCCATTAGACCATTAACAGTTCATGTAAGAAAGAGGATTTCAATATGTATTATACGAAGTTTTGGGGTACAATTGTACCTCCTCGTTCCTTACTGGATACGCCAGTGCACATAACTGCTTTTCCATTTGGCGCTTAGGGATCAAAAACTTGTTGGCAGCTGTTCTTCTTTCCACGCCTCGGCAACACAATATTCCAATCTTCCGAGGGAACAGATTTCTCGGGAGGAAGCATCATCCATTGTTGTAGGCACTAGTTTCTTCTGAAGATAAGGTAAGGCACCAGACAGGAGTTATATGCTGAATATTTAGGCAACGTAAACACTTCACATACAGAATCGACTCTCTACCACTGAGGAACATTAAAGGAACAAAGTCTTGGAAGAAAGTTTCAAAATATATTCGCCTCTCCTTCTCTACCATTCATTGGTATACCTCTAAAAACCCAAACCCATGAATCTCTCAAAAAAAACCTTATCAATCGATTCACCCGTTCAAACATATCCCTCTTCAGTTTTCTAAGTTTTTTCCAATCATTAGTTTAGTTCTAAAAACATAATCCAAGAATCTTCACAACAGAAGCCTATCAGTCGATTCACGAGTTCAAAAATACTCCTCTTCAAGACCTTAAAGTCACTCCTATTCCATCTAATTTGCCACAAAGAAAACAATCTTGAAGAAACTTTTAATATATCTGTCTCTACTTTTTTGCTAAGTTTTTTCAATCAGATCGACTCACGAGTCCAAGCACCCCTCCTCTTCAGTTTAACAAGTTTTTCCAATCATTAGTTTATTCTAAAACCAAAATCCTATGCTCTTCAACCAGAGTGCAAGAATCTCTCAAAAACAGAAGCTTATCAACGATTCATGTGTTCACACATCCCTCTTCAAGAACCAAAATTTACTCCTAAGCATCCGCTTCCAAAATCATCATTTTCCTCCATCATAACCACCTACACTTAATCCAATCCGCCAAAACAACATAACACTCTTGAAGAAACTTATATCTCCAGATTCTCTACATGAATAGAATGAATAGCTTTACATAAAAAAACAAAAACCCAGTAGACCAAATCTAACACATTCTCAAACATCATGGCTAATTAGCAAACAAACAAGCCTCATATATGTATTTATAGGATTAGGAACAGATATACATCTAAAACTCATGGCTCATCTAGTAGACCGTTAGCAACATAGTTGGAATATATACACTTATTCTTAACTCAACTCTATGATTACAATCTTCACTCCTTGTATAATTTAAAGAACTCAACTCAGTTGTCACCCATTTTTTTTAATAATACTCGAAAATTCTCCCTTTAAAATGGACGTATTTCAGTATTCCATAAGTAAGATATCAATCCCCAATTATGTATGCAGACATTTGCTCTTATAAAACAATTTAAAGCTAATACAAGTACATGTAGAAAGCAGATATGAGAATGCTGAATTTATAAAATACTAAAAATCTAACAATTACGAAAAAATGTGACTTTTGTTCTTCAGCTAAAGATTCAGTCTCAGAGCTATAATAACATATTATACCACTCCGAATTTCATTTGTTAACCTATTTTTTAAAAAGTGAACGTTTTAGACCAAATTCATATTTTGATCATAGTTTAAGACTAAAATTGAGCTTTATTAAAAAAATTTATTTTACAGATTTTGTAAAATTAAAAGCTTTATTCACCTATGGAGAATTAACATTAACAAGGGCATTCTTGTAATTTGGCTGTGAGAGTTCCTTTCGTATTTTGCTAAAACCTCAGAAAACCCCCCCGAGCAACAGTTGCGCAGTGAGAGCGCGCAAATGGCTCTCTCTCGTCTCCTTCAACCAAATTCAACCATTCGCACCTGCAGATTAGGTCAAACTGAAGAATCCTAACCATTTTTGTTTTAATTATTTAACTAAGATGCTAATTTTCATTTCAAGCATCTCCCATTGTGATGATTATTCAATTTTTTTTTTCACCCAGGGTATTCAGCCGCAACAGCAAAATTCTGCTCTTCAGGGAGTTCTGATGGGGACGGCGGTAGAACGCTGCAATTGAAGGACGAAGCTGATACAAAGATCATGCTACCAGATATAGTAAGCGAGTAAGGATTTTCTTTTTCTCTTTAATTTTGTGTATTTTTAGAAAAGTTGATTCGAGACTGAAAATGTGCAATTACTTTTAGTAATATAGCTACGAAATTTCATTCAGCTGATTTTAAGAGTAGTTTTAGTAGCTCTTGCTTCAATTCTGTTTTGATTTTGAACCTTAGTCTTTGCTACTGTGTAACTTCATGTAAATTAACGTGTTTGTTTTTACCATCGTTCCAAACATTAAGCTGAAATTGGATAGTTTGCATAGAGATGCTAAGTGGCTTAAAAAGTATAGTACTCCCTCCGTCCGCCATTAGGAGTCTCATTTCTTGGCGGCACGGGTTTTAAGAAATGTTAAGAAAAGTGGGTGGCACGGAGTCCCATTTCTTGGCGGCACGGGTTTTAAGAAATGTTAAGAAAAGTGGGTGGCAAAAAGTTAGTGGAATATGGGTCCCACTTGTGTATGATAGTTTTAAATGAAATGTGAGTGGAATGAGTTAGTGGAAGGTATTCGCGGACGGAGGGAGTATTTATTAAGTGTATTAATATCTTGATATATTAAGCTATCGCACCAAACAAGAAAAGCTAATACCTAATCAAGGTCATCTGTCATCTGATTTAGGGGTGTTGCACAATTCACTAAGATCTGAGTACAATCGCTTCATTATCATAGTGTTAATGTGGAAAATGATGTTGTTGATGTAAGGTTTCTTGGTTTGAGCTTCAATATTGTGTATGTAGATCTGTTTCTCTGTATCTTTTAGAGTTGGGAGAGAAGCCATTGTGAAGAAGAGATAATACTTGCTTGCTATGGTTTCCTTGCCTTGTGTTAGTAAGGTTGTTAGATTCTTTTTCTCCTAAACCACGAGTTCTTTACATATTCTCACACCTTGCAATGAACTCTAGGGCTGTGGCAAAGAATCCCCGCCTCTCTGAGGCAGAAGTTCTTGGGAATATAATGGCACAATACGGTGACCACCATAAGACTACAACTCTAAGTGATATTTTCACAGTGCATAAGAGTAATCCCACTGAGACCACGGCTCGGAATGATAGGGCAAAGAATTACGCATCTATTCATTCATCTCATGAACCTTCAAATGAACCCCGTGAAGAGGATGCTGAAAAAAATCCCTTTCAAATGCTTGTTCAAACTTTATCTATCGGAGCACGGCATTCACCATTCAATCCAACTGAGCTTTCTAGTAGCACAGGTCTCACTAAAGGCAACTCATCAAATGCTGACGTGCAAGGATCTGACAAGTATGATAGGTCGAATTTGCTAACTTTTCCAGCTGGGACTTCTACAATTGAGGACATGGAGACAAACAAATCGGGCTTTGATCTTGAGTTGAAAGAGCCAGAAAATTGCGTGAAGGTTTTGCTTCCCACAAGTAATAATGATCAAATGCAAAGACAGACAAAGAATTTGGCCGGAGCAGAATCAGAGGGGCACAGAGTACTAGTAAGGTTCCTGCAGAGTTCTGTTTCCAAGAGTGCATTATCTGAATTTTTTAAGAATTGTGGGGAGATCTTGAAAATTGAATGTCGTAATGCCCCAAGGTCTCAGTTCAAAACTGCTTCCATCGATTTTAAGGTCAGTAATTAGCTGTTCTCTTCCTTGAGCATTTCTATTATTCTACACATTATTAGCTCAAACAGAAAACTGATGCCACAAGAATTTGGAAATTCAAAACTGATTCTCATATGGACGACACATACAAGTCCATGTAATTGTACTTTGAGTTATTCTAAGGACTTCATACTGGAAAAGTTAAATATCATAATGTTTATCATTTATTTGACTGCAGACCAGAGACGGGCTTCTGAAAGCCCTCAGCAGATCTGGAATGTATCTTTCTGGGCAGATAGTTGTGGAACCTGCTGCTCCAGGAAACAGGAGCGCAGTAATTACCGTTCCTGGCTTGCTTGGGGACCCTGATATCCCAGCTGCTTTAGTAAAGAACCCAACTAGGACCATAAGAATAGAACTGTTAACTGAAGAGATGAGTTCACACAATATAGTAGAAGCTCTGGCCTTCTGTCAGAGCAAAGTATCTAGCTATTTTCTGGGGCCTTCACCTTCTGTTGCTTATGTGGAGCTGGAGGTAAAATTTGCTACCTCGAAACTTCTTTGGTTTCCTTATTTCTTGATGAGACATTTCTCTAGCTAAATTCGAATGATTTTTTGCTTTCAGACTTTCGGTTAATGTTCTCCACTGTCTGACTGTGTGTTCTCCACTTAACCTAACATTTGCTTGGAATTTTTTTATCGAAGGTTTTTCTTAGAGTTTCATGTACTGTGCCTATTGAATTTTCTGTTTGCTGTTATTCAGTCACTTAGACCCTGAAATGTTGTTGCAGACAGAAATTGGCAAAGAACGGGCGCTTGCAAAACAGTCCATCAACGTCTTGGGAAGGCATCTGGTCATACTAAGAATTGATTGTCCAAGAACAACAGCAGTAAGGATTACAAGCAGCAGATTTCCCCTTGTAGGAGATGTTGTACAAATATGCAGATCTCTTGGAGATGTTAGCGCATCCTTTTCAAGAGAGGCGAATGTACTAGATGTGCATTTTAAAGTTTCTGAATGGCCAAACATGGTGAAGATCCTGAACAGGTACAAATATACAGCATCAATATCATTTTGAACAATTACAGTGATCATCTCTGCCTAGATTTTGATTCTCTCTTTGATTTGCAGCTTAAATGGATGCGTGGTGAAAGGTAGTCCAGTGCACGCTGAGCCTGCACCGGTCTTCCCTCCCGAGGTGCTGTTAGCTCTCTGGCATCACCCACTGCAACGAAAACATTTGAAAGCCACAGCGCAGGCGTTGCTGCTTAAACTGAAGAGCACATTGGACACATCTGAATTAGATTTCCTAGAAAACAATTTCTTCTCTGCTTAAAGAATTAATGATAGCTTAGATTTTCCTTCTCACAGTCCTTCGAGTAGAAGAGCATCTTTTTTATCTACTGAGAGGTAAGCTTTGGAGGGCTGTTTGTTTGTTTTTCATCTTATTGTGAAATTCAACATTATTGAAATCCAAAGGAAATTCCATTTTTCACAAATTTACAGTTTAAACTTTACTTTCTTTCACCTTTAGTATGAAACAAGAGTTTTCCACTGACAGACCGGACAAAGAAACTGCAGAATTTGTAAAAAGAAAATAAGTAAAAGGCAAAAGAATACAAGTATCTGCAGAAGAAGAAAACATGCTTTAGTAGCCATAGTCAACTTGATGCACCAGGAGTACATAAACTGCGCATACATACCCATTCGTGCAGCTCATTGCGCGGTCTAGGCTTACAACATATGAATACACAACAGCATATAGTAGAACTACAGTAATGAATGGTGTGGAGATGTGGAATCTGGTAAAAAACATTCATAAACCCTCTTTGTGAGATGTGGTGGTATCGCAGTTGTAGCCACCTTGTTTTCCAGCGGGCTAAAGGGCTGACGAGCAGGACACTGAACTGCCTTCACTGGGCGTAAACAAGCCAAGTGGCCGCGTAGCTGGTTCTTGCAAAGAGGGAGCTTGCTCGTCCGTGTAGTCGCCTCCTTATCCTTTGCCACAGGGGCACCAGAAGGATCCTATTTATTCACAAGCGTCAATAGGTTAGGATTATAACAATCATGAATGAGAGAGAGATGATGATGATGATGATGATGAGGGCATAATACCTCAAGAGCAAGAAACGTGAAAGACTGTTGTTGGTCTCCACCAAGATGCTTTTCAATCAACTTCCTCAAGTCAGCAAGAGTCGAGTCTTTCAAAACCTTCATTGTGGTGATGAGCTTCCCGGGATTCTCCTTTGATGCCTCCCACTTCACGTATACTTCAACGTGGTGGTCCTCCAATTTCCCAAGATCCTCCTCTCCCACGGCAAGTATATTCGACAACATAAGATCTTTTGAGATGCTCTTCTCGAGTGGGGAGATTTCATTGATCATGGCTATTGATGTATCATACGAATCATTGCTATCTGATGCCTTTCTAGCTGGCGTAGGAGTGTTACCATGCTGTGAAAGTTCTCTATAATTTCCACACAGAGTGAAAATATTTTTAATCCTCAGCTGGCGAGAGGCAGCTGCTTCCTCAGTGTTTTCAGAGTCGTCATACAATCTGAGTCCCCCGTGCTCTGATGCATCACCGAAACGAGACTTCCCTTGATCCCGGGTAGCAACATCTGGTGTCACTATCATCTGTTTCTCCTCAATCACCTCCTTCTGCACTTCGTCTTCACAATGACTGCTCTTATCGTCATCCTCATCCTCGCATTCTTCTTCCTCGTACACAGTGGTCAAGCATCTGTTGTTTGGGAAACTGTAAATCCCTTCGCTAAGGTACGAGTAGCCTGAAACAGCACTAGCAAGGCCATTTACATCTCCGTTGTAAATCACTTTCGTTTCCAAGTCGAGTGAATTGGCCAAATCCATGGACTTAACCATGTCCGAATCGTCATTGCAGGAATGCAAAAGTTTCTTCATGAAGGTTCCACCTTCCATATCCACCGACGAGCTCCCACCCTTTGAGAGACGAAGTTCGCATTCAATCTCCTCCAGACGCTGGCGCAGCATCTCAACTTCCTGCTGCTGTTGGAGAATCTTTTCTTCCATCTTTCGCCTCTCCATTTCAACAAGTTCGTTGGCCATGTTCTCACATTCTCGTATCTTCCTCTCGAACTCACTCTTAAGCTTCTGTGTACGTTCATTTACTTTCGAATTGATCTCCTCTTCACTTGCTTCAACTCCTCTTTGTTCTGCCAAAGCAAGCGCTGTCTTTAGCAAAGAGACTTCTTCTTCTTTCCTGATGAGCTCCTTTTGGGCTAGGTTTCGCTCTTTTTCCTGTGTTTTGTTCTCAATCTGTAGCTTGCAGATGAACTGGTCCAGAGCAGCTAACCTCGACTCCATAATAACAGCAGATGAAAAATCTTCAGCTCCCTTCACAGGCGTATGGGGGCCTCGAACTATGCACTTTGCCTTCGCCCCATATTCTAAGGTTGCAACCGTTTTATGCAACTCCCTTGGATCCGGGCTGGCACATAGTATCATCAAAATCTTGGACTTATCATCCTCAAACGAATCCTGCTCAAAAAACTCGAGTCAATTCCACAAATCAAGGCATGATTCATAACCAAATTGAGCTTAAAGATCATAAGCAAACCTGAAGAAGCATGGTTAACTTGCTATCACGAAAGGGAACATGAGAGTCGCCATTTGCAATCGATTCAACCACTCTCTTCAGTGCTATGTTGCCTTGGTTGATCTTTGCTGTCTGTGTATGTACGCAAAAAATGTTTTTCATTCACAATCATCACACATAAGTAACATCTAAGCACACGATTTTATAAGAGAGTAAAACTTATATATGCCTGCATCTTTGCTTCCAATCCGGTTTGACCGGCTTGCTCTATATTCTCCGAGCCAGCCATATCTACAAGCATGAGGCGTCCTCCAACAGTCGGAACATCAACAATTATCTGCCACACATGGAAAAAATAAGTTTGCATATCACAAGGCCCTTCAAAATTATCTAAGTTTCCAAGAAAAGTACCATGCAGTGGCTCCTAGAACTTCTCTCATTGCAAAGAGTGCTCTTTACTATTCTTCTCTTCTCCACTTTCTGAATCTCTCTCAGTATCTTCCCAGCCTCATTGCCTGAAATAAAAGTTGCATTCTTCGCCTTCTTCCCCATCACTTCCAGCTTCACCTGCATAACATAGCTAATTAAGAGACTGAACTTGGTAGTTTCTACAACAAAAGGGTACATCTGCTTAAAATTTAAATGCCAAAGTTAGCTAAATCAATTCATCGTCATATCCATATGATCAAAATAAACTTCCCCAAATTATCAACTTCACATACTAAATCAGTGTATCAGCATATCTAACACAATTAAAACCTCAAAATGAATGAAACCATAACCAAAAACAGATCATCACCTTAGAAGCAGAGCCACCCTTGGACCACCCAAGATTAAAGCCTCCACCATTAGTAGCTTGAGACAAAAGATCATAAATTTCTTCATTATAAATCTCCAACACAGTCACTTGAACAAAAGTCCTCAACCCTAATTTCTCCTCTTCCTCCTCATCCTCCCCACCCAAAATCCCCTGCAGCGAATTGTACACGATCCCGGGCTGCTTCAAGCACCCGAACATCGTGTGGCTCTTGCCCGACCCGGTCGGGCCATACATCATGATCGTGCATTTCTGGCCCAATTTCACGCCGTTGATCCTAGACTCCACGAACTTCTTGTAGAAGCCCTCGAGATCGTCCTCCTCCGACATCGAGGCTCCGTCGAGAGTGAAGTCGCGGTACCCAATTTCGGTCTTGACTCTCACCGATTTGCCGTCTCCGGCGATTTGAAGGGCGGAAGGGTTGGCATTGAGCTTGGTTTTGAGATCGGGGTGGTCGCGGATTCGCCCTATGACCTCCACTGGATGCTCCGACGCCGCTTCCTTGGCGAAATTGAGGCGATGCTTTGAATGAGGGGTTTTGGAGTGGTGGTGGGGTGTGTTTGCTTTCGATGACGGTGTCGAAAGACTCGATTTTGATGAAGGTGTGGGAGCCATTTTCTCAGTAGAACTATACAATAGAGAATTCTTCGATATTTTTGGGGAATTTCAACGGGGAAATCGTAGAATGAAGAGAGATTTAGGAATTTCTGAGAAGTGGAGAAATTCTCAGAGAGAATTCTTCAAATTTTTTGTCCACATTTTGGTTTTTAGAGTTTGAAATTAAAAGTAGCCGTTACAATTTGTATTCGTAACGTCTCTCTTTTGCGGGCCGATAAGTTGGGTTCGGGCCCGTCAACTTAATTTTTTTACTATACTACACATGGGAACTAGTTTAAATATTTTGCCCTCCAAAAAAAAGGAAACTAATTGAATTTATTCTCTCCGAACAAATGGATGGATTCATGATTCATCATTGTAGTATCTACCTAGTTTTTGGGGTTTGTGGAATGTCTTCTGTCATTAATATTGTTTAATGGTGTATAATTTTGATTTTCTTCATTTTCATTTATGTATTCTATTATTTTTATGGTTCGAGCTTATGATATGATTTATGCATATCATACTGTTAATATTTCATTTCTTTATTTTTTTATACTTTCTTATGTACTAGTGTATAATTGCAATCGAGATTTTAATATGTAGTTGTAGAGTAATAATTTTTTGCGTGCCACAGATTTTCCCCTGACCTTCAAAGTCTCATGCTCTACCTATTTTGTATTGATGTTGATTAATTGTCCCGTATCAATAGAGGAAATAATGGTTTGAGTTTGTGTGGAATAAGTGTAGGAGTGATTGATGGAATAATATATGGGAAACGTTTGTAGTATAAATGTTGTGTAACATCCGTAATGACCGATATGAATTTTAGCTATTTTTAGTATCTGATTCCTACCCTGATTTTTGCGGGCAGCGGGTGTTCAATATCAGATGGGTATCGGGTCAAAAATTACCTGATACCTGCTATCCATTTTAATAGGAGTACTCTCTTGTTCTATGTTATTATTACAAATTTAGATAATTTTTAAAATTTAACAAGCTTTGGATGATAGAAATTCAGAGATAGGTAAGAAAAAATGTAGTGCTGAGGACTATTATTGAGGCTATTTTCTTACAATTACTCCATATTATAGAGTACTATATGAATAGATTAAAGTTACATTATTTTTTAATATTTTGCTATTATTTTATTTTATTCTCTTAAACCTATCTTTTGTAGCTAAATTTCTTTGTTTTTCTCTTGTTCTTCAACCCTTCTTAATATCAATATCCAGCAATTCAATCTTTAGTAACGCCAACTTCATTAAAATTTAACATAATTTTCAGCAATTTCGACAAATTCGGGCGAATAAGACGATGAAAGAAGTTAAGCCCCTCTTCCATTACACACACGTTGCCATTGCGTGTAAAATTCACATAATCATATGTTAGAATGCACATCATTATATGTTATTGACATTTCCTTCATTTTTTTGAGTTTTCCATGATCGAAAATTGAACTCTCACATTTGATCTTTTATAGTACTATCATTTAGAAATAAGAGAAGGAAAAGTATCATCACATGGAGGTGTGTGTTATTCTTTTACATTCAGCTCACGAACAATGCATATTTCTTTACAACAGATGCACCTAAAACTGCATCAAACAAACTCACCGGAGAAAACAGCAGCAACCCGAGTTCTCAAAACCTCACGCGATGACAAAAACCCTGAGCTCTCCTCTGTCCCCTCGAGTTATACGTGTATCAGAGTCAAGGTATGTAACCTCAAACTCACCACTTCCCGTATTAGATTGAGGTCTGAGCGCATCCGGTATCCGTGGAACATCCAATGCCGGCAACTGAGCCAAGTTTCCCGTAGCCTTCACCGTTGTCTTGTCGAACATGATCTTGATTCCACTACTTCCTATCATCGCATTAATCCACATTGCAGTCACATTTTCACATGATCAAACTCTAATTAAAGGGGTTCTTGAATTTAGTAACACTGACCTATGAGTTCGAACTTGTGGGCTAAGGTGGCGGTCAATTCCACAGGCGGAAGAGGCCACGGAGCCCCCAGTTCGAGCTCAACAATGTTGTCAAAGTCTTTGCTGAAGACATCGATCCTTTGGAACACCTAATTATCGAACACACATGCATGTGATGTGATGTGATGTGATGCAATACATTTCATTAGGATGAATGGAGATGTTACTATTTGTGACCTGGCCGAGGGTTATGGGAAGGAGCCTTCCGGTAGGTGGGCCGGGACGGGAACCTCCAAGGGTTCGAGATGAGAAGGCGCTGCTGTAAATGAGTTTCCACCTGCCTTGAAGCTTATCCATGTCAGCACAAAGATCGACTGGACCTGCAGCTGCTTCAAGCTCTTTCGCGGCCTCATCGGCTTTTCTCAGGTCATCTTCGCTCGCTGCAAGACCTCTGTTCAGCCCAGAAACAGCACTCTGCAACACCACACCATTTTCCAGTAAACCAATGCTCCACTTTTTTGTAACAAATGGAAATCGAATTCCACCATAATCACACTAAGAATTAAGATGCTACTCTGTTATTGCTTCACCATTCACCAAAAAAAACAATCTTTTACGTTCAACAAAGACATGATTTTTCCATTTATATTGAGTGGTTGCTGTCTGACTAATTCATACAACCATAAATAGCAATCTAAAAGTTGAATCTTGATATATGTTTCCCTCCCAAGTAATCAACGATTGAAATTGAGTACTACTTCATATATATAAAGATCTTAGCATTGAATATCATATCATATGAAGATCAACCAAAACACTAACTTCCCCAATTATTTCACACAATTTAATAAAAAGACAAAACATGAAGAGTGGAAATCAGACCAATAATTTGATCTTGAGGGAGGCATCGAGATCAGCTTTGGACGGTGCAGATTTAGGGGGCTGAATGAACGTGACTTCACCGTAAGAGGATTGACAAACGATTTGATTCTTGAAATCACAGCTTCTGCGTTGAAGGGGCGGCAAGTTTCGAAGTATGTGAGGAGCAGTGGGAAAACTAGTGGCAGAAGCGGATGCGTGGTGGGAGAGAGAGAGCGGCGAGCGAAGCACCGACGCCATTGACTGCTGCTGCGGCGGTGACTGTGTGTTGTGCGTCAAGTTTGTAACTGATTGGGTCGTTGGGATTTCCGATTGCTATTTTGCAAGTGTGTTGGATTTCATGAGGTGGACGAAGAGCGTGCCACGTGTCATCAGCCAGGTGATGGAACTGGGATCGAATTGTCATATGAGAGTGATGTGGGATTATATATACCACGAAGAGTTGACTATCTTTTAATTAGAGCTTCCAAGTTAGGGTTGGAACGGTACGGTATACCCGCCGAAATAGTCATACCGCATACCGTATCGTACCGTGCGGTATGACAAAAAACCATACCTTTATCGTACAATTTTTGTCGGTATACCGCAATTGCGGTATACCGAAAAGTCGGTATACCAAAATTTAGATATCGTTACTGTACCGCTTTTGTCGGTATACCGCATATACCGTATTTGCGGTATACCGTGTTATTTGTGGTATATACCGTAAATTTGCAGTATATACCGCAATTGCGGTATGATGCGGTATGACGCAGTATACCGCGGTATATACAAAATGCATACATTTACCGTACCTAAAAGTACGATATACCGAAAATTCGATATTTTCGGTATTTTTTCGGTACGGTAAGTGCGGTATTTTGATATATTTTCCCAGCCCTATTCCGGGTTATACTAAATTTTTACAAATGTGGAATCCATGACATTCACTTTTCTTAAACTTTGCGCTTAGTCAAACGTGAACAAAATTTCTCTACTATTTTACATTTCTATATGTACGCAATGTATAATTAGACTATCTCCAGACTCCAATCATATACTAAAATCTAAATTTATATAGATGGTATTGAAAAATCAATTACATTTTTTATTTATACTCCTTAATTTTAGGTTTACCCTAAGGGCATCCGGGAGTGGATCCCCTGCTGTGGAGAAAACACAGTAGGGGTAGCTGTGCTAATAATACGACGGCGTTTTGTGGGAAGTTTCACAAATTTTATTATTCAAACCAGATTCAGCACTAAGTAATCCATAAATAAATGATTTATATTGAGTAGTCAAATATTCCACCGTCCACCCCTGAACCCTAAATCCACACCTGCCTCTTTCTCCTCATGAAATAAAACAAGTCTTTGCTAAATATGTTTTTCTATATGGAACGTTTATTTTACTAATTAGAATTTCAATTTTTTTAGTTCAGTTGCATCGTGATCATTTAAATTTTACTATTTAACTATTAATATTATGACAAATTAATATAATATTATTTAACATTATAGTTATAGCTAATCTGTTGCAGAGTTATCAATTTCTAGTTATAATTCATTTTAACTAAAAAATCATCAAATTTGGAAAGTTATTTCAAATTTAAATGTATTAACTTTCAATTATCATATAATCATATGATTGGCTATAACTATTATAGCTAAGTTGTAGCTGATCGTATGGTTAAATTTATTTAACTTTCAAATTATAGCTAATCATGATGCAACGTAATTAAAAAAATTGAAATTCTTATTATTAATTCCATATAGAAAAACAATATTTAGTAAATTATTAAAGAATTGTTTTATTTCATGAGGAGAAAGCGGCGGGAGTGGACGATGGAATATTTGAATACTCAATATAAATCACTTATTTATGGATTACTTAGTGCTTAATCTGGTTTGAATAATAAAATTTGTGAAACTTCCCACAAAATGCCGTCGTATTATTAGCACAGCTGCCCCTGCTGTGTCTTCTCCACAGCAGGGGATCCACTCCCCATCCACAATGGGACGGACGTCCCGGCGGACACCCCGACGGACTTCCCAAAAACACCTCCTGCCACGTCATAAGGACATCTCATTGCACTGCCACGTCATAAGAACATCCCACTATACAATGACGGACATACCCAAGGACATCTCGACGGACATCCACAAAAAACAATAAAAAATCGGGACGTCCACCGGAAAGTCCGTCGTGTCAACGCAATGGTGGACGTCCCGGAAAGCCGCGGAACTGCGGTGTCCGCAGCGAATGTCCGTATCCGCATCACATGCACACAATGGCGGATGTCCGACACGCCGATCTGACGTCCGCCGGGAAATTCGCTACTGCGGATGCTCTTATACATATAGATGTTATTGTCATACTGAAATTGAAAAGTTTTTATCTGTAATAAACTAATATTTGCAAATTGAGGTGTTTTTGTAGTGTTTCAATAATTTTATCACCGGAAGACAAAGGGGAAAAATGTGTGTAATTATTAGGAATATATTGTTACAAAAATATACTACTACTATGCATTGAGTTTTAAAATGTTTAATGTTTTTGAGTAGTACCCCATATAAATTATGTACTCCCAACTTATACGGAGTACTATGTATTCGTCAAGCCATTACGTGTCCCAATTTTTTACTTTAGGATGTCTTTTAATAATTATCTTATTTTACTTTTATGATTTTTAGTAATAGATCTTATATTTAATTTAATTTATTTTATTTACATTTTATTATAGATAGGATCTACATTTCATTTTTTCCACTTATTTCTTTTTTTATATTTTCTAAAATTCATGATCAAAGTTGGACACACATTAAGAGGAGAAGAAGAAAGTATTGATTCAAAAGTTTGAACACGCATTTGAGAAAGTAAATTTATTATAGTGACGTTAATCGAATAATTAAGTATTTTTAATGAATGAAAGTTTGAAGAAAATAATTAATTATGTGCTGTATCAATATGGAAAAGGTTTCTATATTTTCACTTGGATTTTGTGTACCACACCTTTCCAAAAATTTCTGTATCAAAATAAATAGAGTACATTTCGTGAATTATTTGATCTGACCATTTAAATTTTACTCCATTTGTGAAGAATACCCAAAATATTTCAAAATCCAAAGATCGCCATTCTCCCGCCTAAACACAATCTGGAGCTTCTTTTCAACCTTATATCCCCAGGAATCAATCGAGATTCGAATCCCTAATTTCACTTTCACTCCAATCTTCATCACCTACACTCCAAAAACACAAAAGAGAAGCTCAATCAAATCTCGCAAAATGTCCACAGCATCGGTGCGCCGGATTAAAGAGCGCGGCGGCGGAGGAGGGAAAATCTCCGCAGCACCCGCCGCCGGAAAACTCTCCCCAGTTTCAGGGCGGTCCGTTTCAACAGGGAAGGAGAATCCCAGGACCACGTCACGGGTTCGGGCGGCGACGCAGAAGCCCACTCTGAAGCCCATGGCGCGGGTAGACAAGTCCGTGGCGCTGCCGCCGCCGCAACAGGCGGAGGAGACACGGCTCAGGCGGTCTAGCTCTTCTGTGCCGAGAGGTAGGAGTACTAGCCCCTTTGAATTTACTAGGGCATTGCCTGATTTAAGGAAAAATGCTTCGAGGGGTTGTGTCGGCTCGGCCAGGGGAAAAGAGAGTGGGGTTAGTTTGAAAGGTTTGAATGTGAAATCTGGTGAAAAATTTGATCTTGAACAAAGTGTTGGAAAGGATTTGACCAAAAAAGGGGTTTTTTTGGGTGACCTAAGCAAAGATAAGGTCAACATTAGGGCTGCCAACGAGGGGAGGTGTAATATGAAGGATGAAAGATCGAATCTTGAGAAATGGGGTTTGAAAGATTTCAACAAAATTGAACCAAGTATGGAGGAGCCAAAAGGGGAATTTCAAGAAAATGGGAAACTAGATGTAACGGTTATAAGTGGGGATGGTGATGAAAAAGGACGAAACTTGAGGCCCGTGGTGAAAAAATCTGATATTGTGGAGGTTAGTTTGAAAACTAGTTCAGAGGCTGGTCTCAAAAGTAGCAAATTTACAGAGGAAGTGAAGATGAAGTCTAGCGCGGTAGGAGTTGTACCGGGGTTGAGTTCAAGGGAGTCGAAGATGGTGAACACAGGTGGTAGTGGTCCGAGTGCTCCCAGAGAGAATGCTGCAAACAAGTATCCAAGCAAGCTTCATGAGAAGCTTGCCTTTTTGGAAGGGAAAGTGAAAAGGATAGCATCCGATATAAAGAGGACGAAAGAGATATTGGACTTGAATAACCCGGATGCCTCCAAGTTGATGTTGTTGGATATTCAAGAGAAGATTACGGGAATCGAAAAGGCCATGGTATGTGTTGCTGGTGGCGATGTGGAAAAGACTCTGGTTGATAAAGAAAAGGAAGTCAGGGATGCTCAGGGCACATCTAAGGGTTTGAATGCTGAAGATTTGGAAGCACGGCTGTTTCCTCATCATAAGTTGATTAGAGATAGGACTTTATCCAAGGCAACAGTTAGAGGTTCTGAGACTTGTGTATCAGAAGTCGGAGAGTCCACAGACACTCTTGTTGTGGATGAGAAGGCAACTATTTTTGAAGATAATTCTGTTGCTGTGGAATTGCTGGTGGCTAAGGAAGAATCACATGTTGGTGAAGAAGTAAGAGAGCTTCAAGAGATGGACGATTCTAAGACGTTTGTTGCAGAAAGTTCTTCTTTAAATGCACTTAATGACAAAGTTAGTATTGATGCTCTCCTTATTGCTGATGAAAAGCTTAATGAATTTGATGACGAAGAGATAGTGCCAGCCATGACATTCGAAGAGGAGGTAGAGGAAGACTCTAGTTATAAACTGAATGGTATCGGGCGGAAGACCTCAACTGGAGGTTGGTTTGTGTCCGAGGGAGAGTCTGTTCTTCTGGCTCATGATGATGGATATTGTTCTTTTTATGACATTTCTAATTCTGAGGTATGATCATAATTATTTCTTGTATGCTTGTTATTTTGTACTGTTACATCATAGTGAATGGCTAAACATTGCAAAAATATTGTCTCTTCACAGGAGAAGGCAGAATACAAGCCCCCATCTGGAGTTGTCCCAAATATATGGCAAGATTGCTGGATGGTACGAGCCCCTAGTGCAGATGGATGTTCTGGAAGATATGTTGTGGCGGCATCTGCTGGAAATTCTGCGAATTCAGGCTTCTGCTCGTGGGATTTCTACACCAAAAAGATATGTTCTTATCATTTTGAAGATGAAACCACTCGTGTTAGAACAGCCCTTGCTCCTCTGCCGAACAACACAATGCATGGAAGATTCACTCTGTCAAATGCTATGGCTGCTGAAAACCAACAATGGTGGTATAAACCATGTGGACCTCTCATTATGTCGGGTTGTAGCTATCAGAGGATGGTCCAACTCTATGATATCCGTGATGGGGAGCAAGTGATGAAATGGGAGTTGCATAGGCCTCTCTCCGCAATGGACTATTCAAGTCCTTTGCAGTGGAGAACTAGAGGAAAAGTGGCAGTTGCAGAATCGGACAGTATTTCTGTTTGGGATGTCAGCTCTCTTAGTTCTCAGGCACTGCTGTCAGTATCTTCTTCTGGTCGTAGAATCTCCGCTCTTCATGTGAATAACACTGATGCGGAACTAGGTGGAGGAGTTAGACAAAGGTAAGAGAATGTGGTTTGTCTTTATAAATACTCTTTATATTATGTTTGTGTCTGTCAACATATAGCTCTTTATTGCTTTTAATTTTGATTTTGATTTTTGAGTATGTTGTGGATTTCCTTCGATGCAGAGTCATTAGCAGCTACTGATTTATGCATTTTATACAGGGTTAGTTCCGCAGAAGCAGAAGGAAATGATGGCGTATTCTGCACTTCAGATTCCATCAATGTTCTAGATTTCCGTCAACCTTCAGGCATTGCTCTAAAGATACCTAAAGTTGGAGTGGACGTGCAGTCAGCTTTCTCTCGTGGGGATTCCATCTACATTGGATGTTCTACTTTAACATCAGCTGCGAAAAAGCAGTACTCCTCCCAAATCCAGCAGTTCTCTTTGCGCAAACAGAGGCTCTTTAGCACATATATGTTACCTGAGTCAAATGCTCACAGCCACTTCACAGCATTGACCCAAGTTTGGGGAAGTTCAAACTACGTCATGGGAGTTAGTGGGCTTGGTTTATTTGTTTTCGACTCCTTGAAGGATGATGGACTACCTTCCTACGCAATGGATTATAACAGCTCCCAAAATGTCAAAGAAATCATTGGACAAGATGACATGTACTATCCCTCTTTCGATTACTTGTCTTCAAGGGTCCTGCTCATATCCAAAGATCGTCCTGCGCAGTGGAGGTACTTATTCTAGGTTAAATTTGTATCTGCTTGGATTGAGCAATTACTTATTGCCTCTCGGTTTGCCATGTTAGTTTATGTATTAGTGAAAACTTGTTTCTTCGAGTGATTGTGAGGTGGTTTTTTTAATGAAGCAGCTTTGTTTGTAATTACTGCATTGTATATCCGGTTTTCTTCCGTTTTGCTTATGGCAAGTATGATAACGCAATGCTTTTGGATTGAAATAATATAAAGTGATGCTACTGTGTGATCCATCCTCCATATATGGCAACAATATAGCAAGTATTGCAGCATTTGAAGCACTTTGTGTAAATGCAGGTAGACGATAGTGCCTTTTGAATCCGACTCTTTGGCAGTCTGTATGAATCTATTTCTTTACTTTGATGAAGCACAGAGCCTTTAAAATCTGAAGTAGGACTCAGAAGTTTTATTTACTCGAATTTGAAAAGGGTGTAATTCAATTTCTTTCTTTGCGTTTTTTTGATAGACAAATTGTCTATATACATAGTTATAGCTCACACATCAAATCAAGATACAATTGTCTAGATTAGTAAGGTAAGAGTAGATTGCTAGACGTGAAAGTATAGAACACAGCTTGTGCTTTCGTGATTATCTGCAATCAACCAATGCATTCTTGCCAGAAGCCTTTTCCATCATTGTAGAGTAGAACTTGTGATTGCTCGAGTGCCTGTCTCGTTGAGAGCTACGTGGGGGATCATGGTTAGTTGAAACGTTGTGTGCTCCTTCTCCTTGATAGTGATTCGGATGCATCACAAGATCTCAGTCCGAATCCATTTCTTTAAATGGTAAGGGCACTGTCTTGACTGCTCTAAACTTGCCAGTATTGTGCAAGTGCTCATTTTCCAACCTGTGATTTTTGGCCATTTAGTGTTAGTGAAACAGGTTTGAATAATGCTATCTTGGGCTATTAATTTTGTAGTATCTTTTACCTGTAGTAGTTCCAGTGTCCACGCCTTATCACCTCCATCGAAGCCAGGAAGAAGTCGAGCATGTGCATCTCCAATGCCCCTGCGTTGAACTTGATCACCGCCTCCACCCATAGTATTCTCAGGACAAAGTTCAATGCCTGAAAATTCACACACAAACACAGGTCAGAGAGAGAGAGAAAGAGAGACGAATTAATCGAGAGAGACAGGGACTCACAATGGACACATAGTAAATGGTTGTGTTCTTGAGCACGAGATGATCTCTGAGCCATGGATTCTTGGACTTTCTATTGAGAAGCCCCCAATCCTTGACAAAATCCCAATACATCTGGTAAACTGTGGCCACAACTGAAGTCACCAAAACTGCGAACAGCCATAGCTTCGATGGCTGTCTGGCGTAGGTTAGCCTTACCCCCGCTGCCACCATGGCCGATACATACTTCCCCAGATTAGCCAGGTGATCTGGATTGCTCTCGTCGAACCATCTCCTTGCACACTAACACAAACACACACAAACGTTAGTCGAAGCTAGATATCTACATAATCATATGCCAATCAATGCTTCACACCTGCATTGCTCGCCAGTAGTATGGCGCGAAGGAGATGACATATGCCAGCTCCCTATACATCTTCCCTGACTTGCAGGTCTCATAACGGTGTGTTTTGAACCCTCCCGCGACAAGATAGCACGACGCGGCTTCCATGTGCCTCAGCAATGGGATCTGGCTAGTCAGCTGATCAGCCATGAAGAAGTCCACCAGCAAAACCTGCAACGAAAGTAGATATCAAAATCTTCAATCTTGAAGCTGACAATACTCAATATGCAATCGAAATCTTATAGTACCTTGTAAAAAGGGGAGCAGATGATGTTCCGGACGACTCTAAGGAAACAGTAGCGCGTTGGCCGGTAAAACACGTTCAACGGGCATATCAGCAGCAGGAGAGCACACTACCAAAAACACAAACTTTATCAAACTTTGTGCATGAATTCAAGGCGTGGTAACACAAAACATCGAAATCAACTAACCAGCAGCAAGACCCCGGGGATGAAGTCGACCTTGTGAGGAAAGAAGCCCGTTGAGAGCAAGACGAGGTGCAGCACCAGAGCAGCAACGACAGCAGTCATCAAAGAGGTGCAGATAAGGAAGGCGTCTCTGTACTTGAGGGCGTTGCTAGGCTGGAACTCAAAGATGAAGTTGTAGTTTATCCGGCTGTTTTTCCACATAAGCAGATTGCAACCATACATGAACAAATGCAGGCTCAGCAATGCAAACATGCTGCAAATTGCCCCCAAAATCAACAGAGTTAACAATAGCATATGTGATACTATATAATCTGATTCTGTAAATGAAAAAAGTGGCAAATTTCACCTAAAAATCGGATGGACCATTTCCATATACGCCGTCTGTGTTGCTGGTGAGAACATGCCACTTATATGTGCCAAGATTGCATAGACACAAAACAGTGTCACAAAACTACCTGTGAATAAACCTGTGACCACAGTAACACAAATTTGATTCATGCCTTAATCTAGATTAGTTTGAATATCTTAAAATTTAACAGACATGATCATCGTACCGACAAAAAAGGTGACAACATGTGAGTCTTTGTGATGCAGTGGCCTCAAGAACTTCATGGCTTTCTTCCTGTCATTGTTGGTGTAGTGCTCTGTGAATAAGGACTCTACTTCATCCATTAATCTTACCACCTTAATTTCCACAACACCTTATGTTAATTATTATTACATTCAACACTTATTTTCTAGATAATTGAATGTTACTACACCTTATCTGAACTGATGAAATCGGATCTCTTCACTCTTTTCAGGTAATCTACTGATGCATGCTGATTCGATACCTGTTCATGCATTGAAAACGCGAATCAAACCGGAGAACTCACCCCAAAATACTATAAATCCCGTGTTATACACATACCTTATCGAATTTCTTGAGTATCTTTGTGAAGGCAACCATATTCAAGGAGCTGCCAAAACACATCAAACAAACTCTCATTACAACACTCACTCACTTTATACTATATTAAATCATGATTGGCGAAGTGAAAATGTGGAAAACCTGTAAGTTTTAAGCAAACCAAGGCCTCTGTAAAGTTCCACAAATGCCCCTCGTATCATCTTATCAGCAGACTGAATCTTGCTTCGGTTGATGCATTCGCCTCCTCCTTTTTTGGGGTGGTTGGAGGAATCCTCACGCAGCATTGATGTGACGGCGGAGATGGTCCGCGCCGGCGTCGTGGCCGGAATGTCTAGTCTCATCGTGATCTTGGGCTTCATCCCTTTCTTTGGCTTTGATGAATAGTCGAATTTCACCCCATTTTTTTCTAGTGCAGCTATCACATCGTCGGTTGTTTCTTCCGTCGTCGGACTTTCACACTCTTTTTTTTTTATAAATAAAATACACATGAATTAGTAATGTATAATTTGATTTAGTGCCTTAATATACACATCTTCTTACCAAAAAAAATAAGGTGGCTATTTCGCATTTTAAAGCTAAAAACTTTTTAAAATTATTTTTAGTGTATTTGTGAATTATCACTTGTTTTTTTGTCATGTTAGTTTTTGGTTATTGGACCTATTTACATATTCAAATTTCAACCTTAAGATTATGTCATTATTGAAATTGTTATTCACTTTTTATCTTAAAAAATAGTATGAGCTAGTGAAGATTTTATATGAATTACTTACATTTCTTTTCTAGTCCATGTAAAATCACGTGAAGATTATTCCATCAGTCCCATAAAAATAAAACATTTTTACCATTTTAGTCTGTCCAATAAAAATAGATCAATTTTATTATTTAATTTGGTACGTCCTATAAAAATAGAAAAATAATATTTGTTATATTACCGCGAGAGGGGAAAAGAAACTAACCGGAGAAGTCCGAGCTCTGTTGCCACGACGGCGAGTCATGCGCCGAGTCGCCGGTGGCGGTCTTAGGCGGCGGGGTTTTCCAGTGGCGGCGATGGCTTAGAACACGCTTGAGGTTTAGCAGTATCTCCAGCTGCTTATTTAGTAATTCTCCTCTTTCAAGAAATTCACTTTCTTTTTCCGTATAGAATTCATTTACTTTTTTCAGCTCATCGTCTAAAATCTCAAAAAATAGCCTAACCTGTTTCATTTATAAAAGTTTAAACAAAAAATACATTAGATGCAAATTAAAAGAATATTATAGTACTCCCTATATACCCATGTTCAAGTTTAGTAGTTAACTAGCGATTTGTCGCTATCCTTACTTCATCTAGTGTACTCATTTAAATTATTCTTAGCACTAATTTGGTTTTATTTAATACTCAAAATGAAGAATTCGAGATGTATATTTTTGCCATGACTCGTAGGTGTAGTGCAACAATAGCTAGATAATATAAATATATGATAGTATTGAATTAAAGAATTAATGCATTAATTGGAATTAATTCCGATAATTCCTACACAACATCAGAAAAAAGAATAAATGATAATAACCTCATATTCTTCAGAAAAGAGCTGAGTATGCTCTGTTTCATCAATTTCTTCTTCATCCTCGCCAATTTTACTCCTCATCTGCAAAAATAATTAATACTATCATTTAAAAAACACCGACTTTTATTGGTTTATATCATTTTCAGGTTGTTAAAATTAGTTTGCCTTTCTCATGATTTCTTCATGATCCAAAGGCAACGAAAATCTGTTTCCTGCTTTAACGCATTGATAAAGACAATATAAACATAAATCAAGCAACTTTGTAATAACATTCGTTATTACTGTTCATCAAATGAATTTAACTGAAATACATTAATTACGTAATTTTATTGTCAGTCTAGTGTAACTACACTCGCCTTTATTTTATAAAGTGCACTAAATTTTGCTCGAAAACGACGTATCGTGATTGTATTCTCTTCTATTTTTTCATGAACAAGAAAAAGAAAAATCGAATACCGTTTTTGGTGCAAAATTCTTCAAGCTTTCACATTTTATGCCATCTTTCATGATTGCGTTACAATGAAAACCTACAATATTTCCCATTAACTAATGTTCCCTTCCTAGATCTCAATATAATTTTGACATTTCTTTTCTACAAAATTCATGAAAATTAATTAGAAGAATAAAATTAAATAGTGCAAAAACGAATAAAACGTGAGAGCGACCAAAATAAGAAATATTAAAAAGATCTAATTTTACCAAAAAAGGAAATGATCCATTTTAACTTGTGACATCTCGTAAAAGAAATACATTTTTTCACCTGGTTATTGTCGGACAATTTATGGGCGGTGGCGGAGCCGGAGATTTTTCCAGCGAGACGGCGAATGGGGTCGAAAATGGAGCGACCGAAATCAGAGTCGGAGTGTTTGGATTTTCTTGCCAACTTAATCTTTTTGATGTGTTTCTTGAGCTGCCAATAGTCAAGAAATGCGTCTTTCCATTCCGGGATGAGCTGCGCTTCCAGCTCTTTCGAGAACTTCACCATCTCGTCGACGGCAGAGAAGAAGAAGAGGAAGAAGAAGAGGTAGTGTTTAAAAGCATGAGACTCATGGTGAGAGGAGAGAAGGTATTTATAAGGAAGGAGGGACAACGTGGAACAAACATATATTTATATGGTTTAATTATAGAATTAATTTTTGGTGAAGAAACGAGTTATATAGGGGGGAGGATAGTTGGTCACGTAGCGTCTAAGTATTGTATATTCAAGGATGAAAATGTGGAGAGTGTGAATAGCTAGAGTATTATATGTACTCATTTTGTTAGTGATGTTAAATGTCTTAATTTAATTCGTTCAAACGAATATTGTACGTTAAAGTTGAGAAGATTATCATTTATTGAGCTTTTGCATTTATGGGCCTTTCTTTCTCATAACAATTAAGAGTAAAGATAAACTTACAAAAATTGTATAAATAAATGTCCTTCAAATTCAAATTTGAATAGGATAGGTTAATTTGTTTTGATTTGGTAGCATCATTGATTACATATTACTATGACTAATCTTACCCTATTTACAATTGTAGGAGAAAAATTATATTATTACAATTTTTTTTCTTATTCATTTATATTGTTTAGACCATCACAAAGGAAAACAAATAAATTGTTCCTTTTTCTAAAAGTAAAAATTGGGCAATATACTCTTTCATTTAGAAATGATCTCGTATTACGTTATATTCCCCCCTTTTTTTCTAAAAATAGGATATGTCACATGTTGGATGCCACAAATATTCTTATAATATAATTTATTAATTTATATATTTTTTAAAATTTAAATTTGATTTAATAAATTTTGATTTAATTTTTAGTATTTTCATTGTCTTTTTTTTAAAATTGTTCTTTTTTAACTTATTTTAACTTGTTATCACATTTTTTGTTAAAACTAGAAAAATATGATGTCAAATAGTAAGTAGTACTTACTATCTGTTTAAATTTCTGAAAATAAAACATTTTTGTTGTAAAACAATATAAAAATATTTGCCTTTTGAATTTGAATTGAAAGTAGTGTTGTTCATTCTTTAATTAACATGAGGGGTTATAATGAAAAATTAAAGTTCAATTAAAATCGGTGTATTCCTTAATTTTTGCATATGATCCAAAATGGCAAAAATGCCCAAATTTTGTGTTCTAGGAGTCTTACGTTAAGATATGACATGTTTCCTAATCGGCTATGCCTACGTTTAAAATTTATCTAACAGTAATGCTTTGCAGCTATAATGTTGGCTAGCTACACAATGATATTTCCATAAATAATTATAATGATTAATGCAATAAATTAATAGGAATAGATTACACAACTCTTTTCTCACCAATATTAAAGAGATTATACTTTTAATTTAACGTGAAAATAAAAATAATTTTCTAACAAGTGTTACATACTTACACGAATGCAAACACATTGACATTCGTAGATTCCAATAACATGATCAGTATATGTTCCTTTTTGCTATTTCATAATAATTTATTTCTTTGTGCTTTTATATTATATCAGCATGGGATAATGATTCCTCGAGCTAGTAACCGAAGCTATACCTAATTGTAGTACTCCATTTGAGTACGTTTTTCGTAGTCCAAATATTATGCATACGAATGCACAATGGTAGTCCTTTCTAGAATGGATTAGGCTAAATATGAAGCCGTTATCTTGGAATGCCAATAATAATAGTATAATACATAGGCTGGCATAAGCATAATAGTCGTTGGGATGTCGATTAAACAATAATTCATGCATTTATAATGTTAAAATTAAAAATAAATTATAATTAGTTGTTATTGTTTTTCTTTATTAGATAGTGTTTAGCATTTTATTAGTTAGTGTTAGCCTTCTCCAAGCTTATATATTAGGCCTTTATTGTATTTTGCTGTGTAACTTTGACAAAAAAATTGTAGTCCATTAATGAATTTTTTGCCTTCTCTCCCGCTCGACAGTTTTCCACAATTTTATAATTTCTTCATCCTCCATTGATGGAGGTTTCTTCATCCAATTTCTTCTATATTTTCAACATATAATTTGATCTTTTGTCAATTATTTTTTCTATATATTCCTATTTTATAATGCCTTTAATTTTAAATTTCTTGTACATCAATTCTACCACCACTAAGTTTGAGATTTTTCAAAAGTACTCGATTCATAAGGCCAAACAATCTAAAGTACCTTTATATACATATATATTTACATAAAGTAAAGAAGTGGAATCAAGAATGATGGTGCCATTAGCTAGCATTAACAAAAGAAAGAAATTAAGAGTGTACGTGTTAAGTTAAACCGTCAAATGGTAAATTCCAAAATTAAAAAATAAAAAAGTAGGAAAATAACTAGTGGTAGAAAAAAGACAATTAATGATACGTATGACAACGTGGTGGTTTAAGTTTAAGAGATCCATTTTCAGAATCCTACGCGGCGGAGTTGGTGGCGCAACTGAATATTCCGGCCATCATGTCAGTGCCTCGAATCCCACTGCGATTAAAATACTAATAATAGTACTATATGTTATCTCTTCTTCTAATAGAATGAATTTAGATCTACAATATTCCAAAATATATACTCTCTCGTCTCATTAAATACGAAATGCTTTGTTTTTTACACGAGATTTTATGTAATGTTATTTTGTGAATAAATGAAAGAGAATAAAATATGAGAGAGTAAAAAAAGTAAAAATAAGGTATTTCCATTTTATGAAGCATTTTATATTTAGTGGGACAACCCCAAAAGAAAAATATTTTATTTTTATTGGACAGATGAAATATTTATATACTCCATGTTAGTACGTATGGGTTTTAGCTGAGAATTTGTGTATGTATATATAGGCACGATTCATGATGTGACATACACATAATCCCTTTGTCTAATTCAACGAATATTTTTTTGTTTCATGATATTTCAATTTTTAAAAATGCATAATTTTGATAGGAAATTGCAAAAAAAAATTGTATCAATTTAAACGAGATGGATAATTATGAAATGGTATTTGATTAAAATAAATTCTAACTTTACTACTACGGAGTACTATAAAACTTGTGTTAATTGGTTCACAATGAAGAGGTGTTGGGTCCAAGACCGACCCGACCCGACCCGGAAAATCCGATGTCTAAGTAATTCTATTATGTTGAAATAAAAACTGCCCAAGATCATGGGAGAAATCCTTGCAAACTGCATGAATTTCAAATTAATATTTTTAAAATGAAGTAAAATTAAATTATTGGGATTCCTTAAGTTAGATTTCATAAATTAGTTTTGTGACTACAAGTTTGGAATTTAGCCCACTTTAGATTTTGATAAAATTTACTTGATGTTGGTATAGTATGGGGTTGCATAAAACTATTGTAAATCTGTTTTAAATGTTCAACTGTAGATTGAGGGGCTCTTGATAATTCGAGAACATCTAATTAAATTAATTAGATGTTCTTTAATTAGATGTTCTCGAATTATCAAGAGCCCCTGAATCTACAGTTGAACATTTAAAACATATTTAAATTAATAGTTGACATAATTAAGTTTCCTCTAATAAATAAAAATGTTTTATAAAAGATAAACATGGTGCTTAGTTAGTGGGTAGAAAATGGATTTTGACCGAACCGTTTCATTATATCAACCAAGTAATTTTCTTACTTAGTCATTATGTCACATCATTCAATTTGTTTTTGATACACATTTGGACAATTCCGTTAACATTACATCCTTTTTTTAGCTGTAAAATTATAAGATGAACAACTTCATTGGCAAGACGTACCCTTCCTATCCATTAAATCGAGAAGATGAGTCATTATAAAATTAAATAAAAAATACTTATATTTTTTTAAAAAAATCGATTTTGTTGGAGCAGCACTTATGTGATGGAGTAATTTGGTTATTCATATTTCAAATCATAATATTTTAACTATGTCCCGACATGCGACAAGGTTGTTTAATTGTTTTCATCAAAATTTGACACGGTGTTTGGTGGAGTACTATTTTGTGGCATGTTTTTTTTTTTAAATTCAAAATACCTATATATTATCAAAATGTTAAAGAACTTGTAAATTATTTAGACGTGTTTAAATAAATTAAGGGATCGCACATTATTAATTACTCTTAATTAAAATTTCTCCACAGTAAAAAAATCATTATTTTATTTTATGCTTCCTTTTGAGCAATTTATTTATAAGAAATTGACAAAAAAAACATTGGATTTTTTTTTTCATGACCACTAAATTAGTGAAATTGTGCAAGATTTGGGATGTGGCAGACTGGCTTAAAAAATCGTATTTAATATATTACTCATCTAATTATATATAGAAGATGAAATCCGATATGAATTTTTTTAAATGTCGTTTTAATGAGTTACACACCGAATTTGTGAATAGGACGATTGTGTTTTGTGAGTAAGAATAGTTAATGATGGAATCAATTTTGCCAAAAGAGGATCAATGAAAACGACACGAAGTGGGAAAATAAAGAGGTAGCAATATGTAGTTGATGACGAGGAGATGCATCAAAGTTCTGGTTAACGTAAAAGTACTATTTACTTTATTAATTTCGTAGTTTGGTGGCGACTCCTCTTAAGATAGGATTATTTTTATTTACTTAATTAGTAAGATAAAAATGTTGGAACATTGCCCTTTTTTAGTTGTGTTGGAAACGTTGTGTGTGTGTGGTGCTAAGATGATTTGAACGAAAAATTATTATAAATCTAGTTAGGGTCTATTCTCTAATTCGGTTGTAAATTTATATGAAAATATCATGAGCAATGTTATCTGGATGCGGGTTTCTATGGAAAACAAAACAATGAAAGTTTTTGATAAAGATAAATGACGACACAACCAAAAATAAGCAGGGTCCAATTGAGAATAAAATGAAAAATTATTTGATGTTATGAATGGTATCTATATACATTAGTTTGCCCAAGACAATAAAATGCCAAAAGGAAAGGAGGTTATCAAGAGAGTTTCAAAATGATTATTGTTCAATAATAATGAGAAAAAATTATGCCAGAGAAAATAAGACTAAATAAATTATTAGCAATGTTATCTTGCCTTTCTAATATATACACACTGCATTTCCTTTTCGAAGTTCTAATTGTATAGTACAGTACTGTATTTTGCTACTATACGTCTATACCATACTTCAAAAGTTCACATAATATACAAAATAATGTAATAACATAAGAAATAAAGAAATTAAAAGACTTTTTACAAAAAGATATCGAATCCAATATGAATTATTAAAATATTTAATGGGTCCAACACATGCTATGCATATGCTTGAACTAATTATGAGGTGTGTGAAATGAAGGGAAAATGGGAAACTATAGTGAAGTCATAAGTGGGTGTCCAAACTTCTCCCACGACAGAGTTGTCGATTAATCAAGTGAACGATATCAGATTTTGGTTGAAGATTTATACCAGGTTTGTGTCCTCGAGTCCCAACCTTACGCTTTGGCTTTTGCTCGTGATTTGTTGTTGCGCGTGTTTCTTTGGCAATGAAGTTGACTAACTTTGATTCAACTTTTGTTTTTTTTTTGTTATGTTGTAATGTTGTCGTGTTGCTGAATTTGTCTATTTTGGTTTTTGCGTTGGGCTTTTGACCGCTTATCTCGAACTTTTGCTCGCTGCGTGCCAACTCGAGCCTTTTTCGATTAATTAAAAAAAACTTTTAGATAATCCAACTGTAGTATCCATTACAAGCCCATGCAATAGTGTACAACACATACAATTCAACCAAAAAAAAAGAATATAGTACAAGAGCACTAATTAGTGAGAATTCAATACCATGCATCTTTTTTATTTTTAAATTTTTAAAACAAGGTCATCGATACCAAACTGGATTGTGCAGTGCCAAACTCCCAATCAAGATAAGCATTATGACTATTTTTCTCAAGAGAAAGAGAAAAGCATTAACATGACTATAACCACAAAATACTTTTAGTTATTTAGTTTGCACTTGTATTTGTGTTATCTACAACTAGATTGATATTAGGAGAAAAAGGTATAGAATGGGATCGAAAGTTGAACTTGCTTCTTGGAATTTAGAATGTAAGTAATGTTATCATGACTAGGCTCAAGTACAAGATTTTATCACTACGGTATTTTTTGTTAAAGTGAAATACAAGTTGTTAAATTTTGTAAAGTATTCTTATAAGCATTTGGTTTACTTATCGATGCCAATCTATGCGACCTCATATATAATAGATTCAAATATCGTTGGTGCATATCTCAAAAAAATTTAAAATGGTCTAATTATTAAATATGCTTCAATATGTAAATTTAGCTTGGCTTTTGAAAGATTATTTGTTTATTGATTCATTTTATTACAAATTAGACCATTCAAAATTCAAATAACATTACACATTTACCACCAAGTGGTGGTGCATCTATTATGAGTTTTAATAAATGTCCTACTTTGACTCGGCATGAGTTTTAATAGTTGTAAAAAAAATGGGTTGAAAAAATTAGTGGAATATGAGTCATACTATTTTTGTATGGAGTATAAGTATAATACTCCTTCCGTCCCATAAAAATAAGGACATTTTTTTATTTTGGGATGTCTCATAAAAAGATTACCTTCTATTTTTGATAACTTCTTTTTCTCTAATAGGGTGGACCACATTTTCCACTGACCATACTATAATTACTTTTTCTTTCTATCACTTTCTTACTTTACCAATTGTATTAATTCCCGTGCCACCCCAAATGTCTATATTTTTGTGGGACAGAGGGAGTAATAAAATGTGAATGAGAATGAATAAGTGGAATGTAAGACCCACTATCAAAAGTAATAAAAATGAAGTGAAAAAATTAATAAATGAGCGACTAAAATGAAAAATCGGGACACATAATGGGGACATAGGAGTAGTATTTGTTGCCAAAATTTGTACCTGAAAAATAAAATCGCTGGCGTTTAATTTGGTATCGCTTGAAAGGTATATACATTATTTAAATGTCTTAAAATAGAGTTTCAACGGTAATATTTTAGTGACCGAACTATATTTTACCCATTCATTGGTTGTAGATATTTTAATATTGGGCTGAGCTCCGCTACTAAGTGAAGGCCCAATTTTAAGGAAGAATATCTTACACCAATTTTTTGTTTTCAGTTTTGCTATTATTCATGAAGTTTGTATTATTGGTCTTTAGCATATTCGATCTTTTTACAGTTTACCCCTTTAGTATTTATTAGGTCATTAGCAATGGGGCGCTCTAAAGGGTGCGCCACGTCAGCAGTTTTATCCTCCTACCCCCACCTGCAATGTGACGCCCTATGGCGCGCCCTATGCATTTTCATTTTATTTGAATATTTAATTAACTACAAAAATTGGGGAAAAACTTCATTTCATTTATAGAAATTAATACATTACAATACGAATTTAAAAAATACGCAACTAGTGGCGTCATCGTCGTGGTTCATTTTGGCATTTGAGAGAGGTAGAAATGTGAGAGATGAGCGAAATGAGAGAGGTGAGATGTTCGTACGAACAAGTGAATGGGAAACGAGGTTTAAATAACTATAAAAAACGCGTGCCATCGTCCGCCGATCCCGCAATGGGGCGCCCTATGTCGCGGACGATGGCCTACCGTCCGCGCCATCGTCCGCCGAGCCCACAATGGTGCGGACGTAGGGCGCAGACGATGGCGGCCACCCACAATGTGGGCATCATCCGCGCCCAAGGACGATGGACGCCATCGGGCACCCCATTGCGGGTGCCCTTACTGGGTTGCTTACCACCACAATTCCCACTTGTACATCCAAAGGGCAATGTTGGATAAAGTATTTTTAATAACGTCTACTCATGTAGGCTAGTAATTAATCGTGTATTTAATTTGATAGCTGCTGTCAAAGCTGTCAATTCGTACTAGTCACAACTCTTAGTCATGTCTAATATCAATTAGTCATTATTAAAGCCGTCAGTTTGAGGTAGCAGGCCGAGTCGGACAGAAGCCTACCAAAAATCAACCCTGCCCGTTCCACTTTCGGGTCAGTCAGCCGGCCCGGCCCATCCAATGACCATTGTTTCTGAGTTTGAGTCATGACGGATTTCTACGCTCTTTCTTGGAACGTAACAAGACACTTGAGCATGGTTTCGATTATGTCAAGGTTCTTGGCTAAGGTTTCTATACTCCAGGAGTGACCGAATTCTGAATGCTCGATCTAGTGTAACTATTGTCTAAATCTTATTATACGTCTGGTTCTTGGATCATCACATCTAATGAGTCCGTCTCCTTTCCAGTATGTATCTCATCACATCTAAAGAGTCCCATAAGCCGTACCGTACCCAACACTTAGCTGCTATATGTGTGATACTGCTACAACATACATATATCTAACTTGTAATTTCATAAAATCAACATGATATGTATTATACAACTGTATCTGTGTTCACTCATAATAGGAGTATAAGATTGATAACTTAGTGGATAATAAAAATTGTATATATCCTCAGCGAATAAAATCGACACCAGTTTTGAAACCCATAGAGACAAAAGGGGAGTAGTTTTTCTTGTAGTCAAATTCCAAATCATGTCATCAAATAAACAAGAAATACAAACATCACTAACAAATTTTCTTCCATAAAAGATACTAGGAGGAGTACTATATTTTCTTTCATAATTCAGGCGGCAGCAACAAAACAAGTGAATATTGCTAGAAGTATATGTTCTAACAGATCAAACTAATAAGTTGAAAATGTGGGAATACATAAAAGCATTGATAGATTTAAAGTCGAATTGAGAGTCACATAGTTTGCATTGAATCTGAAACTACATCTGCATGCAAAATCAAGCACGTGCTCGGCAATTCAAAATAACTGCATCATTCGCTCATGACTAAATGCATGCAGATTCAACTTTTAACACCACAAATTCAACCAAGCAAAACACCAAAATCAAAGAGGGACAAACACAGTATTCGAAATGAAAAGAGGAGATGCGTTTGATATAATATTGCAGTAGGAAAAGAGAGAATTCAAGCTCTGCGTACATACATACGTCGCCGTTTCATACGGCATAGCAGGGAATTCTACAAGAGATCACGTGGACAGCGCAGCGAGATGCTTCCACGTGTCCGTGAAAATCTACATTTGAATCCACCGAGCTAATTGCGTGGGGTTGACTACTCCCTGTATGTGGACCGCATCGCTTCTAATTATATTTGCCACCTCAGCATAACTCTCCGGCTTCGGCTTCACCATCGGCCCGGCTTCCTTACCATGCCTGTTCCTCTTCGGCTCCGCCACGTTAACCGGCATCGCCTCGGCCCGCCCCGGGTCGAACTTCTGCCCGAAAAGAGTTCCTTTGGTCAGGAACTCGTAGGCCATGTACCCGGCTAAGAGCCGGTTCGATGCGACCGGCTGCGGCTCGGCTCCCTTAGACGACGTCGTAGCCCCACTAACGGCGCGGGTGACCGACGTCAGTGGAACTAACGGCGCTTCCGTCTCTTTCCGCTTGCGTGTGGCCCCAGGTGTCAATATTCTTCGCGCGGGGTAACTACTCATCCTGACCGTCTATTTGTAATAGAGTGCCACGTCAGCTAAATCCCTCAAAGGGTAGAACCGTCAGATTGAGGTGAAAACTACAAAGACAATTTAATTGGATTGAATTTAAACGGCAAAAACGGTTTAACAGAGAGTGAAAAAGCAGAAAAGGTTAAAAATCACAAGTAAATTAGACGGAGGGAGACAGAGAGGGCTATAAAAAAAAATTGTGCATTTTGACTTTGAGAAAAATATTGAAAGGGCAAAAATAAAAGGAGTTTGATTTTATTAATAATGAGGCGGAGAATTTATGAATTTCCGAGAAAAATGCAAATGAACAGTAGAGAGAGGGGGATTGGAAAATCGGAAAATTTTTAAATCTGGGGCGTGGACGGCGGATCTGGATTTAAGATTCGCCGGAGCGATGCTTGTCTCCACCGATTGCGGCGGTTTAGAGGAGAGAGAAAGAGAGAGGAGGGCGCCGGGGAGAGTGAGAGACAGAGAAAAGGGACGAGGAGGTATGCGGGCACCGTGCTTGTGGGTATATATAGCGAGTAGGGGTTTTTATTGCCCTCGAGTTTATGTGTTATTCACTAAAATGCCATCGAATGATGTGTCATCCACAATATTCGGCTATGTCTGTAATACCCCTCCATGGGGCACGCAACTAGGACTTTTTGGGCATTTAGTAGGGATGTTTTGGTACATTTGTGGTTACATTATTTTAGTTTTGTTTTCAGCGCTTCCCTCATAGTATTATATGCTTTTTAATTAGTGATTTCTAAAGGAATAAATGGCCAAATATATCATGATATCAAATTCAGGTGCGTCACAGATTTTCCAAAATCTTAAAATTTAATTTCAAAGAGTGACAATTTCTCAACTACACTATTACCTTTTTGGCAAATTACGTGTTGATGTGTGAATCAATTTAAGAGGAGTGGACAAACGTCGTTTTAAACTTAATTGATATCATCTTGCCAAGTAAATGTTATCCGAATATTTTAAATAGATACCACATCAACAAGTAATTAGCTGATAATGAAATAATGAGATAATTTCATCTTTTATAATTAACTTTTTAGATAATTTCATCTTTTATAATTAACTTTTTAGATTTAGAAAAGTGGGATAGAGCAAAATTTGATCATCTATAATATTTATTTAGTGATTTGCCCATTCTATTTAGTGGAAAATATTTTCTGAGACAAAGTAATTAAAATTTATGAAACGGATTATAATTTAGATGTAAACTATATTTGACTATATATTCAAAATTTTGTAATTACAAATATTTAGTTGTATAATTGTGAGGCAGGTTTCCATAAGACCGCGATAAACCATACTCGACTACTCATAGTATAACCATTAGTGTAATTATAATTAATAGAAAAATATTGTAATTTATTGTGTTTTTAAATGAGTTTGAATGCTTTCA
This sequence comes from Salvia splendens, assembly GCF_004379255.2. Taxonomy (NCBI): domain Eukaryota; kingdom Viridiplantae; phylum Streptophyta; class Magnoliopsida; order Lamiales; family Lamiaceae; genus Salvia; species Salvia splendens. The sequence continues at coordinate 3,629,512 of NC_056036.1, read as the reverse complement.
AACCAATAAATACATGTTGCCCAAAGTGAGTATATTTTAAAGCTTTGTTATCAATGAATGGTGGGCTATGTGCGCTTGTATTTACTCCCTCTATTCAAAATAAAATAATTTGAATAATATGGATTTTAATAAAAAATTAATAAAATAAAAGAAATGATCATTTCTATTTTTAGAAATAGGACTAATTTTTGTGGACATCCTAAAATAACAAAATGAGATATTTTCGTGGATGAAAAAAGTACTAATAAATAAAGAATACGTTATTTTTATACTACATCTCATCATTAACTCAATAGTTATATTTTTTTATTTTGAAAATTATAATTAATTTTTAGTAAAGATTTGTTCTAACATAGTAAATCTCACTCTTTATTTAAAAATATTTCAATCTCTTTTTATCTTAATTTCTCTTATACTTTATTAGTTTTGCATTAGACTATTGTTAATAAACTTAAACTCAAATGAAATTTCGTCCTCAACAAATATAGTTGTTATAAATTCAGACATTTTATTGCCAATTTAGTGAAACGCACTCCTATAAAAGAATATCACTTCAGATTTTAAAAATTATAATGGAGGTTTGTGTCTTTAAGGCAAAACTATTCCACAAAAAACAATTTTATTTTCTATTTTAATAGCCTTTAGGAGTATTTATTTATGTAAGTTTTCTCTCTATCTGTCACTTATTTTATCAATTTTATAATATTAAAATACTACTATCCTCTACCAATTGTTTTTCGTGAATGGCATGAGTCGTGACAATTGTAGAGCTTATTCCTTTTTACAATTGGACCACCCAGGTTAACAGTATTAGTTTATACTTTCAAAATAAAGTTATCTAAAATAGAGTAATCACTGTATTATGAATATAACTACCGGAGTAAAATTTTCAGAATGAGTTATTACTATTACGACTTTGACCATGATCAATTATTCTCAATTTATTGAAAGAAAAAGTTAAATCATACCTTATTTTCTTTTTAGGAAAAGAAAAACAATATATATAGATATCAGGACATTCTTCCATAGTACCATGGTTTGAACCAAATTTTCCAATTTGAGGTATTTTCTAAAATCTTTTATTGATTTTCAGTATTTCAGTTTTCAAAATTCATATGTAATTTAATTATTATATAATTCTAAGAGCATCCGCAACGCGTGCCGTTGCGGTGCCTTATTTCGTTCCGGAGGAACGGAACCGCGGCGGCACGCGTTGCAGCCGCCCGTGTCGTCGCCATTCCGTGCCGGTGCCGTGCCGGGTGTCGTTCCCGCGAGACGCGGCACGACACGTTCCGCCACGCGCCGAGGCGACGTGGCGGCCTCCCATTCGACGCGTGACGCCCACTCGCTGCCCCGCGAGTGGGCGTCGTCACGGTGACGCAATAATTCGATTTTTTTATTAAAAATCGAATTTAATAAAAAAATATTTTTATTTATAAAAATTGTTTTTTATATTTAAAAACAATTTTTACAAATAAATGAATAATAGAAATTCTTATTAGCCCATATATATTTGATGGGCTTGCGAATTTATGAAACTCATTCTTGGTTGTCTCTCTTTTATAGAGACATCCTTGAATGTTTTTTGTTCCACTTTCGATGTGGGACAAACTCATCTTGGTTGTCTCTATTTTATAGAGACATCCTTGAATATTTTTTGTTCCACTTTCGATGTGGGACAAACTCATTCTTGATTATCTCTATTTTATAGAGACATCCATGAATGTTTTATGTTCCACTTTCGATGTGGGAAAAACTCATTCTTGGTTGTCTCTCTTTTATAAAGACATCCTTGAATGTTTCATGTTCCACTTTCGATGTGGGACAAACTCATTCTTGGTTATCTCTATTTTATAGAGACATCCTTGAATGTTTTTTGTTTCACTTTCGATGTGGGACAAACTCATCTTGGTTGTCTCTATTTTATAGAGACATCCTTGAATATTTTATGTTCCACTTTCGATGTGGGACAAACTCATTCTTGATTATCTCTATTTTATAGAGACATCCTTGAATGTTTATGTTCCACTTTCGATGTGGGAAAAACTCTTTCTTGGTTGTCTCTCTTTTATAGAGACATCCTTGAATGTTTCATGTTCCACTTTCGATGTGGGACAAACTCATTCTTGGTTATCTCTATTTTATAGAGACAACCTTGAATGTTTTATGTTCCACTTTCAATGTGGGACAAACTCATTCTTGGTTGTCTCTATTTTATAGAGACATTCTTGAATGTTTTATGTTCCACTTTCGATGTGGGACAAACTTATTCTTGGTTGTCTCTATAAAATTGTATTTTAAATTATGTCAATTTTTATTTTTTTAGGATTTTAATTATGTCTTTTTCTATTTTTTTGAATTTTAAGTTGTAATGTTATTTTAATTTTATTAAAGTGTGTTTGTTTTAATTGAATTGAGTTGGAAATAAAAATAAAAAATGAAATTGAATGAATAGTAATTTAAGGAACGGTTAAGGAACGGTTAAGGAACGGAGGGTTGCAGGTTCCGTTCCTTAGTTAAGGAATGGAGTAAAAAAGTACAGTGGGGCCCGCAAATAGTAGTTTAAGGAACGGTTTAGGAACGGTATAGGAACAGCGTTGTGGATGGCCTAATGAATGTACTCCATGTTTGGATCTTGAATTCTCTACTTTTTTTGATGTGCCAGAACCTGGTTTTCAATCCTTCTGTGTGTATATGACATTTTCTACAAGGCCATCTGCAATGGGGCGGACGATGGCACGCCCGATGGCGCGCATCGTCCGCGCCCGCCATCGTCCGCGCCATTGCGGGTGCGTGACATAGGCCGCGGACGATCGTCGCGCCCTATACTAAGAGCGCGGAGTATAGCGCGGACGATGCCCATCGTCCGCGCCATTGTCCACCCCATTGCGGCCTATGCGGACGATGGTCGCGGACGATAGGTGATAAACTCGTATTTTAAATATTTTATTGGGCGTTAAACGTGATGATAATTGGTGTTTAAATGCATATTACTTGAGTTTACGTCTATATTTCACTATAAAGGTGCTTTGATGAGTTTATCCAGGGTTTGAAGTTAAAATAGGTAAAAAAGGGTCAAAATGAGCCAAGCCGTGACTGGGGTCTGCTTCAAACGTTAATCTGCCTATCAATATGGGGTCCAAATCCTATTTTGAGAGTACCATTGTCTTCATCATCGAAAGAGCTTCGCGTGGGTACCTCACACGCCTCAATCGGAGTTCGGATGAGAGATATATGACCGATCTACGAAAGCCGCGCGGACTGCCGGGAGCTACCCAGCCGGGTGAATTTTATGTGCAATAATTCCACCCGGCTGGGTGGCCAATTTTGTTCATAAAGAGTCCAGAGACTTCTGCTCGACCGGGTGGCCAATTTTGTTCATAAAGAGTCCAGAGACTTCTGCCCGACCGGGTGGATTTTATGTGCAATAATTCCAACCGGCCGGGTCCGTCTGACTGACGATTTTTAGCCCAGACGTGATTTTTCTGAAGGGAAATAAAAAAGAGAAAAGCTAGGGCAACGAGGGGGGATTCGGAACCAGCCGCAAAACACACACTCTCTCTCTAGGAAGCACTCTTGGAAGAAGATTGAAGATTCAAGCTTCAATTCCTCCTTCATTTGTAATCCGTATCATGAATTCCGTTGTTTGCCTTAGTTTTTATTTGTTTTCTACCATGAACATGAGTAACTAAACACTTTATGTAGAATTCTTGGTGAAGATGCATTGATTCATAGTTTTAATCCAATTAATTTCATTTTTATCTTGCTATTGTAATTGTTTGAATTATTCTCGTGCTTTTTCCTATCAATTGCTTGATCACCAATTGGGAGTGTAGGGTTTCTTAGAGTAATCGGGAGATGAAATAAATAATCTTGAAAGAGGAATAATTCACGCATTAATTCAATAAAACTCGGGAGAGTTGAGATTATGAGTGGGATCTTTAATCTAATCAAACCTTTGGGAGTTAGGTCTAAGATTTAGAAGGGGACTTCACTTATTACACATAATCTACAGATTTCTCACCCCGGGAGGGGGTTTAATCTACCTTTGTGATTGATTCAACAATTCTAGAGACTTTAAATGGTAAATTGGTTTTAATTGGGTTAGGCTATGAGTCGTGCATCGGATCCTTGAATTCTGCATATTTCTCCATCATCTTACACAGCTTTCTTAATTGCTTTCTTGTTAAGTGTTCTACTTTAATCTCTGCATTTACATGTTTTCAGTAGTTGTTAGTTTTAAAACCAAAATTTCTGATCGTCTGGATATTAGTTGAAATTAGTTCGTGGTACTTAAGTTGACACTTAATTGTCTATATGGGATACGATATACTCTTGCTTGCTATTTACTACGATAACCCCGTACACTTGCGGGTATTATTTGGGGTAAAATAAAGTTGAGTCAATAGGCCATCGTCCGCGCCATCGTCCGGCCCACTGTGGGCTACGCGGACGATGGCACGCGGTTTCGTTTTTTTATAAATAGAGTTCATTTGTAATTTCATTTCACGATTTCACTTTCGAAACTTATTACAATTACATAATTACTACGAAATAGATTCAAGTCCCAATAGTCCTATGTTTAGCGGAGAGGCGCGTTGGTCAGGTACAGAACCCGGCGAATATCGTTCGTTCGACGCCGACACCCAGTACGATCCCGATTTCAGTACGGAATCGTACGGGTTGTCTGACATAGAGCCGTCTCCAAACCGACCAAGCGCTCCCTCCCCCCGTGACGCCGCAGCGGCCGATCCCAAACCCGCCGCGACCGCTTCCGCTCCAGCCAAAAAGAAGCGGAACCGGCAGAGGGCGCAGAAGTTGCCGCCTCCCGGAAATTGCGATGAGTACGCCCCCGGCCGTAAACTACACCGACGACGAAACCCTCATTTTGGCCCGGTGTTGGGTAGATATATCGGAAGACCCGATTTTCGCGAACAACCAGAGGCAGGTCGCGTACTGGGAGCGCATCGCCGGCCTCTACAATGAGGCCAAGCCGCCGACCGCGTACAAGCGCAAACGTGAGCAACTCTGCAAGCACTGGGATCAAGTGAAGAAGCAAGTGAACTTGTACGCGGCAGAGTTCGAGAAGTTCACGCGGGCACATGGGAGCGGAGAGAGCTTAATCGACGTGCGTGCTAAAGCGCTGTTGTCGTACCGGTCGATGTACGGCGACTTCAAGCACGAGGCCATCTGGGCGCTCTTGAGGGACAAGCAGAAGTTCCAAGGTGGAATTCTGCACACTGGTGCGCTGAAGAGGACGAAGACCACCGAAGCTGGTGATTACACGAGCAGCGGCAGCGGCAATCACCCGGTTGACCTCAACTGGACGTACGTGGATGAAGGGAGTTCCGGCACACCGGTGTCCTCCCGACGTCCTCCCGGCGTCAAGGCTGCGAAGGCCAAGGGGAAGGGGGCCGCGACCTCATCCTCGACCGTTGCAAACCCATCTCTGTTCCCGGAAACGCTCCCGACCCAGACGGCCACCGCGTTTGAGTCGTTGGCAACAGCGTCGATGGCGAGGACGTTATTGCAGACGCACAAGGCCCTCAAGAAGTGTACCGACCCCGACGAAGCCGAATATCTCCGGGCGTTAATCGATGAGCTGCGTCAGAAGTTGGGAATTGCACCAACTTAGTTGTTTTTTTTGTAAGTTGAATGGTGTAACTTTTTTATTAATGCGTCGCCATTTGTTATTTAGACGTTTTTTATTTACTCGTTACTTGTTATTTGAAAACATTTAAATTAATTAAACAAAACAATAAAATGATGATGTGGCGTGCCTTAGGGTGCCCCACTGCAGGTGGGGGTGAAGGAGGATAAAACTGATGACGTGGCGCGCCATAGGGCGCTCCACTGCTGATGCCCTAAGTCTGATTTAGTAAATATATTACGCCGTGCACATATAATTACAATAGTCTTATTGCTTCGTCACTGCAAAAAATATTCTTTAAAGACATTTTTAATACAATTAAGAATGCTAATTTGTGTTTCTAAATGTACTACAATGGGGCGTCCTATAGTCTGCCCTATAGGGCACCCTATCCTCCGTCACATCAGCATTTTATTCTCCTACCCTTCCACCTGCAGTGAGATGCTCTATAGTCCGCCCTATAGCATTTTATGTAAATGTAGGATTTGCTTTTATACTTCTATTTTGTATTTAATTTTTATGTATGCTAACATGTCAAACAAAATAAATAAAAAGCACCACAATTTAAAGGCAAATCCTACATTTACTTAATTAAAAAAAAGTTACAAAAGTGGAAATAAAAAATAAGTGCACTACAAATAACGAGGCTAGTCTAAAGCATTCCCAACTAGCGCTGGAGATTCTCGATCATTTTCTTGAGGTATTGGGCTTCCTCCGGGTCGTCCGTCTGCCTAAGGGCGTTGTGTGTGTCCAACAACGTCCTCTGGTTGGCAGCCCTCACCAATCCCCGTATGCATGTGCCGCACCCGAAGTCGGGGCTGGGGCCGGGATCAGAATTGGGGTCGGGGCCGGGTTCTGTGAGGTCGTCACCTCCGTCTTGCCCTTGTTCTTGGCAGCCTTATTGCCAATGGGACGTCGGGAGGACACCGGTATGCCGGAGCTCTCATTCTCGTACATCGGCTGGTTGAGGTCCATCGGAGGTGCGCCGCTGTCGCTGCTCGTATAATCACCGGTAGCGGTGTTCTTCGTCCTCTTCCTCGCAGACGATATGGGCAGAATCCCTCCTTGAAACTTCTGCTTCTCCTTCACGATGAGCCAGGAGGAGTAGTGCTTGAACTCGACGTACAGTGAAATGTACGACGTGAGCACTTTATCGTGTACATCATTCAAATTCTCGCCGCTGCCCTGCCCCCTCAAGCACTTTGTATACTCCGCCGAGGATAAATTGAGCTGCTTCTTGATTTGATCCCAGTGCTTACGCAGCTGCTCCCTCTGATGCTTTACGAGGCCGCCGCCTTGGCTTCGTTGTAGCGATCGGTGATGCGCTCCCAGTTCGCGATTTGCTTTTGATTGTTGGCAAACACTGGATCCTCTAAAATATCAACCTAACACTTCGTCAAAAGAATGCTTTCTTCGGGGCTGTAGTTCGTCCTCCCTGGGACGAATTCTTCATTCACCTCTGGAGGCGGCAACTTCTAGGCTCGGTGTCTGTTCCTCTTCTTTCGCTGCTTTGGCGCGGATGCCGAGGCAATGACAGGGGAGGCGGGGCCGGCGGCATAGGCGCGATCGCGAGCGGAGGGACGGGTGGGGGACGGCTCCATGTCAGAGAGCCCGTACGAATCCGTGCTGAAATTCGGATCGTACTGGGTGTTGGAGTTGAGGGGGCTGCATTGGTCAGGGTTCGTACTCGGCCACCGTGCACTACCGCTGAACATCGGCAATCTGTCGGGACTATTTGGATTTGGGAAATCACCCGAATTCATTATGAATTGATGAAAATAGAGGAAGAGAGAATAGAGGAGTGTAGTAGAGTGAATGAAAGAGTGATTTATTTATAGAATTATGAAGGGAAAAAAACGCATGCTATCGTCTGCGTCGCCCGCAGTGGGGCGGACGATACCGCAGACGATGCGTGTTCGAAGGCTCATCGTCCGCCTTGCTACAGTGGCGGACGATAGCACATCCGATGCATTGGGCAGACTATCATCCGCCCCACTGTTGATGCTCTAATAAGCGTTTTATATATTGTTGGTGTCTTAACTAAAATAATTAGAGCTATGACGCAAATGAAAGCGTCCTAAAAGAGCAAAAACTTAAGTTAATTTGTCCTTAATTTAGGGACACTTTCTTTTGCCTCCTAAATTATTGTTATTTTTTAAAATTTACCAACACAACTAATTATATCTCGATTTTTGTATCCATACATTTTTTTTCTTTTTAGTAATGCTTCACATTGTCGAACTAAAGTGCAAATTAAAAGGATTATTTCACATTGCGTAGAAACTTAAAAGTATAGTAGCTCTTCATAAGTTTGCACATTCCTTTGAGGATAATGTGATTTGTAGTAGAGGGAGAGGGAGAGGGAGAGGGAGAGGGAGGTGACAAAAAGAAAAGGAAAATAAGAGTCGACACTTACAGTATTGTTGGTTGTGTTGCTACCTTCAAGGAACGATTGCCACCGACTGATGCAATATTTCGTTATATACTTTAATTATTTGTCGTGCACTAAATACAAAATCTTAGATACATCGTTGCTTCCTAGGAGTCACCCATCTTACAATGGTAAGGTCTCCTCGAAAATGCAATCCAATACCTCCATTCTATTAGAATCTCTCTTTTGGTCCATTTCAATTGCAACAAGATCTGTCCCTCCGTTGCCAACTGCGCTATGTCCCTGCAGACAAATTTGGACCATTTCTCGATTTATGCGTTTGCACAGGGACCATGCTAATCCATGCTCCCTGTGTGTGTTTTTAGAAATATGAGTCGCTATTTATTCATGCTTATGCACCTACAATTACTCTCTACTTTTGCATCGAATGTTACAACTAACTTATATAGATGTGCTATATTCGCATCACTTGATCCATTTTAGTTAGATATCCACTGGAACCCATTTTATTTTCATTTTATACAAATTGCACTGTGGCTAGTTGTGTCATTGTCTTCCAGCAGTGATTCATGGCCAATTAAGATTCATTGTGAAATTCACGCTGTCTTTTTGGGATTACCCGTCTTAAAATCTATTAATCTCTTCTGGCCAATTAAAATCGTACTAATAGAATTGGGATAGCTTATATATATATATATGTTTGTCACTCTAGTTCGCTCTCTGATATGGGATATGATTTGCTCCCATGGCATCACTTAATCCTTTTTTTAATAGATACTATCAATCAGAACCTAATTTATTTTAATTTCATAAAATTATCATTGCACTAATATATAATAAACAACTACCAAGTATAATTTGTTACGTGAGTTAATTTGGGAAACTTTATAGTTATCCATCTTATTCAGAGGTCCCATGCCAGAGATACCTTGTCATTATATGGTACCAATAGCCAGCCAGCTAACAATATTGTATAAATGCATTAGCCACAGGGACGGACCCAGGCATGGGCCAAGCCGCCGCTCCAGCGGAGGCTTAGCCGGTGCCGGTAATCCCATCAATGGCTGCTTGTGTCTACATTTCTTGACAGGAAGGAGGAAGGTGAGGAGAGAGGGAGAAAGAGGTGAAAGTGAAAAAATAGGGTAGATTTAGAGAGTAATTATGACAAATTAATTTTTACAGCTGTGTGGGTCCTACGTTTAACATCTTTTGTTTATTTTGGGAATACAGTATATACTACTGCTATAATTCTTAACTTCTTTATTTTTTAGACTATATATTTTTATCTTTTACTTCTTACCTTCTTTATTTATTTAAAATTTTTATAAAATGACGAAAACACAATTACAAATTGAATTTCAAATACAAATTTCATATATTTTTATATGGTATAATATTCATTTAAATTAAAAAACTTAGTAAAATTTAGGTCACAGTTTGATAATGTTTGAAATCAGAATATTGAATTGTAAACTTTCAATTTTTGGTAATCATCACCTTCGATTACAAAATTTTGTTGTTTTATAGTACTCCCTCCGTCCTGTTTTAGGAGTTCCGGTTGATCAATTTCCCGCTGTAGGAGTCCCTGTTGGGATAAACTAATAAAAAATGCCTTCAAAGTAAGTAAAAAAGTGTTGAAAGTGGGTCTCAACATCCAGTACAACATTTATTTATTACACACTCAAACACTTTCTTAAAACATGTGTACGACTCAACCGAGACTCCTAAAGTGGGACGGATGAAGTAGTAAGTTTAGCACCGGCTTATTCAGAATTCTGGTTCCGTGCCTGATTAGCCATATAAATTTTCAATAGTAAATTATATATATGTTGGTGGGATATCACTTTAGGTTGTCAATTGGGTCATTTTAAAATACATCTATACATCGATATACAAAAATTTATAAGAAAGTCGACCTTAGTACTCTTGATCACTGATTTGATCATGAATTATTATTTATTCAATATTTTGGTTTTCTTGGAAGGTCCAAAGAAATTGGATTATATTATGTTAACTCAACTTAATAATGCTACTATTTTAGTCTTAGACACGTTTAATTAGACGGATGGGATCCCCTGCTGTGGTGGGAGCAGGGGCTGCTGTGCCTCTCCCATACAAATATTTTAATATTTAATTCAAATTATTAAAAAAAAAAAAAATTTAAAATATTTTTTGTGAGGAGCAGCAGCCCCTGCTGTGCTCCCACCACAGCAGGGGATCCCATCCCTTAATTAGAGGTCTATGGATTTGTTAGAGCATCTCCAATAGGTTAGGACGTCAAATAGCCCTCAAATAGCCTTCACACTGCCACATCATCAGCACTACAATTCTCCTGCCACATCAGCTTGCCACATCAACTGGACATCAAATAGCCCTCACATAGCCTTCACACTACCTATCCACATCACTAATAACAATTATATAATTTAATTTACACTTGTATCAACATACGGAATTTAATTTACGAGACAAATACGGAAAATTCGAATAATAATATTAAAATTTAAAAAGTACATTAATTTTAAAAAAAAGTACAATAATATAAAAAAAGTACAAAAATTAAAAAGTACTGTAATTTAAAAAAGTAAAACAAAATCACTCATCGCCGCCGTCCTCGTCTCCGTCGTCGCCCAGCGCTTCTTCACCGTCGTCGCCGCCGCCTCCGTCGCGGCTATTCCCGCCGGTGTCCCTCCTCATCGCCTCCAATTCTTCACGCTGGCTCTGGAGCAATACACGAAGAAAATCCTTCACCTCGGGGTCCACCGCCGCTTGGAAGTCGGCTAAGGTCTTCACCATTTGAGCGCGCGTTTGTTGGCGCGCGAAGAATTTGAGCTCCTCGGTAGACCTGCCGAGGGGGGATGCCGAATGGACGTCCTGGGAACTCGGGGTGCCCCCCCTCGCAACCTGCTGCACCCGCCTTTGCCCAACCGGGCGAGGTCGGCGACCGAACGACCGAGGAGTCGGGACCTCCTGGGCCGTCTCAGGGAGGTCTGACGAACCACCGCTGCTGCCGCTATAATCTCCGGTATAGTTCAGTCTCTGCCTCTTCGGCCAGCCAGCGTCGACGCCTGCCCGGAATTTCTCCGACTCGTTGAGCACAACGTAGCAGTTCCAGTAGGTGAACTCATAGTACTTCTTATCCGGATCGGGGTAGGCTCTCTCCGCAATCCTCCTGCAGTCTTCCTCTGTTTGGCCACTGGTCTGCATGCGGAGGGCGTTGGCGTACAAACCCGAAAATCGAGAGACGCCAGCCCTGATTCGGTCCCAGCACTTCCGGACCTCCTCCCCGGTGCACGGTCTCCCTTCAGGGCAAAATGCCCTGTAGGCTGCGGCTATCTTGGCCCACAAGTTGACGATCCTCTGGTTGTTCGAAACCAGAGGATCGTCGCAGACACTCACCCACGCCTTGGCAATCGCAACGTTCTCCGCGTCTGTCCACTTCCTCCGGCCCCGGATTTCGGCTTGGGGCTGCGACGACTCGCCGACCTTCTTCGCCTTGCCCTTCTTCTTACCCCGCCCTACTCCCTGGCTTTGAATGAGAGTTTCCGAAACCTCGTTAATATCAAAACCCAAGTCCGCTAAGGAGAAGGTCTCCGTAAACTGTGCATTCGTTGGGGTCGATGTGTGCGAAGAACCGGTGGAAAAATAAAAAATCGGCCGATAGGCGTTGTCCCCCCCGTGCGTCCCCTGCGCCGGGGGAATCATCTGTTGCGCCGGTGGCTGCATGCCGGGTGCCCACCCCGGCATCATCTGCATAGGGGGCTGCATGCCGGGTGCCCACCCCAGAATCATATGCTGCCACGGGTACATGGTGTAGTACCCGCTCATCGGAGGCCAACCACCTCCCCCAGGAGCCGGGGAAGTATGAGACCCTGCCCCGGGAGTCGGGGGCGTCTGAGACCCTACACCGGGAGGCGGGGGAGTCTGAGACCATCCCCCGGGATTAACTGGAGTACCTTCGTAGTTGTTCTCCATTGCTCGTTATTGATCTTGTACAGAAAGTAAGGTAGAGAGAGAGTACTCGTTAAAACAAGTGGTGCGAATGAAAATGAGGTTCAACGCGCGTATATATAGTGTTTTCGAAAAAAAAAAAAAAATTTAAATCCGACGCCGGTTTGGCGCCGATCCGGGACGCACAATGGCGCCCGTGAGGATCGGCGTCGGAACCGGCGTCAGCGCGGAAATCGGCATGGCGACGCCGATTTCGCCCACGCCGGTTCCAATGGTTCGGCGTCAAACCGGCGTGGGCGAAAAATCGGCGTCGCGGTGGTGACGCCGGTTATTGGAGATGCTCTTAGGGCTTGAACAAGTGCACCCATTGTTTGGTCATAAATTTGGGTAGGCTCAGAGTATTTATATTATGTTCATGTAGATTCTGTATTGTTTTAATCGCTTTTGCTAAAAAGTATTCCCTCCGTTCCATGTCCATTCCATGTTAATAGAGTCATTTTTCTATTTTGAAAGTTTCAAGTTAATTGAGTCATTTCTATTTTTAACAAAAAGTAATTCTTTTTTTTTTACTTTATTCTCTCTTATTTTTTTCACCATCCATTTAATATACTATTCTTAAACTTTATACTAAAAAAATGACTCTATCAATAAGGAAGGGAGGGAGCACTGGTACAAGTGTGGTAGCTATATTTCGACCTATAATAAACATTTGTTTTATAACGAGTTTTAAACATTAATGTCGAAAATATCACTATACACGTGAGTCCGAATTGGAATATATAAGCAATTATTGCAAAAAATATGTGTCAGTATTAATTGGATTCCAATTATCAAAACAATATGATGACTTTTGCAGAAGAAAATTACTTTTATAATGACATCTTAACTAGTTGATTTGTTCTTTCTATAATTAACTGAACTTTTTAATAATTAATTGAGTATTAAAAATTTATAGTGTAATTAACCGAAACATTTTTATTCCATGTATAAAAATCCTAGTATTTGTTAACTCACTAAAATGAAATTAATAGTGTGAGCCTTGAGGCCAAACAAATGAACACGCAAACCAAAAAGTAGGGTATATCCCGATTGTAATCCATAATAGCATGGATTAAAAACCTAATAATTGAAAACTAAACATGTCTAAACTTACAATATTCCATATGCTAATTAGTAATTTCACGGTTGAAACTTGAAAATGACTATATATACAAATCTATATATCGATCTGAAAGGTTGATAACCTTAAAATAGTAATTGAATTTTAAAAGCTTTTTCTTAAATAAAAGGAATAAAAAGAAAAAGAAAACGAAAAGGAAAAAAAAGAAGACAAGGTGATAAGGAATTTTAGGCTGTGGTGAACAGGTTGAGAAAATATGTGTGGCCGCAGTTTGAGAATCTTCTGTCCTGACTAGATTTCTAGAAAAAAAAGTGTATTTTTAAAGAAAAAGTTACTCCATCCGTCCCCGAATAAGAGTCGTTAATTTCCTTTTTGGGCCGTCCCCCATTAAGAGTCACTCTTCATTTTTACCATAAATGGTAGTAGGTCCCACATTCCACTAACTCACTCCACTCACATTTTATTATAAAATCAATATAAAAAAATGGGTCTCACATTCCACTAACTTTTTCAACCAACTTTTCTTTACATTTCTTAAAACTCGTGCCCGGTCAAACAACGACTCCTATTAGGGGACGGAGGGAGTAATATTTAAAAGAGTAAATATTTCTCGATAAAGGAAAAGTGAAACTTATCAATTCACTATTCTGGCTAGGGCTGGCAAAATATACCGAAATACCGCACTTACCGTACCGAAAATACCGCATTTTTGGTATACCGCATTTTTCGGTACGGTATGATACCTTACCGTTAGATTAAGGTACGGCAAAGGTATGAATTTTGCATATACCGCATCATACCGCATTATACCGCAATTACTGTATATACTGCAAAATTGCGGTATATACCGTAATTTTGCGGTATATACCGTTAATAATTATATATATTTAATATATTTATTATTTATAAAATTATAATATTTAATATATTTATTATTTATAAATCAAACAAGTATGATTTGCGGTATACCGCGGTATACCGCAATACGGTACGGTATACCGCAATGTCGGTAAGGTAAAGGTTTTCAAATATTGACATACCGAATTTTTCGGTATACCGCGGCATACCGAAAAATTCGGTAAGGTATAGGTATGACATTTTCTCATACCTCAATTTTCGGTGCGGTATACCGTACCGTGCCACCCCTAATTCTGGCAAAAGCTAATAATCTCTGCAAATACTGATTTTCTAAAGCCAAAAAGTTAATACTCCTTAAAAGAGTAAATATTTCTCAATAAAAAAGGTACTAATATTGATTAATTAATAATTCTGGCAAAAGCTAATAAATAAATTTTCCAAAATATCTACTTTTAGGCTGTTATTAGGCATTCATTTTTGGGGTAGGTATACATTATTTGGGGTGCAGCTACTCCTAGCGAATTGAATACGGAGCATTTGAAAACGTTATTTACTTGTTTATTATTAAATCAAATAAAATAAATACTCCCCCCATCCCATAGTAGATTCACATTTGGGGATTGACACGAGATTTTAGGAGGTGTTGTTTTGTATTTTAAGTTAAAATAGAAAATAATATGTTTATATTAATGTGAGAAAGAACTTTTTCTAAAAAAGGAAATGTGACATCTTTTGTGGGACAAACTAAAAAGGAAAGTGCAACATCTACTATGAGACGGAGAGAATATTATTTTTATATATAGGTTTGGAATTTATTTGAGTCAATAATCTTAAACAAGCTTTATGAATGCTCTTTCCGTCCATAATTAAAAATCTCTTTTTTGCTGTGAGTTTTAAGAAATACTATAAAAAAAGGTTAAGTTGAAAAAATTAGTAAAATGTGAATATCATATTTATACATTAGTTTTATAATAAAATATGAATAAAATAAGCGAATGAAATATGTGACATACTTACCATTTATAGTAGAATAGAAACGAGACTCCTATTGATCGACATACCAAAATGACATAAAGGATTCATATTACACATAACATTTACTCTTCATTTATATGAGAACTTAGAAATTGTTATTTAATGTGTTGAGTGAAGAGATAAAATCAGATTGAATATATTAATAGAGAGGAAAAATAGTTCAACGTACTAATGAATGTTTGTTGATTAAAATAATGAAGATCTAACCAATTTTATTTGGGCATATTACCCTTATATTGAATTTAATCAAAAAATCAATTTTGTAGGAAAATGACTACTAGTACATGCTAAAAAGTCTCCTTCCGTCCTAAGGAAGAGTACCCCTTCCTTGGACGGCATGAGATTTTATACAACTTTATTTTGTGTGTTGAGTGGAGAGAGTAAAATAAGAAAGAGGAAATAAAGTAGATATAAAGATGTTTCTGTTTTAAATAATGGGTCATCTTGGTTCGAACAAACTAAAAAGGAAAGTGAGTCATCTTTAGACTTTAATGAGACGAGAGCTACTATTTTATACCACATTTAAAGTTGGTGGTAACAATCTGAACTAATTTATAGTTGTACTGTTCTATTAGTCCCTTTTATAAACAAAAGATCAGAAATATAGGTTAACTTTCAAGTTGAAACTCGAAAAATCAATTCAGTCGATTCTAAAATTGGAATGAGTTAGAGGAGCTATCAATTTAGGTTTGCATTTTTGCTGGCATTAAAAGATTATCCATTACGCCATTGACAATGGGGTCCAATGGTCAACTGAGAATTTCTGAAATAAAAGAGATTAAAAATTAAAATCCCTCTAATATAATCATAATTATATTTTCTTCAGAATTAAGTTTGGAAAATTTATCAAGCAATATACCAAAATTGACACTAGCATACCAAACATATCATTTATCTTCAAATTTACCCAACAAAATCTTTTCAGTTCACCAAAATTATAGTACTACTTCAATATTATGTTCACTCTCTGATAATTCGAGGAACGAAGCAAGATTTTACAGCAAGGAAATGGTATCAAAATATGGCGAAGAGAGAAGCTACATAACATGAAACAATAGGAAGTTAGGAACATAAAGAGATCAGAAACTTCTGTCACCTCTTCTTCCTCTGTTAAGATCACATTTTGCTGAGATCAATTCCGGCCTTCTTAGCCACTGCATCGAGTCCATTCTTCTCGATGGTCTTTATAGCTTTGATTGACAATCGCAACTTCACAAAGCGCTTCCCGGCTTCCCACCAAATCTTCTTATACTGGAGATTCACAAATTGCCTCCTTATGGTCCTGTGGTTCGAGTGGGAAACCCTGTTCGCCTTGTTTGGTTTTTTCCCGGTGAAGGGACAGATTCTCCCTGTAATACAAACCCAAACAAATTGATTAACATGAAATCATTCCATAACAAATTCAATGAATTACTTTTACACGCATAAGTTTCCCCTCTTAAGCCAGATAAAACATTTCATATACTTCCAGTTCGTCTGCTTCGGTTCATCAGTTCTGATAAACGTATCCATGACAAACCACTAGCTAACTGACCATCCTAGTCCATAGATAAGTTCTACTTCCAAGAACAGAAATACCTCTAGTTTCATTGCAATGCTAGGTGCTGCAACCATCTATGTGTCTTAGCCACTCGAGATTAACTTATTCCGACAACTCTAATCACTCATACCCGACCGTGCTGACACAAACATGGATATGAGCTAAACATGACAACAGGTAGCTGAGATCAACATGAAATCATTCTATAGCAAATTTAATGAATTAGTTTTACAAGGATAAGTTTCCCCTATTAATCCAGATAAAACATTTCTGATAATTCCAGTTGTCATCAGCGTTTGAGCAAGCTTTACAAATGAACCTCTCATTTTCATAAACATAATTCAAAGGAAAAATCAACTACAAGACCAGACCAGTCAGTACCTTCAATCACATTAAAACAGAATAATTCACAAAATTCTTCACATTAAAACCCTAAGCTATCCAAAAAAGGCGTAATAGAAGAACTAGAACATCAACCTCTCTCAAATTCATAAACACAATTCAAAGGAAAAATCAGCAACAAGACCAGACCAATCAGTACCTTTATTCACTTTAAAACAGAACAATTCACAAAATTCTCCACATTAAAGCCCTAAGCTATCCAAAAAAGGCGATATAGAATAACTAGAACATCAAATTTAACAACACAAAAGCGCGCAGAAAGAGAATCGAAGAAAAATTACTAGCAACGGGCTGAAGAGAAGGCCTGAAAGGTGCCGAAATTGTGCAAGGGGTAGTTTCGAAGGCTGTGGTTGAAATTTTGATGCCGCTCAGCTGGGATGAAATGAAGCCAATGTCTGAACTCAATCTCGAACTCTTCAGAGAAATTCTGGAAACGTGTTGGGACTTCGCCGCAGGCACACTCATCATTACCGGTCGTAGCGTAGCTGTTACCGTCGCCATTGTGGAAGATTTGAGCTTTTTGAGTTGTTTTGTTGCGCTTTGTTTTTGCCAGAAAGTGTTTGAAGGAAGGATTTGCCAGAAAGTGTTTGAAGGAAGGATAAGATAACAGAGAGTTATATTTGTAAGTTGGACCCTCAATTTTGGATTTTATCACATTGACCCCTATGTTTATCGTTTGGGTGCGAAATTAATTAAAGAGAGTTTGGTTTGATAATACATGGAGTAATTAATTATGATAAAATGATGGCTATGGCAATGTAGTACAAGACTGTTAAAAATTCTCAGTATAACATAGTAATTGATAAAACAATCCACTGTAATAAAAAATTAAAGTTTGATGAATAATGATAAGATGGCAATGACCCTCCAGAAGATCAAATATTTTACTGAAAATGAATGGATGCTCCCCACCAAGAATAATAAATGGACCAGCATTTACTAGACTCAGCCGCTACCGGTGCAATCAAACTATTAATTCAAATCTTATAAATCATATACTAGTAAATTTCTTCATCGTTTTTAATGACTACATTATATAAATCATGATATTATAGACCTTATGCGCCAAGTTTCTTCATTATGAATAAAATAAACTTTGAAGAAGGCAAAAATTCTATCATGATGGAAACAACTTTCATTCACTTCACTTATTCAGATGTGATATTACTACAATTTTATGCATATTTATTTCTACTCTCAGCCAATGCATCAACCAATTTGTCAACTGATGCAGAAGCTCTTCTTGCCTTCAAATCAAGAATCACTTCAGACCCTCTTGACAAAATCACAAGAAATTGGTCCGCCTCCGCCTCCGCCTCCGCCTCCGCCTCTGCCTCTGTCTGCAGCTGGTATGGCGTTTCCTGCGGCGCCAGAAGGCGAGTCACGGCCTTAAGTCTCTACAATGCGAGCCTAGGAGGCACCGTGGCTCCACATCTTGGGAACCTTTCTTTCCTGAGATCCTTGGACCTCGGCCTCAACAGATTCACGGGCCACCTGCCCCGTGAACTGTCTAACCTAGGTCTCCTACAAAACATATACCTCGACTTCAACAACTTCACCGGAGATTTACCTCCATGGCTTGGCGCGTTGACGCAACTAAAAGAAGCCACCCTGCAGAACAACAGTCTTGGCGGTGTCATTCCAAATCTGCTCAACCTTTCGAACCTCGAGAAACTTGATGCTTCTTACAACGCGATCACCGGCAATATTCCAAAAGAGATCGGTAACCTTTCCCGCTTCAAATCGTTGGACTTGAAGTATAACCAGCTGACGGGATCAATACCGTCCACCATTTTCAACATGTCATCTTTGGAAATGCTTGACCTTTCAGCAAACAACCTGTCGGGGAAGATTGTGATACATGATCTTCCCCGACTGGAAGGCCTTTTTCTCTCTCTTAATCAACTTTTTGGTTTGATCCCGTCGAGACTCTTCAAGTGCACATCGCTGCAGCGCTTATCCCTTTCGCGTAACCAATTCAATGGAAGCATACCGGCGGGGATTGCTAGTTTGACCCTTCTGAAGAACTTGTATCTTGGGACAAATAACTTGCAAGGTACACCATCACCATCCCGTCCGCGATAAACCGTCTCATTTTGCCAAAAAAATAGATATTCACAATAAAATCTTTCATTTCGCTTTACTATTTTTGATAATGATCTATTACATTTCTTAAAACACGTATGTATGTTGCAGGAGGTATACCACCAGAGATAGGCAATCTATCAAGATTGGAAATATTGAGCATGGCACAAAGCTCACTCATTGGGGAGATTCCTTCATTCATCTTCAACATGTCTTCTCTCAAAGAGATAGACCTTGGTTACAATAGCCTCTCAGGAAGAGTTCCACCAACGCTTAATCTTCCTAATCTTGAGGTGATTTTTCTTAATAGTAACAATCTCACCGGTGAAAGCTTGTTCGGCCTACTTGACTGCCGTAAGGTTCGGCTTCTCCAGCTCTCGGAAAACCTACTCACAGGCCCCATGCCTAAAAGAGTTGGAAACATGAGCCAGCTCAGGTTTCTCTTTCTAAATGAGAACAAGTTGACTGGTATGTTGTCCTAAATGTACTACTATTTTATCACATTAACCTCGAGAGGCTTACAATGTCCTACAATGGATTCAACGGTTCCGTCCCTCCTTCCATTTTCAATATCTCTACACTAGTCGAGCTGAACCTCGCGTTCAATAAGCTGAGCGGAGAGCTCCCACCAGCCATGGGATCTTCCTTGGTTAATCTCGAGTTGTTGTATCTAAACAGCAACGGCTTCACTGGGCCGTTCCCGAGCTACATAGGAAATGCTTCTAAACTATCTCTTATAGAGATAGGCAACAATTCCTTCACAGGTGTTGTACCCGATTTTGGCAACCTTCGCCTCCTCAATACACTCATATTGGCAGGAAACCATCTAACAGGGGAATCTCCGGGTCAGGACCTCAGTTTCGTCTCGTCTCTCCAGAACTGCCAGTATCTGGGGAGGCTAGACTTCTCATTGAACAAACTCAACGGAATCATCCCACGTTCAGTCGGGAATCTATCTGCCTCCCTGCAGTACTTCAGAGCATCTGGTTGCGGCATCAAGGGCTCGATCCCACCTGGATTCGGAAACCTTAGCAGCCTAACAGCAATAGAGTTGGATAGTAATGAGTTAAGAGGGTATCTACCAATAGAAATAGGGAAATTACAGAATCTAGAAGCATTATATCTTGAAATAAACAAATTGGAAGGGAGGATACCATCTCATCTTTGCCATATGACTAGATTGGGAGACTTGTACTTGAGCAACAACATGCTTAGTGGTGAAGTACCTTCATGCTTGGGGGAGATGACGTCGCTTCGAAGAATCTTCTTAGATTCCAACAGATTCATTCGTTCATTGCCAAATTTGTGGAAACTCATTGATCTCTGGAGTTTGAACTTCTCGAACAACATGCTAACCGGACAGATACCACCGGAGATACAGAACATTAAAGTCCTCGTAGATCTCGATCTTTCCTCGAATCAATTCTCAGGCGATATCCCAAGCTCGCTCGGAGAGGCAGAGTCTTTAGAGACTCTGTCCCTGGCTCACAACAACCTTCAAGGAAGCATTCCTCCGTCGCTTCAGAATCTACGAGGCTTGCTGTCTCTAAACCTTTCGAATAATAATCTGTCAGGATCGATCCCGAGTTCACTAGAGACACTCAGATATCTGAAACAGTTTGATGTATCGCGTAACAGACTGGAAGGGGAGATTCCGACGGGAGGTTGCTTTTCTAACATGTCAGCATCATCATTCATGCAGAACTCCGCACTCTGCGGCGTGTCTCGATTTGAAGTGCCTCCATGCAGAGGAGTCCGACGTGGTAAACAGATCAAATATGTTTTGGTGGCTGTGGTGTTTGCAGCAGCGGCTGTCGCTATCTGGTTTGTGTTGAGGCGGCGGGGAAACAGAGTGAATGAACATAATCATGAGATGTCAGTAGTTTTGGCTTGGAGAAGAGTATCATACCGGGAGCTTCTGGAGGCGACAGACGGCTTCAGTCAGGTTAATCTGCTGGGGAGAGGAAGCTTCGGGTCGGTGTTCAAAGGGATTCTTCCTCCTGATGGCCTAACCGTGGCAGTTAAGGTTTTCAATGAAGAGTTGGAGAAGAGCTTCAGCAGTTTTGAAGTGGAATGTGAGATACTGAGCAGTGTCCGTCACAGGAATCTGGTTCGTGTCGTTAGCTGCTGCAGCAACGTAGATTTTAAGGGGCTGGTTCTTGAATTTATGCCTAATGGGAGTTTGGAGAAATGGTTGTATTCGCATAACTACTGCTTGGATTTGCAGCAGAGATTGAATATAGCAATTGATGTTGCGGTCGCGCTTGAGTATCTTCACCATGGCGGTTTGAACCCTGTTGTTCACTGTGATCTGAAGCCGAGCAATGTCATGCTAGACCAAGATATGACGGCTCGTGTATCTGATTTTGGAATTTCTAAGCTTTTCGAACAAGGAGAAGCTGTGAGGCACACGGTCACGTTGGCTACGGTTGGATATATGGCACCAGGTGGTGATATTATTTTCAAATATTTAGGTTTTAACATTGAGTGAACTACAAAAAAAATCTTTGTTGTAGTTCAGTCTTTTAGGAGTAACATTTTGTTTGACTCTGTGACGAACGTGCAACAGAATATGGATCAGAGGGGAAAGTGTCGACGAAGGGGGATGTGTACAGCTATGGCATTCTGGTACTGGAGATGTTTACGAGGAAGAAGCCGACAGATGATATGTTCAACGAGGAAATGAGGTTGAAAGAGTGGGTAAGTAAGGCAATGGAAGAAAATGCAGAGATTGAAGCGGTGGCGGCGACTGGTTTGTTATCTAGAGAAGATGAACATTTAGGTGCAAAGGTGCAATGCATCTTGTCCATTTTTGAGGTGGCCTTGGGGTGTCTTGCCATGTCACCAAGTGAGAGAAGTAACATGAAAGAGGTTGTGATTTCTCTCAACAAGGTAAGACACCACTTTCTAGAAGCTACTACAAGGCTTCCTCGGGCGGGAAGAGCTAGAACAACTTAAGGCACTCACAACGCAGGCCACAAATCCGGGCTAGGCCTATACCACAGATTGGTCGATTCCATGTTGCTTGGACCAGTCCGCGCATGTGGCACAATCCTCACTCCCACGCAATGTACGATCCGTGCCCATGCCTACGCCTCTGGCCTTGCCAAATGTTGTAAGTGGTTGCGACTGCCCTTTAATTACTACTATAAGCCTATATCGATACTTGCTAAGATTTCCTATTTGCAAAATTTACATAATGCTTCCACAAATTTTGAGAATGTTTACATGATATGTAGTTGAAATAGCATAGATTAATGATTTTCATGATTAAGAGCATCCGCAATGGCGGACTTCCGCGCGGAATTCTCACGGACGTCTGCCATTAGGCGTGCCCGCCACAGATACGGAATTGGGCTGAGGACGTCGCAAGTCCGCGGCGTTAAGCGGAATTCCGCAGGGACTTCCGCCATTGCGTCGATTCCCGCGGAATTCCGCGCGGAATTCTGCTTTATTTCGTTTTTTTTATTGCGTCGAGTCCGTGCATTTGCCGACATGCGCCAAAAAAAGCCCACGTTCGACTCCAGAACGATATTATTGAAGAAGTGTGGCAGCGTAGGGGTCGTCGTTGATGTAGTTTTTAATTATTGAAATGTATTTTTTATTTGGTGAAATGTACTTTTCTTATTTTAATAGAATTTTTTTCTTATTTTCGTTGAAATTTTAATTACGTAAATTGTTTACTTTCGGAACTTGTTTAATTTGTGAAGTTGTGATTTTTTTAATGTGGGAATTCCGTCGGGAATTCTGCGGGGGAATTCCGCCACTGTGCAGTGGGAAGTCCGTATGACGTGGCAGTACAATGAGAAGTCCGTATGACGTGGCAGGAGGTGTTTTTGGTAATTCCGCGGGGAATTCCGTCGGGACATCCGCACCACTGCGGATGCCCTAATAGAATAGTTTTTTTTGGCCAAACAGTAACTTACTAGTTTTTTTTTATTTTTTATAAGAAGGCACAGCACAATAGTCAATAGTTATGGAGTTTGCACTTTGCAATCAAGTGATAGAAGATTTTTTGTTCAAGAAATATCATATTCTATTTAATAATATCTGGCCAAATCGTTATCGATCTTTTTCTTTATTGGAAAAAAATTGACCATCTTTTCTACGAAAAGGGGTGGCTGGCTTTACATTATCTAGTAGTTTGATATTTGAATGCCCAAACTTCTTCAAGCAATAGGTCAATATATATATGCTAAATATTTATCAATTATAATTAAATTGCTCCAATAGTTTCCTTTTCGTTTTTTTTTCGACTTTCAGTCAACTCGACCTTTGGAGGTTTCCTTAACTTTCTTATTTATTAATTTAATTATATATAAATTGATTAAAAAATTTATATGTATATATATGTAGCTAGGTTGAAAAAGTACTAACAAGTGAGACCCACAAAATAGTATGGTTAAGATTGTACTACTATGGCATGGAAAAAAAGGTTTTTCAAAATTGTTTTTTTGCTAGCGTGACACAAGTGGTGAGTTTTTTCTTTCCACTAGTAGGTGCCCAATATATCTAGTCCTAATCGATATTTTGTGGTTGTGATTTTTTTTATTGAATTGTGAAATGTGGTGAAATATGATAATTGAGATACGTAACAATAACAATGTGTGTACATCCTTACTTTTATAGAATCAACACTCTTACATTTGGAGTGATTGAGATTGGCAATTTGGCACCGCCTAAGCCGGACTTTAATCGTATAATCATATCAAACTTTATTTCAATTTGTTAAAAAAATTAAAACTCTACATATATAGGTCGTTGACCTATGGTATATACATATTTAATTAGAATATCCAGTATATACATAATTGTGAATTATTAATGGATAACCAAAGAATGAGAAAAGGACGCAAGTTTTTAAAAGTGGATGGATATGGGATGGTAAACTAATGCCCTAATTTCCAATTAAATTTTGTTTTTTTGCAGCTATATATGAAAAAGTGAAATAAATGAAGATAATGATTAAAATTGTGCAGTAAGTAGTAACCCCGAAGACGATAGATCCTTCTTTCTTGGTAAATACAATTTGGTATTATTTGGATAAGGATTGACTTCTAATTTGTATAGAAATTATTTAATATATAGCACTATAATATTTTTCAAATCTCGTAATAGTAGATCGACACGAGTTTAAATACAAAAAAAATAATTAAACCTGCAAAAAAAAAGAAGAAGATGGTTAATTTTAGGTGGTGTCCTAGTCGATTAAGTCAAATTTCGATCCATTACTCACACTAACCAAATTATAAGATGCTTTTGTCGAAAAATAAAATTGAAAAGTAAGATGCAAATTATTTCCACGTCGTTACTCGGAAAAGTCAGACAAAATATTTGGCTTCAATTTTAAAAATAAGATACTTACTATTTTAATTTTTAAAAGAAGATTCTCATCCAAAAAACACTAAAAATAAAGGGACAGCAGGTTGCAGCACATATTTTTGATAATAATATAAGTAAAAAATATCTAGGATGGAAAATGACTAATATCAGTCTGATAGTCAAAGACATGGATGGCATGGAACGCAACTAAGTCTTAATTGAAATATATATATAAATTTGTTTTGCCCCCACAAGTCCAATATCCTAATTTTCAAAGTATTTATTTTATTTTCAATTTTGAGAAAGTCTCAATTTTTATTCAATAAAAGCTGCTTTAGCTCCAATAAAATTGTTGTCTTATAGTAGTACTAACTAACGTAGAAAATAGATATATTGTCAGTTGTCAGTAGGAGTAGTAGAAGCCAATAAAAGGGTCATAGCCACGAAGGTTTCATACACATTTGTGAAGAAGGAAAATAGAGAGCAAAAGTGAGGTTGAAAAATGGAGGAAGAAAAGGGCAATGGATACACAGAAGATGGAACAGTTGATCTTAAAGGAAATCCTGTTCTTAGATCAAAGAGGGGTGGATGGACTGCTTGTTTCTTCGTCGTCGGTAATCCTTGCGTATATTCTATCTCGTTTCTTACTCCCGTATGAAGTTGTTAAAGATATTCACATGTGAGTTTGAGTTGTCTCTTGTTGAAAACACGTAGTAAAAGCGCTTAGTGAGTCAGTTTGGAGATGGAACTTCACTATAATTTGGCTAATCTCCAATTTATAAATGGAATATACTTAAATGGATGAGACTATACATATTTTCGTGAAATTTAAATGGATTATGGTTATTTCCACCATTTTAAGATGTGTCAAAAGGTTTCATCTTTTTGATAGAACTCCTTTCCTCGACCATTTATTTCTACTAAGTTTTGGATTCTTTTAATAGACCACTAATTTCCCTATTCTGGACCATTGTTTGATTTTTTAAGTGTTTCGGTATTAATTTTAATTAGTAGTTCGTGCAAAAATAGAATTCTCTTTTTTCTATTCTGATTTGTTCACTGATATGAATCTCGTTTCACTGTTACCTAATAAATATTGAGGTTTAATAATATGCTTAAAAGTTTCATATATATCCTAGTTATGGAGTAACCAATTACCAAGACATTTGAAAAATAAATAAATAGTAGTACTAAAATATATAAAAATAAATCATACTTGCTTAAAATAAATCCTAATCAATAATGTTTAAACAAAAGGAAGATGAAATTGATAGTGATATATGGGAAGACACTAAAAGGTGATATAGTAGTACTATTAACTTAAAGATCGTGTGTGCTGAAGTATCGTCAATTTTTCAGCTATTTTATTTGACTTGTGCCCACCATGAATATTTAAATATTTATACATATATATAACTTGAAGTTCCACAAGTTAAGTTAGACATGTCATTGCATTTTTATTGCTAAATGAAATCGACAAGAAACTAAATCATGTTTTGCTTTATCAATAAAAGGTTATAAGATACGTCTAAATCAGACCCTTTGATCGGTCAATTAATTGGCACAAGGTGTGCATCTTTACATGAGCTTTTTTTGTGATAATTAATTGACCAATAATAAGTTGTACTACAAATCGGCCTATGATTTATAACTATTTATAAGCCTCCTAACCAACAGGCAATTATATAGAAAAACAGATCCTTTGATAGGTCAATTAATTGGCAGTAAGATCTACTCCATCTTTACATGATCTCTTTTATGATCATTAATTGGATAATAATAAGTGGTATAAACCTACCTACCAATAATTAATAACTATTTATAAGTCTCCCAACCAACAGGGAATAGGCAATTATGAATAAAACAGATACACACCAAATGGACATAATATATATATATTTAAGGGTTAATAATATCTATAAAAATTGATCAAAATGCATATTTTAAAATTAAAATAAAATTTAAATAAAGGGTTATTTGCTGAGATGCAGTATACGAAGTGTTTGAGCGTATGGCCTACTATGGTATATCCACAAATATGTTCATATACTTGACCAAGAAATTGCATCAAGACACAGTTGAGTCAGCCAACAATGTGACCAATTGGGTCGGAACCATTTGGATGACTCCGGTCTTGGGTGCATACATTGCCGACGCACTCTTGGGTCGTTACTCGACTTTCCTCATTGCATCTGGAATTTACCTTTCGGTATGTTTACTTGCTACAATTACACATTTTGTGTCATTTTGCTAATTCATTACTACTATCTTATTGTATTGTCAAGTGTGAAGGACTTCATTTTTCCAAGTCAAGTGCAGTTTTCGAGTATGATATTTAATTAGAAAAATAAGCAAGTTGGTTTTGGAGTCAAGTCAACAATTAGGTATCTCGAATTTATTTTTCAATGTGAGTTGCTGAAAAATTAATAGATTCAATTTTTGGTGCAATAATTTGCTCTACCAATCATATTTATGCAGCAGCTGTAATAGTCACATAAATTTAATACTACTAGTTAGATATCTCATCTGTCCTCAGTCTTCATTTAGTTAAAGATAGTCACTCACAAATTGTGGTGCTTATATGAAAACTAGTATTTCTCTCATGCAATCCACACAGTCTAATTAATTAACCATATTATTGTATATTAATCTTTAAAAAAATCACTCTATTGATAAAAAAAAATAGGGCGAATGAATGAAAATACTTTTAGATTTAACAATCTAAACCTAACAAAAATAGTAGTAATAGATTTAACAAATGAGGTTTCTTTAACCTAATTATGAAATACTTTTAGGTATAAAAAAATGGTCAAACTGTTTTTTATTATCAATGTATATAATCATCAGCAATAAATGAATTACTTTTAGGCTAATTGAACAATAATATCATTATGCATTTTACCAAAACAATAGCATTTTCAACTAGATCCGTCCACAAATTCATGGCCATAATACTTCACAAAACTTTTCAGTATTTATAGAGTAGTGCTATTTGGTCATAATATATTATGGTCGACATTAAATTTCTAGTCTTTCAATTAAGTTTTTTTTTGTCTAGCATTTAACATCATCTAATTATTTTATCATTAAGTTACGAATATGTTCCTATCATGACAGCCAAGTAGCTTTAATCTTTCTTCAAATAGTTTTTAATAGTACATATTAGGTAAAGAGTTAAGATTCCTTAAAAAGGAACTAAGATTCGTTTCCCTTTTTCTTTGGTTGGTTTGTTATTAGATCTTATGGTCTCAGAATTCATTAGTCTTTCAAAACAGTAATTATTAGTGCTAATTATCAATTGTACAAATCAATTCATTTTGTAATATGATTGTTTGAATTAATCAAATCTAATTACCCTTAATAACAGGGGATGTCCCTCCTAACTCTATCAGTATCAATCAATCCACTAAAGCCCAGCCCATGTTCGGATCCAAGTGGGCTGAACTGCAAAAAGCCCACTACACTCCAACTAGGCGTTTTCTTTGGGGCCCTATACACACTGGCGCTGGGCACCGGCGGCACGAAGCCCAACATATCGACGATCGGCGCTGACCAGTTCGACGAGTTCGAGCCGAAGGAGAAGGCCCAGAAGTTGTCCTTCTTCAACTGGTGGATGTTTAGCATATTTTTTGGGACACTGTTTGCTAACACGGTGCTGGTTTACATCCAAGACAACGTGGGCTGGACTCTCGGTTATGGGCTCCCCACTATTGGGCTTACTATTTCGATTCTCATATTTTTGGCGGGAACGCCCTTCTATAGGCACAAAGTACCCGCGGGCAGCCCTTTCACGAGGATGGCAAGGGTCATTGTGGCTGCCCTTAGAAACTGGAGCCTGCCCGTCCCGGCCGATCCTAAGGAGTTGTTTGAGCTTGATTTGGAGGTTTATGCTAAGAAAGGAAAATACAGGATTGATTCCACCCCCACTTTGAGGTTAGTGTTTATAAAGGACAAATATTCGGAAAAATCATAAATTTTGGTCAAGTCTCGGTCCGTCCTGCAACTTTACGATATCAAACTTAAACTATGAATTTTAACATTTTTTCCAAATTTTCAATGAAGAAATATTCTAATTTCTTATTTGTAATACGTTAATGACTTGTCGCATTCAAATTGATGACATTATTAAGTTATTTGTGATGTGTTTTGAGAAAAATGATGAAATTCATAGGCGGTCTTATCTTAGAAAATTTTTCGAATGCCACATTAAATACAATTTCAATCGAATTAGATCCCGTGAAAAAATTAAGAAACCATTAAAATTCATGATTTTACGGTTTATTTTTTAGAGTTGTGGGCGAATTTGACCAAATTTGGTTTGTGTAAAGGACTAGATTTAAAAGAAATCACTTATAGTACTTATTAGGCGCAATTCACCAATTTGCTTTTGTGTACACTTTGTAACAAAATAGTCATATGTATGGTGGCATAATTCTTTTCTCCACCACTCATAATTTTCTTTGGTGAATTGATGCAGATTTCTTAACAAAGCATGTGTCAAAAGCAACTCAACCAGCCCCTGGCTGCTATGCCCCGTGACTCAAGTAGAAGAAACCAAACAAATGCTAAGAATGATTCCAATCTTGATAGCCACAATAGTGCCAAGCACAATGATAGCTCAAATAGGCACCCTCTTCATCAAGCAGGGCACAACCCTCGAGCGAAACATCGGCACCTTCGTCATCCCTCCGGCCAGCCTAGCCGGATTCGTGACCCTCTCGATGCTCATCTCCGTCGTCCTCTATGACCGTTTCTTCATGAAGCTCATCCGGAAATGGACCAACAACCCTAGAGGCATCACCCTCCTCCAGCGGATGGGCATCGGCATGGTCTTCCACATCGTCATCATGGTCGTTGCCTCCTTGACCGAAAGGCACAGGCTACAGGTTGCCAGGGCGAACGGCCTGGTCGAGAATGGGAATCAGGTCCCGTTGTCGATCTTTGTGTTGCTACCGCAGTTCGTGCTGATGGGAACTGCGGACGCGTTTTTGGAGGTTGCCAAGATTGAGTTCTTCTATGACCAGGCGCCAGAGAGCATGAAGAGCCTCGGGACTTCATACTCCACTACCAGCCTGGGAGCAGGAAACTTTCTCAGCAGTTTCCTGCTCTCGACTGTCACCAGGATCACTGGAGGTGATAACCATCAAGGGTGGATAAGGAATAACCTCAATGCGTCGCATCTTGATTACTACTACGCGTTTTTCGCCATCTTGAACCTCGTCAACTTTGGTTTCTTCCTCCTTGTCGTCAGGTATTACGTATACAAGGCAGAGGTCTCGGATTCCATGAGCGTGCTTACGCAAGAACTCGAGGGATCAAGACAACATGTTTCAGATTAGTGTTGTTACACTTTATAATTGAGACAAATAAAAAAGTAAACAAAGAAACAAAATTCTACCAACCTCTATCTTTTTTCTCGACATACAACTACAAAAGTACATGAAAAGTATAGAATAAAGCAAATTTATTTACATTCGGCACTCTAACTAGATTTGTGGTGTTTATGAATTGAAGAAAAAAAAAGTGAAAAGAAATATTTCAAATAATCCCAATGCCAGTCCCTCTCTTAGCTAAGTGAAATGTTTTCTTGAGGAAATGAGTAGCAGCTCGATCTTTCCTAGCACAAAGCACCCTCAATATGGTGTTGGGATCCGAGTGGTTCCACTTTCTAGTGGTAGGCGGCATGGGGATCTTCTACCCAACGCCGCCTAGTCCACAGGTTTCAGTAGCAACGCTACTGAAATCCTCGACTAACTGCTCTGTCGGATGCCCCATGAGGGCAACCACCCCCTGCACCACCTCAGACTCCTTCTCGACAACGTCCTCCACGATCAGACCCTCTCCGATCGTGCAGAATAACGACTTGAGGAGGTCAAAGTCCTCCTCAATTGCAGGGTGATCTAGCCGGCAGAACATCCTGTTGTTTCCGCCGGCTAGAAGCACCATGAGAAATGACTCGAAGCAGGCCTTCATCACTTCCTTGAGCGCCGTAGGCTGAGCTCTTTCGGTGACTATGGCGCAAAGGAGGGTGAGGTTCTGCTTGAGGACTCTCAGGGCCGGGTTGATGCGTGTGTTGCCTACGCCCCCGATGTAGAGGCTGCCATAGAGGACAGAGTTCGAGGAATATGAGGCGGTACGCGGCCACCTCCGAGACGTGCCGGCAGGCGAGCTGTAATGTGGATAGACTGGTTTGGAAGTGGGATGAGGTGGATGGGGATTTTCTCTTGGAGAGGCTTTTGTTTGGGAGAACTTTGGGTGACATGGAGACTGATTTGTCCAATGTTTGCAGCTGGGCGACGAGGTAGTGCAATGTGTTTAGCCTTATGTAGAGACGTTGTGTTCCGCGGCTCGTCGTTGGCTGGAGATGGTTGCCGCCGTCGCCAGAGAGGATCTGGTTGAGATCCTCTACTCCGACGCTGCATGCAGCCCTTTTCCAGAGCTTCACAAACTTCGAGTCGCAGCTACACCGTGTTAACGGAGGAAGTGTGGGTATGTAGTTTTGCTTCGTTCCTGCAGAGTTCCGTGTTATAGACCAAATATGAGAATTCGTCACAAAAGACTAATATATTAGCAAAGAAAACTAAGAAGATTCATTCCAAAAGGCTAACTTATTAACATACTAGAAAATATAAAAATTCATCTAAAAACTCTATTATCAGTAGAGGAAACATGAGATTCCATAAAAAAGATGAACACAAGTAGTTTGGCGTAGTTCATTTTAGGTCTTGAGATGTTTCTTACCGCACGAGGCAACGAAAGTGATGTATTCACGGAAGATGTTCTGCACCCCGTCGATGAGATAATGGAACGAGCTCTCAGTTATGGGGATGGGAATGTCGAAGAAATTCTCAATGGCTTCCTTCGCGAACGAGATCACCTCTACAGCTGAATAAGCGTGGGGTTCGTGTTTTGACTTGGGATTCCATGTCTGCAAATATCCCATCAATGAAAATTAACATTCAACTACTCCAAGATAGTAGTATATACTAGATTATGATCTTGATCGGTTTAATTACTTCAGTTTGCTTCGCTCTCAAGAGATTCTCCTTCCCTTTCGACAATCTATCTTGGCTCCATTGCTTCAGCTGTTTGTGCATAATGGTCTCGACTTCGTAAGGAACCATCTCCCTTACAATGGCCTTTCCGCCGTCCTCGCACTCTGACGGAATCCTCCACCACCAGCTGCACCAGGCTCTTCTCAAGCTTCCCGGCCATCTGCAGAACAATCACGATATCATTCAACATCGGCGATTTTCCCGCCAAAAATTGCTTCAACAAACCTCCGTAGCAGTTGTGCAGCGTCACGGCTGCAACTCCGGCGGCGATGGGGTGCCATCTCTTTCATTGCCAGCTCTTCCGTTTTCCGAGCTAGCTTCATTAGCAGCTCGCTTGCTGAAAATGTCCTTCTCCTTCATTGCCAGCTCTTCCGTTTTCCGAGCTAGCTTCATTAGCAGCTCGCTTGCCTCCTGCACTTGCCGTCCCTTATCAACCCCGACGCGTCTTTATCTTAAAAGATATGAACTAGATTAGAATATTAGGCTTGGATTTTAACTAATTAATAGAAAAATTAATAGCCATGAGTCCTACTTCTATATATTAATTTTATAATAAAATATAAGTGCTTCTATATATTAATTTTATAATAAAATATAAGTGAAACAAGTTAATATCATAAATTTACCAAAACTAGTAAAAGTAAAAATAAGATACCATTTAATAAGGGACATGGAATATTATGGTATAGAAGGAGTATAGAAGGAGTATAGAAGTGAGACACATATTATGGTATAGAAGGAGTATTCATGCAAACCTTATTAAATGTGATCTAGAGGGACGATCGGATGTAATAATGGACTCGATTTCCAGACGATTCATCGCCATTATCACCCCTTTCCTGGCTAGAAGCGACGTAGGCCGGCACATCCTCTTCCAAGATCTTGGTAACGGAGAAGAGCAAAGGAAGTATATTCTCCATTAATCCAACAGTTTCTCTATTAAAATTGTGGTGATAATTAAGCAACCTTGCCTCAGTCCACGTCTTCATCGAATTCAGACCTCGCGCCAGCATCTTGAGATAGTAAGAATCTCGATCAGATTTCTTAGCATCGCTAGCAACCTCGGTGAGCATGGCGAAGGATGTGGCAAGGAGGTCCGGCTCGACTTGCCCAGTCGCCACGAATTGCTCGAAAAGAACCCAAGTGAAGCAGAGGTTGTGGATGGATCTGTTGATTCCCAAAGTGGACCATGTTTTCTTCATCAGCTAGATCAACTCATCGACTTGATCAAGCACCATGGTCTCCTCCTTGGAGTCGAAGATGGAGGCGAGGAGGGCTGCGTAGATGTGGACGTTGAGAGGGTAGCCGTTGGCCCAGTGGCAGACATCTGTGCTGCCACCGTTGGGGCTGCGCCAGTGGCAGAAATCTGTGCTGCCACCGTCGGGGCTGTGCCAGGCCAGCGACACCACGCAGTTGCAGAGGGCTCGCATGGTGGCAGAGTTTTTTCCGGTGTCGATGGCTTTCTGGTCGGAGGAGTCGAGAATCTCTTTGAACTTGATGGCGAATGCGTCCATTTTGTCTAGAGGGATGGATGGGTGGAGAAGTAGTCCGGCCTCTAGGATTTTCAGCTGCCGTTGTTGCCACATGTGGTACTCGGACTGTGTCGCTAAATTCCGATGGCTTTAGGTGGCGGAGCAGCTCCAACGGGAGGATGATCGTCTCTGCCCGCCGCCCCATCTGAATACATACGTAGACGTCACCGTTAATGAATTAAGTGACATTGTCTATTAATAAACAAAACGGTCTTGCTTCGTTGAAATACATCATCAATGTATTACATTGACACTAGCGTTGTTTGATATGAGATCAATTTTATAGTTTTACTGATGAATTTTGAAGTTACAGAATGAACAAAATTTCACCAAATTTTATGGATGTTTTTAAAGTTGCAGCACCAAATTTTATATTTTTCCATGCAATTTGCTTTGACCAATATTAACCAGAGTTGGTGATTTTAAACGGTTATGGTCAAATACCTACTTGGCCAACTAAAGTCCTCATGAGAGTTTTCCGGAGTCGATTGTCGCTCTGCTCCGTCACCTTTATCTGTTGCCGCATGATCTCTGCGGACGTGAGTGGCCGGCACGACCTCGATGCGTTTGGCACCGTGAATCCGAACCTGGGGCTCGACGGCCCTGGCGCCGTCGAGTTCGGGGATCTGGGCATCAGCACCGCCCTGCATGAGTTGGTCCGCCCGTCGACGGCGTCTTCTTCATCATCTTGAGGCCCAAGGCCCGCTTGACATGGCTAGTGACCGCCATTCCGACGCCGTTGTGCTTCCCCGGAGACCCGGGGGCAGGAGCCGTATGGGTCGGCGGTGTCGACGGATGAGGAGTTGTAGTACGTGAGGGCGCTCCGGCCGCCGAAGCCCGGCAACGACCGGCATGCCGTGAAGAAGACCTCGTAGGCCGCCTCGTGGAGCTCATCGCGATCGAGGCCTTCGATCTCGCTGGATGGAGACGGGAGATCAGTGGGGGTGGGCGGTCGGTGGGTGGTGGCAGTTGGCGAGGAGGGGGCGCTGTGGTGGTTAACGTTAATGCGGAAATCACGACCCATTGACGGCGGGGTCGAATTTCCGGCTAGGGAAATCTGCGTCGTCAAGAATCCGGCAGAGAAAGGGGGACAGAGAAACTGATTTACATAATGATATTGTTAGTCATACGTTAAAAGAGAGAGAGAATGGCCGGAGACAAATAAAGTTGGTTTTAGAATGAGAGAGAAACTGGTGGCTGGTTTTGCTATAATCTAAGATAATGATCCAACATTAACTATTTCAGGAATATCTCCATTTTATATAAAGCATGTAATGTAAGTGTATATAGTTTAGAGAAAAATAATTTTTTTACTTAATACGTGATTTTTACCAGATTTTATTATTAAATGCATATATATTTTCATAACTTTATATTTAGATCATACTAAAATAATTATCATTCCACAAATATATATTGCTTAAAGACATCAGTCTGATACACAAAACTGTCAATTTGTACAAGAGGAAACAAGGAAGCAAATGGATGCTCCTACAACTTTACTACTCCTAGTATATAACAATCACAAGCAGTCACATGATTTTAGAATACAATGCACACACTATGCTAATATTTATATGCTGAGAAGACTCACATGATACACAGACAGATAGTCATGAGAATCCCGAAACCATGAACCCGGTGCGTTCCTTTGGTTAGCGATATACTTCAAGAAAGCTGTGCCATTTTAGTTATAACAAAACTGGAGTCTCACAAGTCCACCAGAAAGATACTGGCGGACAATCTAAGGAAATCCGATCTACATTATCCTACAGTTGCAAGAATCTGATTCGTCCTCCTCTGAGTCGCTCACATCACTGCAAAGCAAAAGAACTCAACATTATATGAGGCAAACGACGAGCAATTAGATATCCATCTGTAGCACCAATACAGAGCCTACTGCTAATGATCTGACTACTGTGTGAAACTACAACCAATAGCAGACTATACATCACCAATTGAATAGCAAAGGAAAGGTTACTCGAATTCTCTGTACATTCGGCCAAAAAATCGGTGTATTGATCACCTTATCACATATTGGCAACCTCCATATGGTGTGTACTTGAATATTCAGTTAACTGAAACAATATAATGATGATTAAAGGTTGAACACCAACAAGATCATCACTTCATCCTACTTCATGTATCTATATATTTATAACAACATTGCTGTTCTGATTCTAAGCCAGTAGATATGCATCAGTTTCTAGTCATAAATTGAAAAAACTCAAGCAGAATCAAACAAACCTTAACCAAAATCCAGCAGCATCAACAACACAAAACATGAAGAAAAAAGATCCTAATTACCTAGGTTGAAACTCCAAGATTTCTGCAAGCTTATCTCCATTCTTATCCATCCACTGAACTTTCCTCTTAGGTTTATCCGACTTGTTCGCCAATCCACCGTTGTTGGAAGGCGATAATAATGCTTTCGTCTCATCAATCTCCTCAATCATAACTACCTTTGGAGACTCCACAACGCCATTCTTCAAACAATTATTACTCATATCCATCTATCTCTACACCCCCAAAAGACTTCAATCTATAGCCATCGATACTGAGAAAAACCCCAAATTCTTCAGGAGCAATCAATTGAAATCCGTATAACTAAACCTTACCGAATTCCTCTGAAAAGTCAACGAGGAGAGTGATCGGATTGCATAATCAGAAAACCAAAGAATAAGTGGATTGGAGAGATCCTTGAGATGAAAGAGTAGACCCTGATTTGGGGCAAATCGTCAATAGCGACAAATAAGTTTACCATGAATCGGTTCTTCGACGAATCAGAATTTCGCTACCCATACACAAACCCTCAGAATGAAAAAGAAACTGCACGTGCTATCCAGCACCAAAGAAGAAGAGATGTGTGAGAGAGAAATGTGTGTAGTGTAGGGGCGACCAAAATGTCCTAAATCTAGCGACCAAAATGTCCTAAATCTAAATCTAAATCTAAATCTAAATCTAAATCAAAATCCAAATCCAAAAATTTGATTCAAACTAAATCGAAATAAAATACTACTACTACTTATTTGTTCATATTCTGGTATTGGATTTTCGAATTCTGATTAGATTTTCATATTTTTATGCAATTTCAGAATTTCTTAATTGAATTGAACCAAATTTTACAGTGCAGATTTCAGATTTTCCAATTAGGAACTTCACAGTTTAGATCGAATTGAATTCATTTTTTTATAAAATTTAGATTTTCGAATTTGATTGGATTGGATAGGATAAAATTCAGATCCAAAAATTGAATCCAAAGGCTTATTGAATGAAATTTGATAGTACTAACATTTACATCCAAAAATGGCTGCTTTAAGATTCAACAATTCAGATTTAACCGTCACTGTGCTTCTTGTTAGTTAATTTCGTTATCATTAAATGAAGAGCCTTCCAATTTCATTCACAAATAGACTTGCTTACACAAATATAACTACTCATCAATCATCATGTAGATTTTGTTTCCTATATTTCACTCTACTTGTGCCAATTTTAGCATACACATATATATTCCAACCACGCGATAATCGTTGCACTGTTTTAGGATTAGGGTTCATTTCCATTCTTCACTCTATAGTGACAAACACCATACTATTTTAGCCTTCCAACACCGATAACAACCTTTTTTATTGTGTCCAATCCCATGTATTCCATTTTTAATATACCACTGAATATATTGGCTAATGATATTAGGGTCCGTTTGGTTATCATGACGGGTTGTTAATATATTTGGGCCCAAATGTGGTTTATAATCATGATCTGCACTTGAGTCTTGATAATCCAGTTGTTTGGTTCACCTATTCAATCATGAATAACAATCCCATCCCATTGTTTGGTTAACTTTGAGCATGTAGATATTGGTCTTGTGCTGACCCTTTTGCCCCTAAGATTTTCCACTTATTTTGGGATTACATCGCCTCCCTTTGGGTTGTCCTCATTCGCGGTTGATTTCCTCCTGAGAGTAACTTTCCACACGACGGCGGCAGCTTAAGGTCGTCGACGGTTTCGAGATTTCAGCTTCCCAGGTTAGACTAACATACTTCGTTCCCAGTTACCCGTTGATGTGCCGAGAGCTCCTAGATCTAAGCTTCTTTTGATATAATGTTGAGTATTAGTTTTCTTGATGGCCCCTGTATTCTGTTTTAATCATGAAGCTCTGAACTTTTATTACCTGATGTGTATGTCGCTTTTGCTTGTCTGCTAAATCGATTTCACTGTGAGAAGCTTTGTCTGAACTTTTATTACCTGGGTGTTTAAATTATTGTTTTCATTCTATCTTCATGTCATATCTGGAGCTCTCTTCTTCATTATTTCTTGTCTCCGTATACACCGGCAATTGTATGTAACACTTGTCTCTGTTTTTAATTGTTCATAGCAATGTCTGAGGCACGGACTAATGCACCTAGTGCCGGTGGCAGCCAATGCACCCAAGGTTTGGGGGTTAAGAGCACTCAGTTTTCACCTAATTTATGCACATCCAGTAGGCAACGACATTAACCAAATTTGATTTGCCTCTATGCTGATTCTCTGTTATAGGCCGCAGTCAGTATCGCCGCTCAAGCTTCCGCCCGTGCGACCGCCCTCGCAGATCTTGGTCTGACCGTGAAGAGCTGATACTAATCTCCGCTTTGAAGGAACTTGTTGCCACAGGATGGAAGTCAGACAATGGCTTCCGAGGT
This sequence comes from Salvia splendens, assembly GCF_004379255.2. NCBI lineage: Eukaryota > Viridiplantae > Streptophyta > Magnoliopsida > Lamiales > Lamiaceae > Salvia > Salvia splendens. The sequence continues at coordinate 3,591,891 of NC_056036.1, read as the reverse complement.
GGATATGCACAAAAGATAGAGGAATGGTTGAAAAATGAGTTCCCAACTACTGATTTGAAGGCAACGCCACACATTCAATCCAAGATTACTACATGGAAAAGGAACTACTACTCGCTGTCCAAAATACTCGACCGTAGTGGGGTTGGCTTCAACGTACACAATGATTTCAAAATTGATTGCTCGGATGACCAATGGGATCAAATCGTGAGGGTATGTGATAGTTGTATATTCTTCACTCTTTCATGGTTTAAAATTTGTTGATCTGCCATGTCTTCACTTGTGCGCCCGCACACTCATTTTTCCATTGCAGCAAGATCCCAATGCCCGCACCATGCGCCACAAAGCTTGGCCTCTCTGGGATGATTGGAAGATGATATTTGGGAACGATAGGGCCACTGGAGGGACTGCTGAGGGTATTGGCGAGGCAGTGGCTAACAATACCACGGATGAGGCATTTACATCTATCGGGGAAAGTGCTGATTACTACCCAAGCTTTGAAGACTTTCTAGGGTCTGATCAAGTCCAACCCGGCTACACAAATGAAGTTGTTGATGACAACAGCGCTCAAAGTGGGCAGAACGTGGCTGCAAACACTAATGCGCCTCCTGCTCCTGCTCCAAAAAAAATGACTCGTAAACGCAAGAGCTGTGATGATGATTCTGCTTTGCTCAACCTCCTTAGCAACTTGCATGCTGAAACGAATGCACGTTTGGATAAGTTGACCGCTCGTATTGGTTATGAGATCGACTTGGGCCAAGCTAGGAAAGAGATCTTCCGTCATTTGGGAAACATCCCGGAGCTGACAGAGTCTCAGCGCTACGACCTCTGCGACATCATCGGTAAGGAGAACTCGAGGCTGGAAATCTTCACCGGCCTCCCTGACGCCTCAAAGCCGGGATATGTGAGGCGCATCATTGAGAAAGAAGGTCTTAATTAGGAGTCGCTTCATGCAATGGGTGGAACGTACATTTGCCGGTTGATTTGGGTAATCAAAAACTATGTTCTTTTGGACCTAATTAAGCTAGTTTTTATATATTATCTACTATGAAGACATTTCTGTAATTTAAACGTCAGTTGGTGGTTTTTGGCGTAGCTTTTTTGTAGCTGACCTTTTTTGGCATGTCAAGAACTATGTTATATTATCTATTGGATGAAGTGAAATGTTGTGTGCTTAATTCTTAATTACTTATACAATATCAAAGTTATATATATCTCAATTGCTGCTGCGTCCCTCAATTCTTCGTGTAGACTCTCCAACCTCATTTTCCATTCATTTTCACAAACCTCATTTTCATAGATTTTATCATATTTATATCACTATACAAATATTCAATCATCAATGCATTGATGATCACGACTTGATAAAATTATTGACTGAATCTAGATGTTACAGCTCTGCGTCGAGCACTACATCAGCAAAGAGAAATAGATGATTTTAATAGATCAAAATATGATAACACATGGACTTCCATTAATATTGTTCCATTTGCATCAAAAGGAAACAGCTCCGGCTGATCTTGCTAATCAAGATCTGTGATAACCGAGCCTAACACCAATCCCATGCTTACTACGACATTCTACTAAAATATTCCTAACCAGCCGACCAAGTAAACTCAAAACACAGCCGAGATTAGTGATAATGACAAAAAAGCTACACAGTCGCACACGACTAGATATCGGGCTTCCGTGGCATCCTATACCAAGTCACAGGCTTGGATGATCCACACGAATAGGTGAGTGTTGGACTCCTTGATGGGGTCTCTCGAGGTAAAACACGGCCGGTGACATTCTTGTTTGTTGACTCAAGGTCTTGTGGTCCTCCGTCATCGAACATGAGCTTGCGTCGTGCAAGAGAAAATGGGTTCCCACTGTTGACCTCGCCCGGCTCTACGGGTTGTGCATTCTTCTTTGGAGCATCACACAAATGGCCCGCTGCCTCCACAGAATCCGACAGGACGATCAACGTTCTCTCTATCCCTTGCATGCTTTCATTCACCGCAAACAGCTCCCGTAACTCTTTGTATGCAGGGTCACCACTACTGTGGTATGCCCCGAAGAGATGGTTTCTCTACATCGATTACAAGGTCATACATCATCTTAAAATATTCACATAATGTTAACTTTTCTACAAATAGCGCATAGAACTTACAGGGAGATGGCTTGCCCACGTGTTCGCCGAGACGATGATCTTGTTGCTCGGTTGATCCCAGTAAGTACCTGCGATTCCTAGGAGCTCTTTGAAGGTCCTATAGCGCTGTTCCAAGAAGTGAAGGCGATCCACAATTTCCCACCATTCAAACGTCACCCCAAAATGATACTCCACCACGGACTGAGCCTCGAAAATAAAGTGGCTGGGGAATACCGAACCCTCACAGCCATAGTCCTTTTTTAGGCGAGCCATGGTGGACAGAATGATGGTGTCAATTTCATGCTTCCATGTTCCACGGTAAAGAAATGAGCTTTGGAGGGGTGAGTCCATTGCCATTTGACGCTATCTAAGTTGAAAGAGAGAAAATATATAACTGTGTAGTTGCTCCACCAATGAGGTTCATATTTATAGAATCCTTTCTTCTTCCTCATTTATGAGCAGAATTCTTACACTCCATCACTCTGATCTACCCCTCATTCATTTCTATACGGCTATTGATGTAGTTGAATCAAATCAAATCCCCCATTTGTAGGATTGGAGATGATTCATTGAAGTGAGTTTGCATATCCCGCAAAAGAAGCTACAACATAAAAGCTACAACACCTACCCCATAAATATTAGTCAATAAGTCACTTTTCGTCCAAGACATAATATACAAATTACAAACAACTTAATTCAAAATATAAGTGCATGTAGGTGATTCACCAAATGTCATAGCAACAGCATAATTCATGAATAGAAAACTACATAATAAGTTGGAGTCTTTGTTGCACATTTTGCATAAACAAACTACACCATTTTCCCTAGCACAAATCCAACCAATAATAAAACTAAACCCAAGCCAGCCAACAAGAGGTTCACCCGAGCTTCAACGCGACAGCGGCCACAGACCCCACAATCACTACCCTGCTTGATGATGTTTTTATTTTTCGCTTCCTCCCTGTACTTCATATGTTTATTAGGCCGATAAAGTTGACTCTTTACATATGTCGGTTGCTTGCCATCCCCTATCCGAGAATGGTAGTCATCGCACCACAAGAAAGACCCGGAATGTTTATCATCGGCTGGGCATTTATAAAAGTAACGACCGGCGTGTGTGGCCGCTTTCCCAGCACATAACAACTTCATCCTGCCACCGCCGCAAAGACACTCGGGTATCATGTCCAATTCTTCAGTTACCGTCGACATTGGCTCGCTACAAAACAAAAAACATTGAGAAAATATGTAATTATTTATAATAACCTCACAATAAGATACTGCTTATATAACAGATGTAATCTGACAATTCTAGGCAAAATTAACCAAATTAAATTTGGAAAAGTCACATAAAAACACACATTACTCCACATGGAGTTAGCCAAGTCATCCCGCATTTGGTTCCATTCTGAAGTTGGCTCTACTTGATCTACGAATTCTAGGTCACCATGAATCTCCTCATCGACCAGAGGTTGTGTATCTCCGTCAACGTGTTGCTCAATTGGATCATTGTGCATCTCACCCCGTACGAAATTGTGTAGCAGGAAGCATGCCATGATTAACCGGATCTGGATCTTAATCGGATAGAAAGTAGCACTCCGTAAGATACCCCATCTCATCTTTAGCACTGCAAAGGCCCTCTCAATTATGTTACGAGCTCTAGTATGCCTTAGATTAAACAATTCTCGTGCATTTTGCGGACGCTGGGTCCCGACTCCCCATTCCTTCAAATGATAGCGCACGTTTTTATACGGAGTAAGGAATCCTTCACTGTTTGCGTATCCATTATCACATAGATAATAAGTTCCTATAAAAGTGCCAACATACGATGGGGTATTTAGCTAGTGTAAATAATGGGAAAAAGATAAAAATGAATACTACAAGGATTAAATAATCACAGTATCCTGTTCTTACACCTTTGTTTACTCTCAATCCACCTTCTCTAGTGACAGCATCCCTAAGCACTCGAGAGTCACCCGCCGATCCCTCCCACCCGGGTAAAAAGTATAAGAACTTCATATTGCGGTCACACGCAGCAAGAGTATTGGTCGCGATTTGGCCCTTTCGCGTGCGATATCGTGGCTTGTCTAAGGTCCTTACGAGCACATTTATGTAAGTGCCGTCCAAAGCGCCAATACAACCCTATTTGCAATTCGGTACCAGCATTATGAAAACAATATATTACTACCAACAAACTGCAAGAATTGAATGCAAATCGTGCAAATTAAAGTTAGATTACCTTGAAGTGTTGCCATCGTGGATCAACACAATTGTTTGTCACCGGATCAGGCCGAGGCAATAAAATTGTATGCAACTTGAGTACCGCTTTAAGTACAAGATGCACATAGTGAGAAATGGTTTCACCCGAACGACGAAATTCAAATCCAGAAGGTCTATTTTTCTTATGATGGGCTAAAATGCCTAGGAAAATTGCTACTTGCTCCTCTAGTAACACAAATCGACCATTCCGTAGTCCACCACGGTCTCTTAAAAGAATACACAATCGTCCAAATGCATTCCTATCCATACGGAGGTTCGAAAAACAGTCGACATCACTAACTGCAGTGAGCCTGTTCATATGCCTCACTTGTGGAGGGATTCGCTCAATTAGTGAATACCTAACTTGGTGATTTCTTACACGACGTGTAAAACGCCTTGTTCTTTTCAAGTATAAGTACAGAATGATGATTTGTTGAATACGCAACAAAAAAAGTATATCTTCCACCATCAGGTTAACGGAAGGGGGTACACGAACAATACGGGCCATCACGAGCAATTCAATTACAACTACCAAGGAAATGTTACAAAATCAGAATGAAATTCATGAATATTGGGCACAAAAACATAAAATTGCCTTTAGAGAACTCTAGATTCAGTAAAGACTCACTTTACTAACGAATACACAGTCATGTGATGCACATACACGTACTCAAATTTGGCTGCAAACTCAAGTTATGAACAGATACAACTTGTCAATACAAACTCTGTGTGCATACTAACGAGAACTATTTACTCTGCAGAGAAACTGGTCTTCCATTTCTATAAACCAATATACTACTAATAGAGATTAAAATTCTTAGCAATAATAAAGCTCAACACCTAAAAATAAAGAACAAGAGGAGATCTGGAAAATCAAGCACATAAAAAATAAAGCACAAAAGGAGATCTGGAAAATCAAGCACGTAAAAAATAAAAACACAAATGGAAAGAGTCGATTGTTTATGAACTGGAGCATCAATAACTAACCGTCTGAAATTTGGGCGAAAACTTGCTGATGTTTATGTCGACCGATTCCGGTGGACGAATCGGATCCCTAACGCCGACCCCCTGGATGTGGACGCAAAATTCAGACGGCATTTGTGACCATATACAAACACCGATCCAAATTGTTATAGAGGGGAATAATACAACAATTTTGGCCTACCTTTTGTGCGTGGGGGTATGGAGTCCTCAAGTGTTGTAACAATCTCTGGCTTCAATTGTAGGGTGTGTCTGCAGTGGTTTCACACAAGGTTTGGGGATGAATTATTGGAGGAGGTGTTTCCAAAATTCAAATCACGTATAGAGGGCAAAATGGAAATGTTGATGCTGTATCGGGCACGGGAGTCGAGGCATGATTATAATCGGTGCCTCAAATGCTGATACGAAACACATGTTATTTGGATGAACAGTTCGGGCTTTGACGGGCCGACATCGGGCCTCATGTTATCAAACAAAGCAACCAAACAGCAGGTTAACTCATGATAATAACATTTAACATGATTTGTCATGCTAACCAAACGACTCATAAGTGTTATCCAGTAATAATTTAAATGACAATACTTTGAAGCTTTCAATTATCATCCAATGTATACATAGATTTAAACTTAAGTCAGACTTCCTCTCATGATTTTGATTTTCAATCACCAAACAAACTGTTTTATGCCATTATCTTTCACCTCACTCCAAATTCCAAGTGTGTGATTTCCATTACATTGCTTCACATGCTTCTAACCATAATTGCACATCACACTACTTGCATTCTACTCAACCAACATTTTTCACTTCTCACCAACAATAAGTTGTAATCTACCCTCCCCAAACAACACACACTCAAACAACAAGAAGAAATGGCATGCTTTGAAAGGGTCTCACCAGCATTGAGGGAAATCCTCACCAGGATACACAGGTATCACAAATCTTCGTGTTTTTATCGCGTCGACCATCTATAAGCTAACACAAGGAACATCACCCATTCTTGACCACAGAGCAGAAAGGCCACTCGAGGTAGATCACCACGTGCACGAATTCGGCTCTGTACACTACCATGTCAAGGTATTATTGATTCATACATCTCAAAAGGTGCAGTCCAAACATAACCAAAATTTGGCCTAACTGTTTCCCATCAGCTTTCAGTGACAGATCCAGTTTACACCTATTTATCAGTGTCAACACCTCTTCTATCATCTCAAGGGCTCCCAATCTCATCACAGCTTCTTCCTCAGCACACTCTTGAGATGGTTAATGGGATTTTCCCCGGGGTTATGGAGGCCCTCGTCCCTCCCAACGAGGGCTATCAGCTGACTCTGAAGCTCGACATTTCAAGAATCCCACATGACAATAATAAAGGTTAGTCTTGATATGCAGATTCTTGGACAGAATGGTAGTACAAGATTAGATTCTTATACACATTATTCCACAGCCTCCACAAAGATGATTTCTGACATAGCCTCAGTTCAATCAGTGCTAGTGAGCAATCAGTTAAAGGAAATTTTAAGGAGTGTTGATTCTCAAGAAGTTGGCCATGGGATTTACAAACCAATCAAACTCATTTATCATCCAAGGGAGCCATTCTTTGTCATCAAACAGCCAGCAAAGATGAGTGCAATATTTCCAATGCGATTCAAGGAGAAGGAAGACGTGATCATTGCAACGGCCTTCTTTCAGGTACTTGTTCGACATAGGAAGAAACGAGCAGTGAGTTTCACGCTAACCTGATTAACATAGTGCAGGAACTCATGGATGTGGGAAGCACAGAAGCATTCCGAAAGGCCCCTCACTGCATATGGTCGCCTATTCCACCAGCAGAGCTTAGAGGCGAGCCGATTGAAGACCTCAGCACGAACGGAGGCTTCCTCTCTTTTGGTTATAGCTAAATTGAACTAACCTTTTTTAGACAAGTTCATTTTGAGACATGACTCAACAAGTGCATTTTCAGACATAACGGCGCGACATGTGCAAGGGAAGAAGCTGGAGAAGACAGTGTGGAACCTTCTAAACGTGTATACATTTGTGAAGTGGCATGTGAAGGTAAGGAATATTGAGAATCTGTCATAAATAGTAAAGAGATTCATAAAACTTTTGAAGCTAAACCAAGCATGAAACAGAGCAGTAGAGGCTTCGTGCAAAGAAGAATGAGAATGCGGCTTGATAAGTTAGTTCAGGTTAGCTGAAAATCATTTATTGTAACTGCAAATGATTGCATTTATGGGAGTGTTGATTGTGTTTGTGTTGCAGCCGCTGCGTGATGTGGAGAATGAGGAAGATGATGATCACCAAGAGACGAGGAAGAAGAAGAAGAAGAAGGTTGATGGAGGATGTACGAATGTGAGGAAATGGATAAGGGTGTCGAAGAAGAAGATTCTAGAAAGGAATGAGGAGTTGGGTAATAAAATGAAGCGGATTCGGTCGAGAATCAAGATTCATTGCTTCAGCCGTTTGCGTAGGAAATGGCTCAGAATGCCCAAATTCTCTCCAGTTACGAGGTATATGAAGCTCGAATGAGCATCGCGATCACATATTTGTTCAGCTATGGAAGGAAGGAAACATCTTCGTAGCAGTGGCGGATCCAGAAATGTTTTTCGGAGGGGGCGGAATTGTGTTCTTTTATGTACGTCGTTTGGCATCTTCTCGTACATGCAAACCACAACTTCGCTCATAATTATCATCATAGTATTTTCTTACTATTTGATATATCTGATTGAAATCTAAAATTAATCCCATACATTTTGCTCAATTTTTTTTTTCTCAGTCAGATAAATCAAGTGTCTTAACTTTTGGTCCAAATATTTATAATTCTGTCAAAATTCACGGTGAACAATACAATTGCTAAAGCTTTCTTTCAAAAACTCGACTTGATTATGAAACTAGTTTATATAAAATGGTTACAAAAGTATAGATTATAATTTAAATTTTTATAAATTTGTTAAAAATGAAATCAATAAAATATAACCAACTAATATATATTTAATACATGCTCATAGTAATATTTATTTATTGTGTAAATTTCATTCATTGTTTAAGACTTGAAGTAGAAAATCTCTAGGAATAAGTCTAGTACTCCCTCCGTCCCACATAATTTGGGACACTTTGACCGGGCACGAGTTTAAGATATGTAATGAAAAGTGAGTTGAAAAAGTTAGCGGAATGTGGGTCCTACTTTTATATATTAGTTTTATAATTAAATGTGAGTAGGAATCAGTTAGTGGAATGTGAGGTCCACTACCAAAAATGGTAAAAGTGAAATGAGTCAAATTATGTGGGACGGCCCAAAATGGAAAACTGGGTCAAATTATGTGGGACGGAGGGAGTAATTATTTTAGTGAAATAACTGTATTGAAAAGTGGAGAAATAAATCTGTTAAATCTGTTCTATTTAATCAAAATTCCTAATAGGCCGAATAAATTATATTCTAGTTTTTTATTTTTGTCTATTAATGTAGTAGGGCCAACATATGCAGCCCACTCATATGTCATCTTCTTCCCTTAGTCTCTGTGCGCAGACCCTCAAATCTCCAAATCCGGTGACAATTCCATTGTCGTCATATTCCAATAGCATTCTCATCTCAACTCACCTTCTGATCTTGGACCATTCTCCACTGTTCGGTCAGTTCACGAGTCTTCTTCTCTCTTAATTTTTTTCGACGGAGGGGGCGACCATGGCGTTTTCCGGCCAATCCTTAGGACAAATTCGACCCTCTTGGATCCGCCACCGCTTCGTAGGAGGATTATTAGTCTCCATGTATTATAAGCAATAAAAATCCTACTCCTTTTTTTGTAATTTTCTAGATTTATGAAAATACATGTGAAATTGGATTGCTTTCATTTTACTTCGTAAACTTGGGATAAGAACTTGGATTGATTATTTGATTCAAATTTATTTGAAAATTTAATCGAATTAATCATTTTGATTTTTTACATAAAAAGGCCATAGATACAAGAATATTGCATTAGCAATAAATGCAAGAATGTTTACTTTCGGGATCTCATAAGGTGTTTTACTTTGCAATAACTCTGGTTTTATCTCTTATCGCATGTAATTATATATCCCTCAATGATCTTGAACTGAATCACTATCATGAATAACAATATCTGATCTATCAAATCAACCCGCCGTCAAGACTTGAATAGTATAACATAGGAAGTTCTTTTATCCATACCGAATCAAAATTGGGATTCCTAACTCAATTACTCCAAAATGATATTTATCATCCGTTTCCTTGTTTTTTTTCATCTTGTTCATCCGTTTCCTTGATTTTTTCATTTGGAAAAATCGAATCTTGCTACTGGAGGTTGAATGTTTTAAGAATTCTTGAAAATATACATTTATTTCTAAAAAAAATAGTAGTCAAATTTTTTTTACTGTATGGAGTGTAACCTAAAATATTTGCAGTTTACGGCCAAAATATTGCCACCTCAAACTCAAATCATACGTGTCAAATAATCGATAGGTGGGACCACTGAATGGAAACAGCCAGTAAAATCGAAGACAAAGATCTCCAGTTGGCTGGGAACCATACAGAAAAATCCACATTCAACTGAAAAATAGAAATTCCAACGAATATATAAAAAAAAAAAGAGAGAGAGAAGAAAATCCAAGCCCACCAGATTTCTGTGGCTCTCAAATCGCCTCCTCACCTCAAGTCTTTCTGAATCATTCAAAAAAGCAAAAACCCTCCAACACAAACTTCAGAATCCACAGCAAAATACTCAAGAATTTGCTTCTCCTCCAGCACTAGTCGGCTGGAAGTAGTAGCTCACCTTTCATCAATGGCTTCCACCTCAGTTTCTGCTTCTGCTTTTCTTGGGAGCTGGGGCTCAGGTGAAGACCACGCCATGCTGCAGGCCAAGGTGGCCGCGCCTCCTCCTCTCAGGGTGGCGGTACGGCCACAACCGATGATGGGGAGTGGAAAGGGCGGCATCTTCGCTCCCGCTGTTGTTGTCACAAGAAACATCATCGGAAAGAAGAGGTTCAACCAGCTCCGAGGCAAGGCCATTGCCCTTCACTCACAGGTAACAAAATCTTAAGATTTTATTTTTACCCGAAAGCCCTAAACCATAAACAAATGATCAGGTGATAACGGAGTTCTGCAAATCGATAGGAGCGGACAGCAAGCAACGGCAGGGGCTGATTCGGCTGGCCAAGAAGAACGGAGAGTGGCTAGGTTTTCTTGCTTGATGAGATAATGTTTCTTTCCATTTATGTATTCAGGTTGATATACAGAAGGTGTTACTGTGTATTGTATTCATAAACATCCAAGATACAACTCTCTTAATGTCAGATGAATACCTCTGTTTCATGTTAGATTGGATAATAGATGAATGAGCTGTTACATTTTGCAAATATTCAAAACTTTGTAGTAGTAAATGGTGTTGTAACAATTTTCTAATAAAAAAAGACATGTAGAATGAGAATAAAGTTATCTTCACAGGTGATTCAATAAGGTTCAAAATATAGCTAGATAGACTGAAACAGAACACAAATTCAATAGGAAGAAAAGAGTGCCGCTCTCAATGAAGTTAGGGAACTCAATCAGAAGCATGCTCTGACAAAATCGCTGGCCTGTTGCTTCACACCTGATACCGACTTCTTGGTGCTCTACTTTCGCTGGCCTGTTGCTTCACACCTGATACCGACTTCTTGGTGCTCTACTTTCTCTTCTCGAATCATCCTGTAGTAACCCACAAAAGATTAAAACGTTAAGAAAATGAGGCATCAAAATGAAGAATACATACATAGGTGATAGTAGAACATACATGAAAGCTGTAGGAGATTTTGTCAGTGATGTCAATCACCTCCTTCCACTTCCTTCCAATGCCCATCTGCATGGGAAAGATGAAAAGAATTATCAGTAAATGTCAAATAGCTTGCGGTTGTATAATTGTATGTGCTTGATATATTGATACTCCTACTATTCTTCTATAATATTACAGTTTTAAATCATAATTAATGGCCAGAAAAGTTCAACTGTCCTTATGTCCAACCATATGGACATAAAGGATACTGAAACGACTTAGCCAAATCGATTCTACAGAGATGTAATTTCTTGCTTCAAGCAATGGTGGACATGCTGACATTTGCTATTTCAGAATAATTTGTAAAGCCTACGTTAAATTGCCCCCAGATTGAAGGGTTATCATTTGAAGCGCATGATCTCCACAAACTTATTACCTAGGCTTAAAATCCCTTATATCATACTCCCTCCGTCCCACTTTAGGAGTCCTGGTTGAAATATTCCATAAATGGTATTAGGCTCCACATTCCACTAACCTTTTTCCACTCACATTTTATTATAAAACTAATATTAAAAAATAGGACACACATTCCACTATTTTTTTTCACCAACTTTCCTTTACATTTCTTAAAACCCGTGCCGAACTCAACCGGGACTCCTAAAGTGGGACGGAGGGAGTAGTAACCTCCTATTCTGTCTCAACAGAATACTGCTCACATGATGCAACAAACAGTTAATATGAACAGATGGGATATTTCTCACCCTAACATAACGAACTCTGTTCTCATTGTTATCTAAGATTCTAAACTAACAAGAATAAAAGTATAGATATGATTAGCTATCTAAGGGAAATACCTGAGCTGCTTCATTGGCTGCCGTCTTGGTCCATAATGAGAGTTTATCTTGCTTTTGGCGCACACTGGAAACCACTCCACATATCTCATCAGTTTCGTCAAACTGCTCTCCAATAAGAGCGATTAACTAACAAACAAGACCACAGAAGACAATGTCAAATTGGAAATCCCACCCATTCATTGATCATAACATCAGTCTTTAGATCTTATTCATATAATCATATCTAGTCAGGATACAAGACCTCTACCCACTAATGTTGTGTAAGGTTTTCCAAGGGAAAACACACCCAAGCTTCAGTTTGCAAGGCCAAAACACACCCAGCCCTCAGAGAGAGCTTTGGAACCATTAGTGTTTTCTCAATAGATACTCTAGGAAAATATTTATGGTTTGGACATTGTGAGGGTTGGGTGTGAGAGTGACACAAGTTGTAGTACTTTCAACATAGTAAATTCACTGTCCTTACATGCTAAGCCAAACAAATTTGTCCTTCTGATTTTCTTGTTAATCAATCTCTCAGTTTGTATCATTTAGTTAGGTCCATTTGTAACACACAACATAAGAGTAACCAGAAGTGAAGGGCAAGGATTTCTTACAGTTTCAAGCCACATGTTGTCCAGATCAGACTTTTTGCTGCTAGGCACTGTCCACTTGCCCCCATTAGCACACTCAGGGTCTTCCCATTTGGGTTCCACTCCAGCTTTGAACAAGTGAAAATCAGCATTTGCAGAGAAGTTGCTGGGTTTAAATATCTGGTTATATAAACTGCAAAGAAATCACCACATTTATTCAGTAAGTCGTATTAAAATGGAAAGTATTTTTGCAAATGACAAGAGAATACCCATTGCCTTCCCACCCCCACCCAAAAAAATGAAACAACAACAACAAAAAACAGCAAACTTCACAGTAATCCATCCATTACCTCTTCCACACTTCCATTCAGTGGCTTAAATCTAGTTATCGGTATGGATATTTCCACAAGTTTCAGCTATTTTGTAATTATATATAGCAAAAATATGTAGGCCTTTTGAAGACAGTTGCATAAGATGGAAAGAGTGCAAAATACAGCAGTAAGGTAAACCAAACTACAAAATCCAATTATAATTGATACTTGTTCAAGCATTACACCCTAACTAAATTACCCTGCTTAGCCACAATATCAGGTAAGGTAAACCAGAATTTCAGGTACTTAATCATAAGAACCATGATAAGGAGGTCACAGTCAAGATTAAATCTTTTTCAAAGCAAACACTCGCAACTCTAAAACTCAAGAATCGCAGTAACAGCCAAACCCACTGTAATAGCAATCAATTTCCAACACACAAATAGAAAATAAACAAATAACAGACGTACAAACAGGCGTGCAAAAAGTACAACGGAGAGAACATTAAAATACAGAAGCAACCTCAATAATCTAGGTCAAAATACCGAAAAACAAAATCAAAGCAACAACCCTCTCTATCAAATCGAAAAAAATTACCAAACCAACAGTTAAACAATTGGAGCTCTGAATCGATACGTACATCCAGAATTCTTCGACGGTGTCGAAGGTATAACCCTTGCGAAGAGAGGAGCCCCAGGCAGCGCCCTGCTTGGGCTTGGACTGGTTGTCGAACCAAAAGGTCCACTGCCTCTCGAGCTTGTGCGGCTGCTTCTCCGCCTCGACCGGGATTTCTGGTATAGCAGCCGCCACCTCAGAGGCCATTCGACCAAAATCAAATCACCGAAGAAAAAGGGTAGGGAAAGTAGTGTTGGGCGATATTTTTCTCTGGGTTTTCAAGGGTACGCGGTTAGATTCGAGTTAGCTGCTAACCGGAGTTGGGTTTATAAACCTAGTCTTTAGAGCATCACAGTAAGAATAGTCCAGCCATAGCCTAGCCACAAACTTCTCCTGTCACATCATCAGTACAAAAAATCTTCCTGCCACATCATCAAAACAAGCAAATAGCCCAACAATAGTCGAGCCACATCACTCAAAATTATATAAAACAAATAATTAACAATCACACAAAATACGGAATTAAATTTACGACACAAATACGGGAAAATTCAATTATATTCTTAAAATTTAAAAAGTACATTAATTAAAAAAATTACATTAATTAAAAAAAACCCCGCCTCCGTCTTACTCCTCGTCGCCTGCGTCGCCGCCGCCTGCGTCGCCCAACCGTGCCGCGGCGGCATTCAAATCTGCCCGCATGCTCACGAGCATTGCGTGAATAAAACTCTTCTCCTCGGGGTCAGTTGCCGCCTTCCAATCGGCTAAGGTCTCGGCCATCTGAGCCCGCATTTGTTGACGCACGAAGAAGGCGAGATAGGCTGTCGACTGGCCAACAGGGGGATGCTGACTGGACCTCCTGGGACCCCCGGGGACCCCCTCGATTCCCGTTGCGCCCGCCTATGACCAATCGGGCGAGTTCGGCGAGCGAACGATGGAGGAGGCGGGAGCTCCTGAGCACCCTCGGGGAGGTCGTGGGAACCGCTGCTGCTGCCGCTGTAATTACCGGTATAGTTCAGTCGCTGCTTCTTCGGCCAACCAGCGTCGACACCTGCCCGGGACTTCTCGGAGTCTGTCAACACCTCATAACAGTTCCAGTAGGTGAACTCCTTATAGAGCTCGGGCACGTGAAGGATTCCTCCGCTATCCTCCTGCAGTTCTCGTCAGTTTGGCCACTGCTTTGCATGCGGAGGGCGTTGGCGTACAAGCCCGAAAATCGGCAGACCCCAGCCCTGATTCGGTCTCACGCCTTCCGGCACTCCTCCCGGTTGCGTGGCCTCCCCTCCGGGCAAAATGCCTTGTAGGCTGCTGCTATTTTGGCCCACAAGTTGACGATTCTCTGATTGTTCGAAGTGAGGGAATCATCGCAAACACTCACCCACGCCTTGGACAACGCGACGTTCTCCGCATCTGTCCACTTCCTCTGTACCTGGCTGTCGTCATCAGCCGGATGCGACGACTCGCCGACCCTTTTGCCCTTCCCCTTCTTCTTTGGGCCGCCCCGACCCCACCCTACTCCCCCCGTTTGAACAAGAGTTTCTGGAACCCCAAGAAGATCAAACCCGAACTCCTCTAAGGAGAAAGTATCAAATTGCGTGAATTGCGTCTCTGATGGGGTCGATGTGTGCGAAGAAGCAGTCGAAAAATCAAAACTGGGGCGGTAGACGTTCCCCCCCGGCGTCCCTTGCGTCACGGGCTGCATCGCCGGTACCCCCGGCATCATCTGCATCCCGGGTGCCCACCCCGACATCATCTGCATACAGGGATGCATTCCCGGTACTCCCTGCCATCCCGGCATACTAACCCCGCCTGCCATCCCGGGCATCATCTGCTGCCACGGGTACATGTTGTAGTACCCGGGCATCGGACCCCATCCACCTTCCACGGGTACCGAGGGAGTTTGAGGACCGCTCGTCACTAGAGTACCTTCGTTGTTATCCATTTCGCGTTGTTGCTCTTGTACAGAAATTAAGATAGAGAGAAAACTCGTTAAAACAAGTGGTGCGAATGAAAATGACGTGCAAAGCGCGTATATATAGTGTTTCGAAAATTAGATAAATAAAAAAAAATTCCGCTGGCAGATCGCTCGCCGATCCGAAGCCTACAATGGCGGTCAGCGGATCAGCGAGCGCATCGGCCAGCGCTCGGAAATCGGCGTGCTCGCCAATTTTTTCACCGAAATTCGGCTAGCCGGTTACAATGGTTCGGCGAGCGGACCGGCTAGCGCGCATCTCCGATGGGGTTGATGTGTGCGAAGAAGCAGTCGAAAAATAAAAACTGGGGCGGTAGACGCCCCCCCAGCGTCCCCTGCGTCACGGGCTGCATCGTCGGTACCCCCGGCATCATCTGCATCCCGAGTGCCCACCCCGACATCATCTGCATACCGGGATGCATTCCCGGTACTCCTTGCCATCCCGGCATACTAACCCCGCCTGCCATCCCGGGCATACTACCCCCGCCTGCCATCCCGGGCATCATCTGCTGCCACGGGTACATGTTGTAGTACCCGGGCATCGGACCCCATCCACCTCCCACGGGTACCGAGGGAGTTTGAGGCCCGCTCGTCACTGGAGTACCTTCGTTGTTATCCATTTCGCGTTGTTGCTCTTGTACAGAAATTAAGATAGAGAGAAAAATCGTTAAAACAAGTGGTGCGAATGAAAATGACGTGCAAAACGCGTATATATAGTGTTTCGAAAATTAGATAAATAAAAAAAATTTCCGCTGGCCGATCGCTGGCCGATCCGGAGCCTGCAATGGCGGCCAGCGCATCGGCCAGCGCATCGGCCAGCGATCAGAAATCGGCGTGCGCTCGCTGATTTTTTCACCGAAATTCGGCTAGCCGGTTACAATGGTTCGGCGAGCGGACCGGCTAGCGCGCATCTCCAATGGGGTTGATGTGTGCGAAGAAGCAGTCGAAAAATCAAAACTGGGGCGGTAGACGCCCCCCCGGCGTCCCCTGCATCACGGGCTGCATCGCCGGTACCCCCAGCATCATCTGCATCCCGGGTGCCCACCCCGACATCATCTGCATACCGGGATGCATTCCCGATACTCCCTGCCATCCTGGCATACTAACCCCGCCTGCCATCTCGGGCATACTACCCCCGCCTGCCATCCCGGGCATCATCTGCTGCCACGGGTACATGTTGTAGTACCCGTGCATTGGACCTCATCCACCTCCCACGGGTACCGAGGGAGTTTGAGGCCCGTTCGTCACTGGAGTACCTTCGTTGTTATCCATTTCGCGTTGTTGCTCTTGTACAGAAATTAAGATAGAGAGAAAACTCGTTAAAACAAGTGGTGCGAATGAAAATGACGTGCAAAACGCGTATATATAGTGTTTCAAAAATTATATAAATAAAAAAAAAATCCGTTGGCCGATCGCTCGCCGATCCGGAGCCTGCAATGGCGGCCAGCGGATCAACGAGCGCATCGGCCAGCTGACTCAACTTTATTTTACCCAAATAATACCCGCAAGTGTACGGGGTTATCATAGCAAATAGCAAGCAAGAGTATATCGTATCCCACAGAGACAAGTAAGTGTAAACCTAAGTACCACGAACAAACTTCAACTACTATCCAGACAATCAGGAATTTTGGTTTTGAAACTAACAACTACTGAAAACATGTAAATGCAGAGATTAAATTAGAACAAATAAACAAGAGAGCGATAAAGCAAGTTGTGTAGATGATGGAGAAATATACAGAATTCGAGGATCCGATGCACAACTCATAACCTAACCCAATTGAAACCGATTTACCATTTAAAGTCTTCAGAATTGTTGAATCAATCACAATTGTAGATTAAACCCCCTCCCGAGGTGAGAAATCCGTAGATTAGGTGTAATAAGTGAAGTCCCCTTCTAAATCTTAGACCTAACTCCCAAATGTTTGATTATATTAAAGATCTCACTCATAATCTCAACTCACCCGAGTTTTATTGAATTAAGGTGTGAATTATTCTTCTTTCAAGATTAAATATTTCATCTCCCGATTACTCTAAGAAATCCTAACACTCCCAATTGGTGATCAAGCAATTGATAGGAAAAAGCACAAGAATAATTCAAACAATTACAAGAGCAAGATAAAAACGAAATCAATTGAATTAAAACTATGAATCAATGCATCTTCACCAAGAATTCCACATAAAGGGTTTAGTTACTCATATTCATGGCGAAATCAGACAAAAACTAAGAAAAACAAGAAAAACCATGATACGAATTACAATTGGCGGAGGAATCGAAGCTTGAATCTTCAATCTTCTTCCAAGAGTTCTTCAGAGAGAGAGAGTGTGTGTTTTGCGGCTGGTTGAGAATCCCCTTTCGTTGCCCTAGCTTTTCTCTTTTTTTTTTCTTTAGAAAAATCACGTCTGGACTAAAAATCGTCAGTCAGACGGACCCGGCGGGGTGAAATTATTGCACATAAAATCCACCCGGTCGGGTAGAAGTCTCTGGACTCTTTATGAACAAAATTGGCCACCCGCCCGGGTGGAATTATTGCACATAAAATTCACCCGGCCGGGTAGCACCCGGCAGTCGCGCAGATCGGCCATATCTCTCTCATCCAAACTCCGATTGGGGCGTGTGAGGTACCCACGCGAAGCTCTTTCGATGATGAAGACAATGGTACTCTCAAAATAAGATTTGGACCCCATATTTATAGGCAGATTAACGTTTGAAGCAGACCCCAGTCGCGGCTTGGCTCATTTTGACCCTTTTTTACCTATTTTAACTTCAAACACTGGATAAACTTATCAAAACACCTTTATAGTGAAATGTGGACGTAAACTCGAGTAATATGCATTTAAACACCAATTATCATCACGTTTAACGCCTAATAAAACAGTTAAAATACGAGTTTATCACCAGCGCTCGGAAATCGGCGTTCGCTAGTCGATTTTTTCGCCAAAATTCGGCTAGCCGGTTACAATGGTTCGGTGAGCGGACCGGCTAGCGCCGGGGATCGGCTAGCCGGTCCGCTCGCCGCCATTGTGGATGCTCTTACAACAGCTTTTATTTATAAATAAAAATTTCAAATTTTGATATTTTTAGAAAATAATATTTATATAAAATGCTTAAATGATAAGGTCTAGACTTTATGTATATTTATTTACATTAATTGATTCGTGTATCGATGTTAATGAGAAATTTTATATTTATCCCCCAAGTTAACGCTACTCAATATCCAATTTAGAGCTGAAATTCTCAAAATACTACTCCTAGTTTATTTGCTGCAAAATCGACGTGTTACGCATGCATTGCGCCACGCCATATAGGCTATGCTGCTACCAACCGTCTCATCGCTTCCTCAACATTTTAGAGCATCAGCAATGGTGCCCGTCCCGGCTGACGTCCGATCGGCGTACCGGACGTCCGCCATTGTGCAAGGTCGCGACGGATACGGACGTCCGCTGCAGACACCGGAGTTCCGCGGCGTTCCGTGGACGTCCGTAGCGACGTCCGTGCGGACGTCCGCCATTGCAGAGACACGACGGACGTCCGTGCGAACATCCAGATTTTTAAATTTTTAATTTTTTTGTTTAAAAGTTTATACGGCTCGTTGAACTTCATTTTATTCGCACCATAATATGAGCTATTATTTGGCGGATAAGATATACCCTACGTGACCTGTCTTTGTGAAGACGATCAGATGCCCAACAGATGAAAAAAAGATATATTTTGCGGGTCGTCAGGAGGCAGCGCGCAAGGATGTGGAGCGGACATTTGGTGTGCTCCAGGCTCGATGGGCAGCAGTGAAGAGTCCAGCACGGCTGTGGTATGTTGACAGCATCGCCGACATCATGTACGCATGTATTATCATGCACAACATGATTGTCAAAGATGAAGGTCCAGCACTGACTGATTGGACCAATGATGATGCTGATGCTGCGGGTCCAAGCCACGGTGTGGCCACTAGCAATGTACGCATGGGGATACCCCACGACGAAGTCGATCGATTCCGTGCATTTGCCGACATGCGCAAAAAACAAGCCCATGTTCGACTCCAGAACGATATTATTGAAGAAGCCCATGTTCGATTCCGTGCATTTGCCGACATGCATCGTTGATGTAGTTTTTAATTATTGAAATGTATTTTTTTTTATTTGATGAAATGTATTTTTTTTTATTTGATGAAATGTACTTTTCTTTTTTTTATTTAATGCAATTTTTTTCTATTTGTGTCGAAATTGTAATTCCGTAAATTGTTTAATATGTCATTGGGGATGTCCGTCATTGTGCAGTGGGATGTCCGCATGAGGTGGCATCCGCAGTGGGATGTCCGTATGACGTGACAGGAGGTGTTTTTGGGATGTCCGCAGGATGTCCCGACTGTCCGCCGGGGCATCCGCACCATTGCTAATGCTCTTATATAGCTGAAAGAAGCTTCATTGAATCAATTACTAGTTCGTTTTTTGATTTTGCATACATATTTGTGCAAGGTGTTTGAAGGAGAGTGATGGCAGCCATTGAAGCTCCGGTGACCATCGATCGTCCCGTGCGTACCGACCTCGAAACTTCAATCCCTAAGCCCTGTGAGTTCAGTTATACGTTATATATGTATGTATGTTAATTATTGAATTTTCGATTTTGTATGTGCTGAATGAGCTAGTATGTGATTTTCCCCCAAATATGCTTGTGATTTTCTGTTTTAGGTTTCAATTAATAATTGAGTAACTTAATTTAGAGCTGCAACTATTCTAATTTTGTTACTATGTTGGTCGACTATATCCACACCACTATATCCACACCATTAATTTCTAATTTCCTCTTCTCTTCTTCTTCCTCTCTTCTTTCTATCCAATCTCTGTCCAAGTCGTCCCCAGGAGTCCTCCCCCTTTCTGCCCTGATTTTTCTCGTTTTTAATCCTCAAAACTGCCGCCAGAACTGCCATTTTGCAGTTGAAACTCCAAAATAACTAAGGTTAACATTTTTTTATAAAGGTCACATATTGTACCTTACAAATTAAAAACAAAAATAATTCCATGTGGGCAAAGGAGAATTGTATTATTAACAGTAAGTGCTATAAGTTTAAACCATGGGAAGGCCACCAATCAAAATCTAATACAAAATGCATCAAGAAAACATCTCATATTCAAAACATAATCCTCAATAAAAAAACATCAGTTGATTGGTTGCTTAAACAATAGCGTTTGCTGCACTAGCAATCCTTGGCCACAAATCAGCACATTCCTTTCCAATTGGACCAGTAATAGCAGAACCTGCACCCCATGAAGCAAGATATCAATACCAAATAACTCTTCAAAGTTAAAACCACTTCTTTATAAAGAGACATCCATATGTATTGAATTTGAACATATCAAATGCTAGATTTACCTTTCATTTCTCCCTTTGGGTTTACAATAACACCAGCATTATCTGCAAACAATATAATATGAAGATCAGCATCACATAACAATTCCATACTATGCATTCCTTAAAAATCTCCAACATTGGACGTAAAAAATTCCATTTCAAGAAACATTATTACTTAGACCGAGATACCATATCAAGATTAACCAAAACTAAGTAGCAATAAGTAATGCAAAATGTAGGTTCCTAATGGAGCGGGTGTAAGCTTAGAGCATAAGCACACCTGTAACGAAGGAAATACTTATTTTTACAGACACGTAACGGTATCAGCACCATTTAACAAAGATGGATACATGACTGGTCTGGAATCAAAAAGAGATTGAAGATACTAATGGTTCATGAATTGGCAAGGAGAACGATGATAAACTAACGCATGAGGTCAAAAGCAAAATTCACGCATAATAATATCACAAAAGGTGGTTAAAGCAATAAACCCTAATTTAAAAGTTACACTCACTAACAACAAAATTGGGAAAAAGTCGCACCTTCAAAATACATGAACACGCCGTCCTTTCGCCTCCAAGGCTTCCTCTGCCTCACGATGACGGCAGGCATGACCTTTTTCCTCAAATCAGGCTTCCCTTTCTTCACAGTGGCCATGACCATATCTCCGACGCAAGCCGACGGCAACCTGTTCAGCCTTCCCTTGATACCTTTGACGGAAATAATGTAGAGATTCTTGGCTCCGGTATTGTCAGCACAGTTGACCGTCGCCGCCACCGGCAGACCCAGCGACATCCGGAACTTGTTTCCGGCCGATCCTCCACGCCCTGAAACAATAATTTCAAGCAAAGTTAAGCAAGTTTCTATGGAAATTTTGTAACAGGACTAAGAGAGTGAAGAAACGCAGATCTGAACTCACCCCGCTTCGACATTTTGAGCTATGGTCTGTGAAAATGGGGTGTTTGTGAGTAATTTAAAGGGAGGATTTTTAGGGTTTAGTAGTGAGTTAGGGTTTGCCTGAGATCTTGGGCCTAATACTTAGGAATTTGGGCCAAGGGAATATTTGAAAGGTTGGAGTTGGGCTTTTTATGCTTCTTTTTGCAAATTTAATTATAAACAACAAATTGTTTCAGAGTCGGAGTAATAGTACTCCTACTATATTTTTTAACAAACGAAAATAGGGAGTAGTAATTACTAAGTATTTTAATTTTCCACTGTCATAAATTTACAAACCCACATTATTTGTCTAGTTTTCAGGTTTATACTTAAAGAAAATACTAAATACATACTCCCTCCGTCCCACACTACTCGCACTTATTTCCTTTTTGGGCGTCCCAAGTTACTTGCACTCTTTCCATTTTTAGTAAAAAATTTCACCTACAGCCGTCATTTTTTACTTTCCTATACACTCATTCCTTAATCTCCGTGCCGAAAAGGAAAGGAGCGAATAGCCCGGGACGGAGGGAGTACAACACTTTTGAAAACCTAAATTAAGTGTTGCAGAGAATATGTTTCGTGTTCAAGAATCAAGATTTTTGGGCCTTAAAACATGGAATTTTCTTATTTTGTTTTGCAGTCAAAATAAAATTATCAATTTTAAAACATGGGCTTTAATAAGCACTAGTATCACGCCCGTGCGATGCACGGGTCATTTTAATTTCTTCATATTTATTTCATTATGCGAAATAAAATTTGTGAAATGATAAACAAAAGAATATTCGACGCCCTCTTACTTTGGATTATACTTTTTCAATCACATTAACCCCACATGGCCACAAGAGTGCGTTTAAATACTAACTTTTCTTTAAAATGTCAATACGATCACATTAAAATTTCAACACATATTTGTGTCGACGTTTTAATAAACTGTCTTGACATTTCATTATCAGACTTAAAATTAAATCACTTTTTATTTCTGTGAAAATATGAATTAATCGTTGAGTTATAACTGCAGGAGCAAGTTTACGTTGTAATAATTTAAGATTGCACTTGTGAGACACTTCTTAGTCGAGCTTCATTTCATTGCAATATAGTGACCCTATACACTAAAAACACAAACCTTGAAACCTAAATCCTAAACCCTTAACTTTAAAATATACTCATCGTAACCAACAAATGAGCCAAATATCAAATAAATTCTCCCTCCGTCTCAGTTCAATTTTACTTTGTTGATCACTTATTCTATTTTGGGGGTTTTAGATCTGTATTTGATATCTTACATTGGGTCGGCCTACTTGATAATCCTTACTGATAGTACAAGTTTTTTTACCTGAATCTTGGCTATAAATCGAATTATATGCGCATATCAAGAAAGTGCAATTTTAATTAAAAACATGATGACATTCTGTTTTTTTTTTAAAAATTTGTGCAAATCTATACATATATAAAAGAGAGTTTTGAATCAATAAGAGTGGCTCGATCGACACATTTGAATCCTAAACAATAAACACTAAACTTTAAACTTTAAACTTTAAACCATACATACTAAACCCTGAACCCTATTAGCTTCTATATTTGAGATCAATTAGAATGGCTCGCTACACTTGAACACTAAACCATTAATCATAAACCCTAAACGCTAAACATTGAACCCTGGATCTAAACCGTTACCTTCATCTCAATTATATGGAGATATGTATTAGTATTAATTTTCATAAACTTTCTCACTTCCGCTTGGCCTAATTATCATAAAAACAAAAAAAAATATTATTATGCATATTGAAATATGCATTTGCTGGACCGTCTCTGTGAAACCTGAAACGATAGCACGTCTGAGGCAGCAACACATGAGAATCACCTCACTTTTTTTTCCACCACCGGCATTAAAATTTTAATTAACAGAATTGGTATTTATAGAAAATTTAGTAGCTTTTGGCATTCTAATTCCTTTTATATTCTTCTCTATTGACTCTTTGTGATTCCAATTTAATTTATTATAAATTAAAGTAGTAATAAAATGGCATAGAAATTTTCTCAATGATTTTTTTTTAATCTGAACCAAATGTATGTAGAAGTTCAACCACTACTCATGTTATTAGGTTTTATTGAATTAAATTTAATTCCACGGTCATTGTCTTCCATTTATTAAAGAAATACGTTATTAGTTACTATTAGAATTCTCCTAATGACACATTTTACATTTAATCATATGTTTAATCAGTCATTTTATCTTTAATCGTATTAATTTTTAACTAAAATGGTATTTCCATAAATATACAAAGGTGGAATGAAATACAATAATAAGTAAATAACTTTCCTTGGTAACTTAATACCATTTAGCCGGTAACGAATTTTTCATAAGCCACTTGTCGTGTAATTTACAATTATACACTACACTGTTGAAGTTATTGATATAGATATAATTATACGCTAATATTTTATTTATTTCTACACTCCCGTGCTATGCACGGACTAAAATATTTTTAAAACAATAATTAAAATTATAAATTAATTAAATAAAATAAAAACAATGCTATACATGACACATTGTATTTATTCCAAAATGCAGTACTCCATATGACATCAAAAATAATTATGCACAGAAAAAAAATCACTTATTAAATAAACTCATGAATATTAATTAAAATATTTTGGATACCTAAAACAAATTGTAAACACCTCAAAAATATATTATTTTGCTTTTAATTAATCGATAACTAAATATGTCTTTACTTTTAAGTTAATCACTAATCCATCAATAATATACTCCTACAATTTTGTACCTAAAATACATAATATAAAAAAACTATCATTAACACAATTTTTTTATCATCTACCGTACAAGATAAAACTCATTATGATGTTGGACTTGAAAACAAAAATATTTAAGCTCCAAGAATCTTATTTGTTCATTTCTCCTCTAACAATCAACAACCTAATGATATAAATACAATCTCTAGGGTTAGAATAATAAGAAATCAACGCCCCTACATTCTCCCCGCTTTTCTCTCTTCCTCCTTCATCTATCCTTCCTTCACATTGCTTTTGTAGCACTCAAATAAACAAAGCTTGGTGTATGTGCTGATCTTCTCGGCCTGCTGAATGTGGTAATTCTCACAATTACATTGGAATTTATAGAAGATCTTTATATCTTTTGGTATTCTTCCCAGACTGACTTTTAGTAAGTCCACTATTAAAACTTAAATCAATAGTAGTAATTGTTTAGACCTTTCAAATAATGTCGATTGATTAAATTGACCTTTTAAATAATGTAACGTTAGCTTAATTAAGATTATGATAATTTTCTGAAACGGCCAATGAAGATGGACAAATTTATTAACAAAAACTAATTCTATTAAATTTTATTTTTTAAATTAAAATGACAGTTGTGTAAATAATGTCAAAACTCCCCCTTTATATATGTATAGATTTCATGTGATAGACGTTAATTTTCCAAACATCAACATATGTAGCGGGACATTTATTAAATCGACGAATCTTCGTTGAAAGTTTGGTAGATTTATTATGATAAAAAAAATATCTAGCCGCAAATATCAATTTTATTTTGTGTCCGTTCCTACTGCTCTAGTATACAGTCGACTTGTGTACGACTTGTCAAATTCAAGAAATGATTCAGGGTTTGAATTTAGCCGAATAGTAGTATGAAAATAAGAGATTTTGTATAAAAAGGAAATCTATTTTCCCATTTGATTTGCAATTCTCTTGTGCCCAGTTGAACCCACTGGTGATATTATCATTATGAGAACATATATTATGACAATTGACAAAAACACTAGAAAAAGACTTTTCTCTTGCCTCACACGCATTAAAAGACTTCAATGACGATATTGAAACATGTGACGTTGTATATTTTTTTGCAACCCTTTTAACATAATGCAAAATTGTACTTGATCTCAAATAGTAGTGATAGATCAATGAGAAAAATCGATCTCATATTTATGAAGGGGCCACTAAATAAGCAATATTGATAATGAATTCACATTCAAGCAAAGTGTCTATAGGTACTATACTAGGGCTGGGTAAAACGGTTCCCGGTTATTCGATTACCCGAGAACCGAATCGAAAAAGTCATGTTCTTGGGTAACCTTATTCGGTGTCGGTTCAAGTTCTTGGTTTTGTCAATTTTGGGCGTTGATTAACCAACCAATCTATTTGATTAGGAACCGAACCGATCGGATTCCCACCCTAATGTAAGCAAATAGGTTCTTAATTAAACATCCATATTTGTTCACAATTATCATATTTTGAATTAAAAAATGGTGTAGTTGGTCTTTGAAATTTATGTTGCGTTATAAAGACTTTTTTTGGTTCAAAGTATATTATAAAGATTGATATAGTAGTACAATATAATATAAAGATTTCTATACCCCAATCCCAATATCTTAACATTAAAGTTCATTCTTTGGGCCCATTATCTATGGTCATGGGAAGACAAGGAATAAGAAAAATTTATCCCTTTAAATTCTCCAATTTTTTCCCATCTTTTTAATATATAAAAAATCAATATTCATCCTTTTCACTTCAGTGAAGGATAAAAGTAATGAATTTAACGATACTAAAAAAACTACTTAATTCGCATAACATCTTAGGATTTTTGGTATTTTGAGTGGATCATTATGCAAATGCAACTGTCATTATAATAAAATATAAAAAAATTTATTATCCTGAATATATAATCTCTACCAGGACAAATTTTTGCACACTAACGTTACTATTGAAAAAAAAAAAAAGAGTTTAATTAGCTATTTACCAAATAATGCTTAATTTTCGCACATGGTACGTGGAACGTGTTTCGTGTGGGGCTAAACATTTTGGTCCCATTCTTGACTTGAAAATTTGATGGGTTATTAAAATGTGTAAATACACCAAAGAAACTAAATTGAGTTATGCATCACATGGAAGCTAAGAATTACTGTATATATGTTGGAAAATCAAGAGAATAATTTGACATTCTGACTTTGGATTTTGATGTAATTTTCTGTTTTCTTATAATTAAGCTAATTAGTTCTTTTTTATTTTTATTTTGAGTAGCTAATTAGTTCATGGTTAAAAAATAACTATCCAAAATAGGTGTGGTACTTAAATTTGTCCTTTTCATCGTATAAATTTGACAATTACTAACTTTTACTTCACATAATTGGATTAATTACTGCAATTTGTAAGCATATAAATTGTGCTTTCAAAGATTAATAACCACAAGGCCCCAACTATAATTCCCCAGAGTTATTTATGAGCCATTTATCATCATTCTAATCTCAACACATGAATTTGTTAATTGAAGAATATAAATCAAGAAAAGAGTGCAGAAGCAATTTTATTTAATTTGATCGCTTATAAATGATGAAGAGGGAGAAAACCTTTTCAAACTATAAAGAATAAAATTGTAATTGGGTAAATCAAATTGAAAAATTGAGTCTTCATCCCTAGTTTATCGTACACTTCTGAATCAATTCTCTGATGCATATATTGTTCAATAGTCAATTAATTAATAACAGCCATAGAAACATCATATAATTGAATCATATTGATGACTTGTGTTTCTCACTCTTTAATGTGTGCAACATGTTTCAGCATTGTTAATAAGTGTTAACCATTGACTTACTATATAGGGTAATTAGCGAATACTCCTTTATTGGGTTTTGATTTCACTTTCTTCGTTTTAAAAAAACAATAACTTTGTTTTTCTCACTTCGTCTCATCCTAATTAGCGCATTTCTTTTTCGGTATGAATTTTATCTAGTGGTTTCATTTGGGTTGGGACATCCGAAAAAAAATGTATCATTTAGGTTGGGACGGAGATAGTCGTAAATTTTAATAAAACTTTAAACTAATAGTATGATTAGTAGAGAAAATGACTCAAAATGAACATAATTAATAGTGAATGAAAATGATGGAATGGATCATATATATTTTTTTTAAAATTGCATTGGATACTTGAAGTCAATTATTGCAAACGCTTGATAAATGGATGAATAATATATAGGGAGTACTACTTAATTAGCTTGAGAAGTGACAAACGAGTAATATCTAAGTTAATCACATTATCCTACGCACTACGATAAATTATTGTAAACACCATATTTCAGATTAAGAGGGCTTCTATTGTAGACTTATAACACTCCCTCCGTCCAATAGTAATAGGGTTATTTTTCCATTTTGAACGTTCCATAGTAATAGATCGTTTCATTTTTATTAGTAAAAAGTAACACATTCCATTATTACTTTTCCCTCTCTCTTATTTTATTATCTCTACTTTTTCCTCTTTCCTACATTATTATTTTTTATTTAATATATTACATACACTTTTCTTAATCTCCGTGCAAAAAAATGTCTTCACTGCATGGAGTAGTAATTAGTTTAAGGTGTAGTCATGATTCAACTTATGAAATTTTCAATGAATTTACTGTAGTATATCACGAAAATGCTAAAAAATAGTAGTAGCTATACTACTAGAAAAATTGCTTCTCACTACACTTTTTTTATCACACTTTATAAAAAGTGCCAGCATAGATGTACTATCTACACACTAGATTTTCACTGCACTTTATAATATATTGTTACTGCACTTCAACATAAAAAGTGTCATCATAGATGTACTATCTACACACTACCTCTTACTACAGGTACCCGGTGCTGCACTTGCATAAGTGCCATTATAGATGAAGTGTCAGCACAGTAATTTTCTAGTGACAATTTTAAGTGTCATTACAAGCCAATTTTCTAGTAGTATAGTATCAATTTTGAAACATTCAAACAAACATTCTCCCAATAAGACCATCCACAATAGAATAGCCCAGCAATAGTCCAGCCATAGCCTAGCCACTGCCACATCATCAGCACTCAAAATCCTCCTGCCACATCATCAAAACAAGCAAATAGCCCAGCAATAGCCCAGTCATAGCCTAGCCACATAATATCCACATCACTATTAACAAATATATACAAAATGAAATAATTAACAATCACACAATATACGAAATTTAATTTACGAGACATATACGGGAAAAGTTTAATAATAATATTAAAATTTAAAAAAGTACAATAATTTAAAAAAATACATTAATTTTTTAAAAAAATACAATAATAAAAAGGAGTGCCAATTCACTCCTCGTCTCCGTCGTCGCCGCCTCCGTCGCTGTCGCCACCATCGCCGCCGCCACCACCGCCGCCGGTCTCCCTCCGTGCCGCCTCCAACTCGTCCTGCAGGCTCATGAGCAAGGTTTGAAGCACGCTCTTCTCCACGGGATCCGTCGCCACCCGCCATTCGGCCATCGTCTTGATCAACTGAGCGCGCGTTTGGGCGCGAGCGAAGAATTTGAGATCCTCGGTGGATTGGCCAAGGGGGGATGCCGACTGGACCTCCTGGGAAGCCCCGGTGTTCCCCCTTGCCTCCCGCTGAGCGCGCTTGCGCCCCATCGGGCGAGGTCGGCCACCGACCGAACGCGGCGTGGGGAACTCCTGCGTCGTCTCGGGGAGGTCGTGGGAACCACCGCTGCTGCCGCTGAAATTGCCGGTGTAGTTCAGTCGTTGCTTCTTCGGCCAGCCAGAGTCGACACCTACTCGGAACTTCTCGGACTCGTTCAGCACAAGATAGCAGTTCCAGTAGGTGAAGTCCTTGTATACCCCCTTCAGTGGGAAGGCTTTCTTAGCTATTCTCCTGCAGTCCTCCTCCGTTTGGCCACTGCTCATCATGCGGAGTGCGTTGGTGTACAAACCCGAAAATCGGGAGACCGCACCCCTGATTCGGTTCCAGGCCTTCCGGCAATCCTCCTCGTTGCGTGGCCTCCCCTCCGGGCAAAATCTCTTGTAGGCTGCTGCTATCTTGCCCCACATATTGACGATCCTCTGCTCGTTCCAACCAAAAGTATCGTCTGCCTCACCCACGCAAACACTCACCCACGCCTTGCAGAGCGCGACGTTCTCCTTGTCCGTCCACCTCCTCCGTACCTCCTCCTCACCCGGCTGCGACGACTCGCCGACCTTCTTCTTGCCTTTCTTCGCGGGGGCGCCACGCCCCCGCTCTGCCCCCCCTTCAACGAGAGTTTCCGGAGCTCCGGGAGTATCAAACACCAAGTCATCTAAGGAGAAACTATCAAACCCCAAGGGCGTTTGGGTCGATGTGTGCGATGAACCAGTCGAAAAATCTAAACTGGGGCGATAGACATCCCCCGCCATCGCCGGGGACCCCCCAGAAGTCCACTATGTAGCCGGTACGACCCCCGGAGTCCCCTGTGTCGCCGGTACCCCCCCCCCCCCCCCGGGCATCATCTGCATCCCGGGTGCCCATCCCGTTGGTGCCCACCCCGGTATCGCCGGATACCCCCTCGGCGGACTCCCCCCCGTTGGTATCCCGGAATACATCTGCTGCCACTGGTACATGTTGTAGTACCCGGGCATCTGACCCCATCCACTTCCCACGGGGATCGACGGAGTTTGTGACCCGCTACTCCCGGAACTAGGCTCGTTGTTGAGATCCATTTCCCTTGTTGATCTTGTACAGAAATTAAGATAGAGAGAGTACTCGTTAAAACAAGTGGTGCGAATGAAAATGACGAGCAAAGCGCGTATATATAGTGTTTCGGAAAAAAAAATTTTAAATTTCGCGCTACGCGGTGCTCTGGGCGATCCGGGCGATGCAATAGCGCCGAGCGGACCGCCCAGCGTCACGCGACCGCCCAGCGCTGCGCGGTTTCTCTCTCCATTCGCCCGCTGGGCGACTGCAATAGACCGCCCAGCGAACCGCCCAGCGCCGACGCTCGGCTTGGCGGTCGGCTGGGCGGCATTGTGGATGGTCTAAATGCACACATGCATCCGAATTTGTATTTAAAACAAATCATTAAACTACATATACAAACAGAAAAATAACACATACACATATTTCCCGTTCATGAATTGTTTCGGTACTGAATTAATACATACGTGTTGACAGTTTCAATGATTTTGAAAAGAGAAGCTTCATTGTTAGTACTTTTCATGTAGTTTTTAGGCACATGAACCACAATGCAACATAATATAGTATACGCTAAATCATTAATTTTCTGTCTCTTGCTCCTAATAAGTTCACACACTTTTGTCACTATTCATAAATATCTCTGTGTGTTTCTCTAGGTGTCTCTATATCACTGTCTTTGACTTTTTATATAGGTGTGTGAATATGTGATCATTACAAGAGTGAGATTGTAAGTGTATATATATCATTGCATCTTGAATCAGGGATACTCCAATGAAGGGAAGAAAATGAGGAAATCGAGCGTTGACAAAAATGGAGTGAAGAAAGGAGCGTGGAGTGAAGAAGAAGACAGCAAGCTAAGATCTTATGTTCTCAGATATGGCCACTGGAACTGGAGATTGCTGCCTAAGTTTGCTGGTAACAAATTATAGTACTCCATTAAATCCATTAATTACTACTCCTAGTAGTTTTGTGTTGTGTTGTGTGAGATTTATTTCTGATCATATAGATTTATTACAGGTCTAGCTAGATGTGGCAAGAGTTGCAGATTGCGATGGGTCAACTACCTTAAACCAGGTCTTAAACGAGGTCGTTTCACCCAGGAAGAAGAAATCCTTATCGCTAAACTTCACCGTCAGCTCGGCAACAAGTACGCATTTCGATTCTGGACTCCAATGTCCCAGATCGGTTGTGTAAGACAATTGGTGTGGGGCAGTGTTTTAAAACTCGGATCAGACTGGCCCGGTTCGACCAGTTCAGTCGCGAATCGACTAAATACATCATCCACTAAAGAGCACCCTCATTTTTGTGACCTAATAAATTAAGGGGCGCAAATGAAAAACATTCATAAGAGCAAAAGATCAAGGCTGCAGTGGGTAATTGGGTCTTAAGGATGTTTTTCTTTGCGCCTTAAAATTGGGTCATTTAATGAAACTTTTTCAATCTAAGTAATTGCATTTTGTTATAATGGTTATGCATCTCACCATTATGAACCGGAGAAATCAACGGATCCGGGAAGAGTTCTTCTATTAATTCTAGGGTTTCACCGTCTTTGGTTTTACGAAGAGTTCTTCTGTTTAGTTTGTAACGAGCCTTTATTACATTTCATCATGTTTTATTTAAGATGAAACACATGATTTTCTAATGCAGGTGGTCGGCGATGGCGGCAAAGATTCCAGGAAGAACAGACAATGAGATAAAAAACTACTGTCACACACATTTCAAGAAACACAGCAAAAAGGCCCCATCTCCTTCTCAATTAAGTCCATGCAAGAATCTAGAATCTTCGGAGGATCTTCAGACATCTGGTAAGCTGATTCTGGAATCATCGGAGAGGTTGAATTCGCCGAATCCGATGGCTGTGACGTGTGACTCGGAAGACTGTGCTTCGTCTTCACAGTCTGCTGGAGCAGAAGAAGTTGAGGAGGAGGTGGTTATAGGAGAAAAGTGCGAAAGTCGAATCGGAATGAATTTCAATGATGGATTTCTGGAGAATTTTTGGAGTCAGCCATTTGTGGTCGACACTTCTTACAGTTATAATCACACCTACACGCCATCGATGGAGGAAGAAGCTTCAATTTACCCTTTTCACATAGTTCTCTAGTGATGCATGCTATATTGTTATTGTATGTACTTACTAATTAAGCTACCAATTACTATGTCAAGATGAATGCGTCAAGATTATTTTTGTGCTATATATCTTTATGAAATTATTGTTTTATTAGTAAGAAACTCCAGAATCAAACTTCAAAACTGTTTTTAATTATATATTTGATCAGCAAACTCAAGTAGTGCTAATTTCATGAGTAGGTGGAAAATAAGATGCATATACTAATTTCACCTCTAACTGCAAAATGAATAAGCAAAGTAGTGCATTTTTCACAAATCCTTCCATAAGCTTGAATTGATGTTAAGAATGATGTTTTGATATATTGTTCTCTTGAAGAGATTCAAGGTTTCAAGTTTAAATTCACATCAAAGAAGAAAAATGGAGACTAATTGGGGTAATTGCGCCAAAATACACGAAATTTCACACGATTTTTGTTTAGCACATGAGCTATGTATAATCGTTGCTGATAAATACATGAACTTTCGATTTTTCTCCTTTTTCAGATGACAAAATTTTCCGACAAGATTTAAGCTAAAGAACCAATGATACTATACGAGTGATAGTAGTATAATTTTGAACCTATATTGTGCATTTTTATGTTATTATAGATTGTAAAATCAATCGTATAAGATAATAAGTTATAAAATATAAAACAATTTCACGGAAAGTGCATAAATAACAGTGAAAATATCATTTAATAATGATTTTGAACAACATAAAATGTTAAAATGTGAATATGAGGAAGAAGCTGGCTGGAAAAGAAACTCATTGCAGCATTCATCACAAGCAACCTCGTACTAACTATGAGGAAGTGGAATCATCTTACAACCATAGTTTTGAATATGTGGCTGAGCACAGGGTGAAAGCTGAATCTGCCCCTCTGCTGAGAGCTATCTTCAAGAAATACGGCGACATAACTAGTGGCAACTATGTCAAATCATCCAATCTTCTGTCCATCTTCCTTGAGCGAATCTGCCATGTCTACCAAAGGCTAGAGCAGGCTGAGTGCCTTGATCCGAGCTCCGCCTTTTCAAGAGGCATAAACTGAATGTGGGATGGATTCTTGAGAGAGTGGAGTATGTACTTATTGAGTTGATGGAGAGGGAGTTGGAAGCTTATGAAAAACAAGTTTGCTCTTTAAGAGGGAAATTTCATCAATCAGAGCAGAATTATTAGTGATGAAGCAAGAGGTTGCTGCTATTGATATCAAAGCTGGTGTGATTACTCTTGATGAGGAGAAGAAGCTCGCGGTGAGGTTAGATCTGCTGTGAGATGATCCACGAGACTAAGGAAGCAGCCGGGCTGGCATGAGGCGTTTTGCTTGTTAATTTGAACTGAATATGCAGATACTTTGTACGTTCAATCAATGCAAGTGTTCTCGCGTTTTTATGTACGAAATATTGTTATTCTATCCATTTCCAAGCAATTAATTTGAATTAGGTTTCAAAATTAAGCATGTGTGAAGCAAATTAACTTGTTCACATGGTAAATCTCAAGCATTTCTAGAAAATTCCAGACTTCATTTTGTACCTTTTTCATGATCATTTAGTTGTAACTCATTGCTTCATGCTGTGTGTGTGTTGCTGTGTGATAACAAACAGAGAGAAATCAAAATCACCCAATCTCTCCACAAAATGAAGTAGCAATGGCAGGAGGAGATCGAGGGCGAGGGCGAGGAAGAGGAAGAGGAAGAGGAAGAGGAAGAGGAAGAAAGAGAAGTAGAGAATGTGAATATGGAGAAGCTGCAGAAGCAAAGTTCCAAAATTATCATCATCAATCTCAGGTCTAAGTTTATTCATTTTCTCAAAGATTACATCTTAATAATTGTGTTTAATTACTACTGGTTAATAATAATTACAATCTCCTTCACCATTTAGGACTATCCATTTTCTCCTGCATTTTCTTTAAGAGGAGCAGTCCTCACTTCGCCTCGTTACCCCAACAAACCTTTTGGAAACCGTACAATGAAGACTCCGGGCCAATCTTCCACCTTGACACCAAAATTAATCATAATTATCGATGATGATGAAGATGACGACAAGCCAAAGCTGCACCATCATGGCAAAGAGAAGGAAATGGACGAACCTAGTGTGGAACTCATCTCAGATATCCAAGGACCTCAACAGATGGGATCATCATCATCCAATCATGTCTATGATTACATACACGGATACAGGGTGAAGACAGAATTTGCCCCTCTGCTCAGAGCCATCTTCGACAAATATGGCAACATCACTAGTGGTGCAGATGTCAATTCACCGGACTTTGTCTCCACCAGCCTGGAACGAATCTGCCAGATCTACCAAAGGCTAGAGCAGACCAAGTTCATTGATCTTACGCCTGCAGAGCTTCAAGGCATGATCTCTGAACTCCGCCTTTTGGAGAGCCATAAGCTGAGCGTGGGATGGATTCTTGATAGGGTGGAGTATATAGCTCAGACAAAGAACAGTTTCAAAGATTGCCAGCCTGATGAGGCTAGATCTGATGCATTGATCAGGCGATTAAAGAAGGATTTGGAAGCGTACGAAAGAGAAGTTTGTTTGCTGCAGCAGAAAATCTTATCAACCAAAGCAGAATTGTTGATGCACAAGGCCAAATATAATCAAACAAAAGGTGGTGTTGACATGAGGCTAAAGTGATTGGTTTCCAGAAACAATCTTTGATTCATGGCTTTCTTTAGCAGCTTTTTGCAAATCTATCTGATTTCTGCCATTGACAATTTGGTTATATTTTAATCTTTAGCATGAACAATTCTTCATATATTGTTATATTTTCATCTTTAACATAACTAGTTACCAAACATGAACTGAGGATTTCAAAAGCTATATTCATAATGATATTCATATGCAGACTAATGGGGATTAAAAACCCAGAGGCTGATAGCAGAAAGATAATCGGTTACAACTGCAATAACTAACCTTCCATATAGTAACTAATTCTACAACACAAATGGAAATAACTATCATACCATGTATGTATGGTTTAACCTTTGCTTGCTAATGGTAGCCGTATTTATACACACTAATTCCTTGATACCTCGCCTCAAGCCCTATACACTGGATCGAAGAACAGAACTTCGCGAATGAATCAACGCAGCAGCAATAGCAAAAGACTGCAAAGTTGACAGAGTCGACTGGAAATTGATATAATACAAGCCCTTGTGAATGTTCACCATTTTCATGCTTGGTAGACTTTGATTTGAACCCTGTATATTTGCATATGGCTAAGTAATGGATGAAGATAACAAGAAGATTATTCAGATAGTGAGAAGGGTATATGTGTGCGAACCTGCATAAAGAGATCAAATGACTTGCATTCCTGGGACGAATAATCTGTGCTTCCCAGCCCAGTGTTAAAAATTGTTAGTGGGCAGCCAACATCCCAGCCTCCACAGTCGCAGTGGCCACCAGATTTCCACCTCTCAATAATACTCGCAGGGCCACCCACTCTCGTTCTTGGTCCACCATGAATACCTGCGGGTATCAAAATGTCTGTGCTAGTTGAGCATTCGCCTCTGTTTCTGGAGTGTTTGGGAGGTGTTGTGGCATCTGGAGATTTTTTGTTTCCGGATTTTTTAAGAAACTTCAATCCCCAACCTCCAGCCTCGACCTCAGCCTCGACATGGCGGTGGTAAGTATCTTTCACAACAATGGCGGCCAACTCAAGATTTGGTGCGTATTTATATTCTGCACACCTCTCAACTACGTCGGGAAAATTAGCACGAACATCTTCAGATGGTTCCAATGGAGTGTCTTCAAGAATGGCGCCTGATATGCCTACTTTAGAAGAGGATCTCTGCTTATACGAGTGACTTGGCCTGAAAACATCCACCATTTTCTTTGTCAATCTCTTGTTCTTCTTGTGGGCTTGATTTGAGGTCTGCATCCCCCCTGAGCGGTTGTCAATGTTGATAGATAGAACAAACTGGGTCTCCCTAACTTCCATGGTATTGGAAGAAAATCCGACTGAAGAAGACACTCGCATCTGAGCAATATTTTGTGACTCAAGTTCACGCTCTTTCTTGCCATTTCTCCGCGCATGGAATGTGTATAAGTAGTCCAAACCTTTGTCGTCTGAACACTCAACCTTTGACAAATCAGCAGAATAGACCTCCCTCTTATCATCCACAGTGAAAACATGGTGAGGGAGTCCATCCTTCCATGTACACTGTAGCATTCCTTGGAATGAGATACCCGAAGATGATGACTGATCAGAGCTCGAGCTTGTGCTCGATATAGAAGCATCCCTTCTGTGCAGAGGTGCAGATGCATATCTATGATCAAGAACTTTTACCTCCTTTTCCAAGTTAGGGGATATGGTACTGGTTGCTTTTACAGAGCCCGCAAAATCCGAGTAGAATTGCTCACTCGCGCCAAGAAAATTTGTTTTCATAAACGTGGCATCTAAGGAGCCAAATTGTTGGAGCAAGGGGCTCTTCAAGATGTTGATCATGGTCTGGCTACCGGAGACGGTGCCAATAGTCCAGTCACCAGTTGAGTCCACGATGACCTCAGTGCCACCAACCAATGGATATTCAATTTTCATATTACTTGAACTTCTATCCCTGATATATGCTAAACTACTAGTATGATCCGTCAAAATATCAACTTTTGAGCTAAAATTCCTAGCTGCTGCCCTTACTGCAAAATTACGTATTGACTGAAGGCAACGAATAGCATACTTTTCATCAAAGGTGATAATATGCTTAGGAATACTATTCCGTGAGGCGTGGATGTTCTGAAGGAACACCTCCCTGCAAGTTGCACTAGCTCTCGACCTCCTTTTGCTTAGTATCAGGGTCTTGCTGGGCACTAAGTTTCTTTTGGGAACGAGAGTTTCTTGACTGGATTCTAGACATCCAGTAGCACACCGTACTGCATTTTCCTCCTCACTACCATCTTTCCCCAAGTTCGTACTTGGGCTTTCCATACTCCAGCTCCAAGGAAACACAATACATTAATGGCAGAATACGAGCAAGTTAACACTTTCAATTTCTGCTGTGCTCATTAACTATGGTGGAAACTTAGCCTTAGGTTACGCAATACTTACTCTGAGCAATCTGGAGAATGAAACATAAACAGTTAGTACAATCTGATCCACAAGGTATCCAAAAGAGGAGGGATAATCAAGAAGCAAACCACAAACAAATTGGATAATCATAACCCACAAAATCTAAAGGGCAAATAGTGTTTATCCTTTCGAGTAGTTGAAGTCAGTAAAGTTACAACGCCCAGCTAAAAACTTCTCATATGAAACATCAGGCATATGATCATCTACCTCAGTAAGGAAAGAATCAAGAAAAAAAGGGCATTTCAGACTTCATCAAGATATAATAGTAAACAAACTCAAATTGCAGAACTTTCGACTTGCATAATGAAAAAAATCATTTAATCAAAGGTGTTGAAGAAAAAACAGAAATTACCAAAATGAGAGATCACAGATAAGATCTTCACAGGGAGGAGATTCATCACCACATTAATTATAATAACAGTATTCAAACTAATTCTTGTTCTACACAACTAGAATAAATACTTCCTTTATATCAACAACTAAAAACACTAGCTGATCTCTGAGTAACAAAATCACAGAAGAAAACATACCCACATCAGTCAAAACAGAGGCTTCACTGAATCCTAACTCACTGAGGCTCTTGACAATAAAAAAACTGAATATTTGAAGTAAATTATTGTAGTAGAATTACACCAACCCATCCAATCCAACAAAATGCCAATCAGGTCTATTTTGTTCAATTAAATAAGATCATGAATATGACTAATGACTAATAACCATAAAGAACATCAAAAATCAAATCAGAGCAACCATCCTAAAACCACATAAATCCATAAATACTCCAAAACTTTATAACAAAGCAATTCGACAAATTACATACATCCAAATATAAACCATTATCTTCACGTAAAGAATTGAATTGAATCTTTTAAAGAAAAATCACTCCAAACTTGGGCCAAACTCACCCGAATCCCTTTTCAAGAAGAGCAAAGTCTTTCAATAAGCAAGTTATCATTTCCAAGCAATACCCAGACAGTAAAAAACTACCAATCTAAAGCACAAAGTGGATATTCCAGAAAGCAGAAAATATAAACAACAGTAAAGGAAGAAACTTTACCAAAATTCGACAATGAAGAAGAAGAATAAGAAGCTCCGCCACTCCAAAAAAGCTTTTCCTATCCACAAATACACAAATGTCTAGACGTGTGCTTTGAAATCAAACCACACAGAAGCTTCAACTGTATAAGTAATTGTCAAACGGCTCAAGTAATTGACAAAAAAAGAGAATTTTTTTTTTTATTTATGGTGGGATCTACACGTATCTAAAATTCTTGAAATTTCATGGCCCAGCCCAACCAATCCTCTAATTTTTAATGCTTCGGAAACGGAAATGGCGAGAGAGAGAGAGAGAGGAGAGAGAGTGAGAAGGTGTGAGTGAGCTGGTACGCACGAAGAGGGGAGAAGTCATACGCCCACTAGGTGAGTGGATACGCAAACACGGAAACCGACACGGCCACGAAAAAACAAACGAGAGCCCAAAAAGGAAGAAACGGTGGACCCTTTTCTGGTTTCTCTTACATGTGAAAAAATATGTCATTTAATTATAAATTTTAATAGGATTGTGCTGGATGAAGATGCAAGGGCCATCGACATTAATTCTTTTGAGGTGTGGAGTTTCAGTTGAGGCGTGAAAACTTTCAACTGATGGGATTTGGAGGTGATATTTATTGCACTCATGTTTGTATTGGAAATTTGTTCATATAAAATTGAGACAATATGTTTTAATTTATGCTAAATAAATAAGGTGATTTTTAAAATTATATGCTAATTACATGTTGATGTTGCAGCCGTGTTTAAAATACGTGGACTAAACGTGTTTATCCACGTGATTATTACACTGTTATTTTATCCGGTGCTATTTTGAAATCGGTTGTCATGTCATTAATATGCGATAAAATGAAAGATGGGTTTGATAATTGCTAAAATATCAAACTTTATGATTTGTATAGTACTAGTATTTTAACTTTGAGTGGTATTTCTAATTGTATAAATAGAATCATAACTAATGAATATACAGAAAATATGTGGTCTAGTTGAATATGTGAGATCAACCTTATCTAACAAATATTTATAGTTTAATTATACTACAAAAATAAATAAAATCTTGTTAAGAGTGTCCACAATGGGGGAGCCGCGGCCCGCGGCTCGGTGTGCGGCCCCCCATTGCAGAGAGCCGAGGGCGAGCCGCGGCCCCGGCCTTCACGCGGCTGAGCCGCGGCCCTCCACTGCAGCGGGCCGCCATTCGCGGCTGGGCCGCGGAATTTATTATTTTTTTAAAAATTTTCGAAAATTATTTATAAAATACTACACTTCCATTCCATTTTTTCAACTCCATTTTACTTTCATTTTCCTCCAATCTTTCCAATATTTCCTTCCAATTTCGATTCAACCTTGCAACTATGAATTCCGACGATGAACAATTCCAACAAGCGGTAGATCTGGAGTTCCAAAACCTTGTTGCAGCGGTGCTAGGAAGGATGTTGAGCGAGCTTTTGGTGTACTCCAAGCGCGATGGGCCATTATACAGTGCCCGGCTCGACAATGACACGAAAATGATGTCGCAAACATCATGACTGCATGTATCATATTGCACAATATGATAATAGATGACGAAGGAGTTGCTGCAGAGCGATGGACACCGGAAGATGGTGCTAGTTCGAGCTCGGGTATTGCCATGGAGCCCCTGCAGATGGGTGTACCACGTAGTAATGAATACTTGATCCAGCGGTACACCGATATGCGGAGCTAAATATCGCATACATCACTGCAGGCTGATATGGTTGAAGAGGTCTGGAACCGTAGAAGGGGCGCCGCAGATTGATATGGGTTTTCGGGTTGTTGTTTTTAAATTAGAAAACTTTCGTTGTATAATTTTTCTATTTTAATATAATACAACGAAGTTCTTGTTACATTTTGGTTTTAGGTTGTGAATTTTTTTATTTACAATCCAAATTATTTTATTTTAATTAAATTTATAAATATCATAAATTTAAAGTCTAATAAAATTTAATATAGTTAAATTAAAAATAACATTAAAAAAAGAAAACAAATTAATTTTTTTTATAGAGGGCCACATTTGGTGCCCTTGTTTATTTTGTTAATTTTATTATTTTACCATTGCGAAGGACCACATGAGAGCCACGAATGGTGGCCGGGCCACATTTGGTGGCCTTCAGGGGCCACCATCGTGGACACTCTTAGCAGACATTGAACTTGGTGTCTAGTCATTTCTTTTAATCTTCTTCTTTTGTCGAGAGCAGCCATGTGGTGACTTTAATATAGTAATGGCGATTAATTTAAGTGGTACAGTAGATATTTGTTATATGTCCACAATAATTAAGTTCAATTATAATACAGTAATCAAATTTATAAGTAGTACTCGTACAATTTAATTTGGGATCCAAATGTTCCAAACTGCGACTTAGTTGTACTTCAATAGTTATTTAAATTATAAATTTTTGGAGTGTAAAATTCTGGTCAGTCTTAATACAAGATTAAAAATTATACTCCGTATTATTCAATTATAAAATAACATTGTTTCAATGAAATATTTTTTCATTTTATTTTTATCAAACAAAGCTGTTTTAAACATCACCAAATACGTCATTTATGTCTATAATAAAAACTAAAGCTTTGTTAGTATTCAATTTTCAAATACTCCCTCCGTACCACAAAGATTGTCTCACTTTGACCGGGCACGGGTTTTAAAAAATATAATGAAAAGTGAATTGAAAAAGTTAGTGGAATGTAAGTTCTACTTTTATATATTAGTTTTATAATAAAATGTGAGTAGAATAAGTTAGTAGAATATGTGGTCCACTACAAAAAATGGTAAAAAGTGAAATAGGATAAATTTTGTGGAACGAACGGAAATGGAAAAATGAGACAATCTTTGTGGGACGAAGGGAGTATTTATTAGGGTTGGAACGGTACGGTATACCATGCCGAAATTGTTATACCGCATACCGTACCGAAAAGTGTGGTATGACCAAAAACCTTACCTTTACCGTACCGCTTTTTTCGGTATACCGCATACCGGTATACCGAAAAGTCGGTATACCAAAATTTAGATATCGTTACTTTACCGACATTTCGGTATACCGTACCGTGATTT
Organism: Salvia splendens; assembly: GCF_004379255.2. NCBI lineage: Eukaryota > Viridiplantae > Streptophyta > Magnoliopsida > Lamiales > Lamiaceae > Salvia > Salvia splendens. The sequence continues at coordinate 3,550,405 of NC_056036.1, read as the reverse complement.
CGGTATATCGCAATATGCGGTATACCGAAATCACGGTATGCGGTATACCGAATACCGCATGTCAAAACCTAACATTCATGCATTAAATAGCAAAAATATCATTTTAAACATCTAGGAAATATCCAAAGTGATAAAAATCCATCACAAAGCAAACATAGTTCATAACATTCAAAATCCATTCAATTATGTTTAATAAAATTATATAATAATATATTTTTTAAATAATAAATATGGTATATCTGCGGTATATACCGCCAATTACGGTATATATCGTATTTACGGTATACCATGTTATACCAGTATATACCGTAAATTTGCGGTATATACCGCAATTGCGGTATGATGCGGTATACCGCGGTATATACAAAATGCATACCTTTACCGTACCTAAAATTGTCGGTACGGTATGATACCGTATCAAAAAGTACGGTATACCAAAAATTCGGTATTTACGGTATTTTTTCGGTACGGTAAGTGCGATATTTCAGTATATTTTTCCAGCCCTAGTATTTATAAATTTTAAATAAATAATATTATAATTTATTAGCGGTCTTATTTAATGCTCAAATCACTTTGTAAGGGTATCGAAACGGGTACCCGGAGAACCGGGTACTCGTACCCGTTTGTAGCCAAAATCTTTGTCCCGTTACCCGACCCGCACAGTGACGGGTACCCGCCTTGTCGGGTATCCCGTACCCGACAGGCGGGTACCCGTACCCGACCCCGTTTAAAATATATTCATCACGTTGAGCTCGAGAAGCATATGATGGATAAGTTCTACGGCGTCGGGTTCTGGCGGAGTCCGTCGCAGAAGAGCGATACCTTCGCGCTTACAACCGTCACGATCTAGTAAAATCATAGTATCTCAAATTTAATTATACTAATTTAAAATGTGTAGTGCCTATCAACATTTGATTTGATTCTGGTTGTTAAAATATTGATTTTTTTTAAAGATGTGTTGGTTTTGTATAGGAAGTCTATATCTGGTGTTTTGTTATGCTGGATTAATGTCTTTTTTTGTTGATATTTAATTTTTGACGTGTTTTGCAATCATTATAAACTATATTCGAGTTTGTATTGGATATTTATATTTAAACGGGTATATAAGCGGGTATCGGGTATACCCGATACCCGCAAAAACCTGAAACTCAATACCCGTACCCGAACCCGTTCCCGCTTATGTCGGGTAGCGGGTACCCGAAACCCGACGGGTAACGGGTCGGGTGTGCGGGTACCCAATACCCGCTACCCGTTTCGACACCCCTATCACTTTGCATCACTCTAAATTATATTTGGCCTATAACTCTTATCTATATTTATTAGAGTATACTCATTCCGGAAGGGCAGGCCTTTTCACGTAAAGTGGTGCTAATTTTTTTTATATATTTAAGCAAGGAAATATCCGCCAAATAGGTAGACTTTTAAGTTTTGAACAAAAAAAAGTGTATCGAATCCGCCAAATATTGTATTTGTTGAATACATACAAAATATTAGTACTATGTTTTTTATAAAGTTTCTTATGGTTTCTTCTTTAGTACTAGTTCATTATACCTCCCATTTAAGAATAACTTACAAGTTACAACAGTTGTCTTGAAATATACTCGTACCCACTTTTGGATTCATTAGGGAGAAAATAATTTGAATGCGACATTAATATACACTATACAACTTATCTTTCTTAAAGATAAATAATAATTTATCACTATGACGGCCATTAAAGCTCAAACCGTCAATAAATTGGAGTATTATATAATTACAACTCACTAAGAGCATCCACAATGGCGACGAGCGGACCGGCTAGCCGATCCCTGGCGCTAGCCGGTCCACTCGCCGAACCATTGTAACCGGCTAACCGAATTTCGGCGAAAAATCGGCGAGCGCACGCCGATTTCCGAGCGTTGGCCGCCATTGCAAGCTCCGAATCGGCGAGCGATCGACGAGTAGATTTTTTTATTTAATTTTCGAAACACTATATATACGCGATTTGCACGTCATTTTCATTTGCACCGCTTGTTTTAACGAGTATTCTCTCTATCTTAGTCGATTGGAAGACGACAATTGACCCCGAGGAGATGAGTTTTCTTCATGCAATGTGAGCATGCGAGTCGATTTGAATGCCGCCGCGGCACGGTTGGGGGGCGGCGGCGACGAGGAGTGAGACGGAGGCGGTTTTTTTTAATTAATGTATTTTTTTAATTAATGTACTTTTTTAATTTTAATAATATAATTGAATTTTCCCGTATCTGTGTCGTAAATTTAATTCCGTATTTTGTGTGATTGTTAATTATTTGTTTTATATAATTTTGAGTGATGTGGCTAGGCTATTGCTGGGCTATTTGGTTTTGATGATGTGGCAGGAGGATTTTTAGTGCTGATGATGTGGCAGAAGGAGTTTATGACTAAGCTATGGCTGGGCTATTCTTATTATGGGGACTCTAACAATATTTTTCGTTAGTTACTAACTAACCTCAAAAACTTATTAAATAGTATAACCCATTTTTATTATTTTATTTTAAAATTTAAAGCCCTCACAAATTTCCACATTAAAAAAGAAGTATAAAATCAAAACTAATGAATTTCACAATTAGTTATACAAAATCATTCAATCATACATTTTACATGAGAAATACTAATCACTAAAAATTGTTGGTTTGACGAAGTTAAATCGATATGCATAAGAAAATGTCATCATATTACACATTTATAATTGGATAATATTTTTTACAATTGGACCAAAAATAATCCTCACCATAAATGACAAGTAACATTATTGTAGAGCATCTATCGAAAAACATTGTGTAGGGCATATATGTCTCTCAATCTTAATATTTATTTCAAAATAGTACTCCTACTACTGAATTTCAACTTTTCAATAAGTCGAAATAGAATTATTTAATTTTACGAGGACAACGACTAAGACAGAGGCATAATTTAATTTTGCGGAATCCGTTGCACCAACTACCCAATTGGAAAATACGAACAACCAGTAACAATCAATGACAAAATTATAGAGGTAAAATGGAAAATATTTTTCTTAGGAAAAGAAAGATGCCATCTATTAAGAGCATCTCCAGTGGTTCTGGACATGCAATAGCTCTCTCATAGCCTTGCCACTGCCACATCATCAGCACTAAAATCCTCCTGCCACATCATCTGGACATGCAACTGGACAAACAACTGGACATGCAATAGCCCTCCCATAGTCTATCCACATCACTAATAACAATTATATAATTTAATTTACAATCGTAGCAACATACGGAATTTAATTTACGAGACAAATACAGAAAAATTGAATAATACTATTAAAATTTTAAAAAGTACAATAATTAAAAAAAAGCACATTAATTTTAAAAAAAAGTACAAAAATTAAAAAGTACAATAAAAAATTAAATAAAAATCACTCCTCGCCGCCGTCCTCGCCCCCGTCGCCGCCGCCGCCTCCGTCGCCACCAACGCCGCGGCTACTCCCGCCGGTATCCCTCTGCAACCCCTCCAATTCTTCACGCATGCTCCGGAGCAATACGCGAAGATAAGCCTTCTCCTCGGGGTCCACCGTCGTCCGGAAGTCGGCTAACGTCTTCACCATTTGAGCGCGCGTTTGTTGGCGCGCGAAGAATTGGAAAATGACGTCCAAAGCGCGTATGTATAGTGTTTCAAAAAACAAGTGGTATGTATAGTACTCGTTAAAACAAGTGGTGCGAATGAAAATGACGTCCAAAGCGCGTGTGTATAGTGTTTCGAAAAATTAAAAAAAATTTAAAAATCTGACGCCGATCCGGGGCCTTCAATGGCGCCGTGAGGATCGGCGTCAGCCCAAGAATCGGCGTGGGCACGCCGATTTCGCCGACGCCGCTCGCAATGGTTCGGCGTCAGCACCGGCGTCCGCGAAAAATCAGCGTGCCGGTGACGACGCCGCCATTGGAGATGCTCTAATAATAGGAGTATAAAAATAGCATTCATTCCCACAGTGTTTTACTCGATCCGTCCACAATAAATTGAAAAACTCGAAGCATTTATGGAAATACTCATCGTGCCCTATCAACATGTTAGAAATGCGTAAGAACAACAATCTACACATACGAAAACCGAAGGCTAAACAATGGTGGTGACTCGTCGGCAAAATAATCATGCACAAGACATTCAACGCAACATTTTGATGTTTGTGTGTATGCAGTAGGAGATGGACTAGGATTAGTCATAGGTGATCACATTCGCCTATAGGCACGTTGGTCCTTACTAGACGAGGCCCCAAGAAGCGACCTTCTACGTAGCTCTTTTTCCCATGGGGTTCAGCCTCCAATATTAACTGAATATTTAGTACTAGCATCTTCTTTCTTAATTGGAATTAATTGTCATTTCCTTCATAAGGATCTATTTTATTTTGAGAGTTTATGCAGATAAAGAGAAATTCATAAATCAAGATTAGTGAATTTATGAATGATTTGTGTGGTATTTATAAAAGGAGAAAATGTATATTTTTTAAAAATTTTTAAAAATTCAGTTGCGGCCTCAAACGTGGCCTATGACACCGCCGATCGAACTCACGGGTTGCATCGGTGGTCCATCTCGGCTGTGCCCCATCAACGTCCTGTACAATTCCGATTTCCGGAAATTCAGCAGTGTTGTGAATGGCCTTTTGATTATGAAAAGTTACAATATTATAGTATAACCTAGGGTTATAATTTATTTTGATTACTGACATATAATTAGAATATCATTAGAACTCTGTCGTTGACTCTGGCTTCTTGTTTTCAACCCATTCATGTACTCTGCTTATTATATGAAAGCTCCTGACTTTTAGGCTTAATTGGATACTGTCATACCAAATTTTGACATTTTTTCTTTTGTTTTGTTTTGCAAATTGATTCTTTTTGGGTGATTGTTTTTGTTAACTGTTCTTACTTTTGTTTTGTCATTTGCATTTGCCATTTTGAGGCAGCATTCTTAAGATTGCAACAATTAATCTACTCGAACTGTTTTCTTGATCAGCTAGGGATTGATCATATATGAAATTTAGCTAATTTCAAGACGATTCTTCTCAATTTTTTATACCTGCATCTGCTATATATTTTCAATGCATCTCCTAAATGATTGCATTATACCTTTATACTACCATATATCAACTTTAATTCAAAATTGGAAAATAATTATTAAAAAATGGATTATGTATTGTACTACTATTAGTTTTAAAATTCATCAAATATATTGTTATACTGTTTTACACAATATATAATTTTTTTTATCATATATACTATATTTATTCAGTTGTATACTTGTATGAAAATAGGTTTAATGAAATCTTTACCAATAGATTTAGTACCGTTGTGTTGTGTTGTAATCCGAAGCTTAAAATAGTTGGCTATGAACTCAACCAAACACATGCATTTCGACTGCTAGATGCTTCAAAAGCTCAAATAAGACTACTTAAAAAAAGGATAAATATGTGTATGATCATTCAAGAACTAGAGCATGTATATGTGACAAACAGAAACAGCACAAATACGTACAAAGGTAAAATAAAAGTTACAAATATATACTACATGATGTTAAGGTGGTAGAAAATTAGTGATATACTTTTGGTTAGTTAGATCCAAGATTGGATTGGGTAGTTGCATTTGAATGAATTCACTTCACTCATGTGTGCAAATAACTCCGATGGGTCGATACACTCTTCTTCTTTTGCAGTCTGAAATCAGCATACAACGATTTCAATATCGATCGAAGAAAATTTAAGCTTACTATATATATATATATATATATATTAAGTAAACAGATAATAAAGTAGAGAGACGGACAGACGTTTTCATTGTCAGAATTGTGTCACTTTGAATAGTAGGCATGGCCATACCTTGTGGTGGTAATCAGGCATGGAGTTTCGGAACATCTGGTTAACATCTTCATCTACGTCGTCGTCTTGGTTGTTGCCGGAATTTCTTGCAAGGTCCGCCTCCCCAAGTTCATCATTTTTCGCAAATCTTCCCCTCACCCTCGGCCGGCTGTCTGCCAGCGTTTTCCGGCATGCATACTGCATTTTACACGTGCAATAATAAACATCACTAATTCTAATTGATTTTGCAGATTATGTTTGATAATGAAATACGATGTCTTAATCTAAATCCACAAACATCCATCTCTTATCTGCATCTGTTCCTGTTTGACCCAATTTCTCTTTTATGAAAAAATAGGATCTGTTCCTTTCCTTTTTCCTTTTTCATTTTCAATCTTGATGTAATTCTTCCATATTCTATGCTTTTTGTACGTGTTAGACATGCAAGGGATCGATCATATATAATTAAAAAAAAACCTTGATTTTCTTGCTAAAATTCCTTTGATTTCTTTTGTAGAGATATCGATGGATCTTCCTCTTCCTTTCCTCAGCCGATATTTTCCCCACTTTAAACGTTGGATCTTCCAAACTTGAAATCTCAGATGCCAGAGTCCTACTTGGACTTCCGTTGACCATATGTTGACTCTCACTACTACTCAGGGTCTTCACATGCAAATAAATTAAATTAGTAAAAATTCGCGATTGAATTGGTCAAAAGTTGACCAAGTTAACTACTAAACCATAACTTAGACTCAATTTTATCTAATCCATTGAACTGACCTGAAGGTCGTCGGCGGAGCAATGGAAAGCCGCGGCGGCAGCGCCCTGGGATTCCATCTCGTGGTGCCAGAAATCGGACCCGAGAACCCCAGAGAGAAATAGCCACGACCTGTCCAAGGGGTTCACGTGACCTGAGGACAGGTACTGGCTGATCACGGGATCCGCGAGCGCGCAGGGGGGCTGGAGGTAGTCCCCCGGCTGCTGCTCGGGGTTGTACAAATGCGGCGGATAGAGCGATCCCTCCGCCACCGCGGCCTCGCCTAGTAACTGATCGTGAGTGGCTGTGAAGGAGGGAGAGAGGCTGAAGTCGATGGAGGCGGAGATGTCGTCTTCCACCGCCATGGCCGCCTTGTTGCCTCCTTCACCATTATTATACCACCAATTTGAACTCGAGCAAACCTCTGAGTTTTGAAGGAAATATTCCGATTCGAAAATCTGTGGGCTTGTAATTTCATCCTGCAAAATTAGTGACTATAATTAATCGACAATTTAACACAACAAAATTCAAAATGAACAAATTTTGATTGAGCTAGCAATCATACACTCATAATAATTGGAAGAAGAATGTGTAGTTTTTTTGTGAGATGAATTTATGAGAAAATTTGTAGAGATTTATGTACCTAAATGGCATCAAATGAAGGCACACAAGATGGACCTTGTGGGTGATCTGATATAGATATTTTTGCAGAAAATAGAAAAAAGGTGGGTGCATATGTGCTCCATGTGGGGTGTGGAAATGAAATGTGAATACCACTATTCCTAAACAAGGAAATATTTTGGTATTTTTGAATTTGCAGAGATAAGACTGATGTCCATTTTTGGACAAACTTTGGGAACTTAGAACCATATATAATGACATGCTATGCTAATGCTATCCTACCATGTGAAGTGCTTCTATCCTTATTCAGCCTAGCTCAATAAAAGAATCAATATTAGGTAACTTATTGTATAAGCTCAAAAGGCTAAATATTCCATCTATTGTGTATGGTCTTGGAAGAAAATGGAGTGGCCACACATCATATACTATCATTTTTTATTATTAGTATTTTTTTGTTGGCATATCCACGATTGGATTCATATGCATTCCTAACATAAAATTGTGATTGAATAAATGAATAGAAAAAGAAAGAAAGAAAAGGGTTTTGGAATTGAGGGAATTACAATAGGAGGATGGTGTTGTTGTTGAGGAGGAACCATGTTTTGCATCATTGTTTTCTGTCCCAGCCTTCATTGATGGGAAGATTAGAAGCACTAATTGGCATACCAACATATATATATATTTTTTCAAGAGGATGGATAATTAAGAGTGAAGAAACCTAGGTATGGATGGATTGAGATGAATTAAACATACAGAATTAAGCATGGGATATGGTGATGGTAGATTACAACATCCAGAAATAAGAGTTAGTTTATATAGATGTCCGAATGTAGAAGGCGAATCCGAAAATGTTGGTGGGCCACATATTTCACAATTTAAACCATTTTATTTTGGGGGAATATGCTCCGACGTGGCATATTTATTCCATATATATATTAGATGTAAAAATACAAAATGACTTACCAGCTTTATAAATCACTGGGTGTTAGTTTATTGAAACAATAAATTACTATTATAGGGAGTATAATTTGTTATCGATATTCTTAAAGTATACCCTCTTCGTCTCACAAAAGATGTCACAAGACTAGCTAGTTCATATTTATAAGATAAATTCTTGAAAATGTACAAATAAATATGAAATTTTTTTACTACTTTGAGCCAAATTCTAACACAAGGCTCGCTCATGTTTCTAAAATAAATATTTTATATCCACAAAATTAAAACTACAGGCATTTAAACCCATTTGTAAATAGCTTAAGGACTAACACACAGAGTATAATAAAATTTTCAATTAAATAGATTAATCCATATATATATCTCATATGACTAGATAACACCGGTCACGTGGCTTCACGGTCAAAGGATTTATTAGGAAGATTTTAATAACCTAGGACCTTGGATTCTAAACATATTTCCTTGTCGCGCGATGAGAATATATATTATTTCTAGGATGATCAAAATATTCTGTATTAAAAGTGGCGAATTGGATGTTTGATTAGCTCCCATAATGTTAAAGTCGTGTCGCTTGAGACCACTTCATCCACAAGAATTTTTCCAATAATCAATATAGTCTTTAGGAGGAGTGTGTGTGGTGTAAGTCTACTTATAAGTTTGTATCCAAAATTTTGATTCATACTAATGTTTTAAAATTGGTGTTTGATCCGATCTGATTCACACTCTATTTGATCTCTTCATTGTAAAACAATTTAATTATTACTACGTACGAAGCCATGTGTTTTGGGTAAACACTTGCCTGAGGCCTGACCTCTTTGTGAGGAGGCACATTCTCTCCCGAAATTATTAAATTAAAAAGTGAACTATGGATTTAATTTTGGTAAACATCAACAAGAAGTGTGATAAGGAATCAATCACGATTGATGTAATTCATCCATCAAACTGTGTCAATAGATATATTAGAATTGATATAAAAAATAAAATAAAATAAAAAGCATTATAAAGATGTGAGTAAAGCACCAAATTCTTTGTTAAAAGAGCATTTCATAGCACGTTTGTGTGACTTTGAGACATATGATAAGAATCTTGTAACCCTCACTTTTCCTTTTGATTTACTAGTATTATTTATTTTGGTACCCTACGTAATTAGAGAGCTCCTTTATTGTCAAAAGGCCCTTTCTCTTGTACTATTATGTATTGTTTTGATATTATACTATAAATTCCAAAATTCTATAATTAAAGCAATATTCAAGACCAAATTGAGATTCAAAACGTTATTTAAATTAGAATCACACCAACCACTCAATATATATAAACCATTGTACGGAATTACATCAAACAACAAGATAAAAAAAATATTAATTTAAATATAACTATTTGTATTCATTTCATGAATTGCACTTGAATTCAAAAACCGAAAGTATAAACAACACACCAATATTTGAATTTGTTTTGATTTTACTATGTCAATGTTTTCCTAACCACCTTTTTAATCTGATATGTACTAACTTTGATTGATCTTATACTACAGAAAAATATATTCACATGTCAAATGTTGGGCCATATGGATGAAATCTTGATTAAAATTAAGGATATTAGCCTAAAAATTAGCAGCTTTACGTGTGAGAAAATATAGGTTGGAACAGCACCTTAATGCAAATCATGTCATTTAAGGAATATGTTTCTTCTATATTTCCAAAGTAAGTGTAACAAAAAAAATCTTAGATCCTTATATTCATCAAATCAAATAGTGTCTTTTATTGTCTGAAGAATCACAAATTTATAAGAGAATTGATGGAGGGAAATGGAAGAATAAATTTTGCCTATATCCTTGACAAATTGGGAATGGAGGAAGTTGTTAAGAATAGAGGAGAATCTTACACTAAACATAGTATACGCAAACAAAATCAAAGAGTAAATCTCACACTAGGGTAATGCCGTAATAGTCTCCGTGATACTTGCACAGTTATAAAATGTAACGAAAGAGAAAAATCAAAGCATAAAATTTCAAGAATCAAATTTAAATCGCCCTAGGTACATTCAATTCAACCATGAATTATCCTCAACCGGACATAACAACAAATTCCATCATCCCTCTCAGAGCCAAGCTTCATATTCACACCCAAATTTGATTAGAGCATCCACAATGGCGGCGAGCGGACAGGTTAGCCGATCACCGGTGCTCGCCGGTTCGCTCGCCGAACCATTGTAACCGTCGAGCGCCATTTCGGCGAAAAAATCGGCGAGCGCACGCCGATTCGAGAGCGCTGGGCGATGCGCTCGCCACCATTGCAGGCTCCGGACCGGCGAGCGATCGGCGAGCGAAATTTTCTTTTATTTATTTATTTTCGAAACACTATATATACACGTTTTGCACGTTATTTTCATTCGCACCATTTGTTTTAACGAGTACTCTCTCTATCTTAATTTCTGTACAAGATCAACAACGTGAATTGGAGAACAACGAAGGTACTCCAATGACGAGCGGGTCTCAAACTCCTCCGGTACCCGTGGGAGGTGTATGGGGTCCGATGCCGGGGTACTACAACATGTACCCGTGGCAGCAGATGATGCCCGGGATGGCAGCCGGGGGGAGCTCGCCGGGGGTACCGGATGCCAATGTTATCAAATAGCGGATATGGCGGCGCCATGGCGCTATGGCATGGCGTTCAGTGGTGGAAACGCCATAGCACCATGTCGCTGCCATAGCACCGCCATATCCGACATTTGACAACATTGCGTGTGTATTGTATTTAGGAATGGGGCATTATGCAAGAAACATGGAGGTTAGAGTTGCATTTTATACTTTATTAATTGTTTAAAGTGTTTTAGATGTTATATTTTAATTATTTTCTAATTTCTGAATTATATATAAATATATAAGTATTATTTTATTTATTTAATTATTGACAGCCATATCCGCCATACTAATACGCCATATCCCTGTGGCGGTTTTTAGGCGAACCGCCATAAGCCGCCATACGAGATTGATAACATTGCCGGCGGCGACGGGGGCGACGGAGACGAGGAGTGAGGCGGAGGTCGGTTTTTTTTTAAATAATGTAATTTTTTAATTAATGTATTTTTTTAATGTACTTTTTAAAATTAATGTATTTTTTTAATGTACTTTTTTTTAATTTAAATAATATTATTGAATTTTCGCGTATCTGTGTCGTAAATTTAATTCCGTATTTTGTGTGATTGTCAATTATTTGTTTTATATAATTAGGAGTGATGTGGCTAGACTATTGTTGGGCTATTTGTTTGTCCTGATGATGTGGCAGGAGGATTTTTAGTGCTGATGATGTGGTAGGAGGAGTTTGTGGCTGAGCTATAACTGGGCTATTGCTGGGCGAAAGCCATTGTAAATGCTCTTACTTTCCCATAGAATTCATACAGTAGTACTCCTGTGTTTGGGCTGGCCTGGCCCAAAGAGAAGCAGATGGAGTAATCTATAGCCACCCCACACTAACATGTGATTCAGTAGACATCATATACACTAAAGAATTACTCATTATCTACTAACTATTTAGTATATTTATTCAATTGTCTCCATAGATTTGTTACACAGATGCAAATAATTGACAGAGCATCTCCAGTAAGACTGGACGTCAAATAGCCCTCACATAGCCTTCACACTGCCACATCATCAGCACTACAATTCTCCTGCCACATCAGCTTGCCACATCAACTGGACATCAAATAGCCCTCACATAGCCTTCACACTACCTATCCACATCACTAATAACAATTATATAATTTAATTTACACTCGTATCAACATACGGAATTTAATTTACGAGACAAATACGGAAAATTCGAATAATAATATTAAAACTTAAAAAGTACATTAATTTTAAAAAAAAGTACAATAATTTTAAAAAAATTACAAAAATTAAAAAGTACATTAATTTAAAAAAGTAAAACAAAATCACTCCTCGCCGCCGTCCTCGTCTCCGTCGTCGCCCAGCGCTTCTTCACCGTCGCCGCCGCCGCCTCCGTCGCCACCTACGCCGCGGCTATTCCCGCCAGTGTCCCTCCTCATCGCCTCCAATTCTTCACGCTGGCTCTGGAGCAATACCCTACACCGGGAGGCGGGGGAGTCTGAGACCATCCCCCGGGAGTCACTGGAGTACCTTCGTAGTTGTTCTCCATTGCTCGTTATTGATCTTGAACAGAAAGTAAGGTAGAGAGAGTACTCGTTAAAACAAGTGGTGCGAATGAAAATGACGTTCAAAGCGCGTATATATGGTGTTTTCAAAAGAAATAAAAAATAAAAAATAAAATCTGACGCCGGTTTGACGCCGATCCGGGACCCACAATGGCGCCGTGAGGATCGGCGTCGGAACCGGCGTCATCGCGCGAATCGGCATGGCCACGCCGATTTTGACGCCGATTTCGCCGACGCCGGTTCCAATGGTTCGGCGTCAGAACCGGCGTCGGCGAAAAATCGGCGTCGCGATTTTGACGCCGTTACTGGAGATGCTCTAAGAAGCGGTAATCTTGCACGTGTTCGCATTGATCACATGAGACAATGCACTAAATTACTCTAATTAATTCAATTAAGTAATACATAATCAACACAATTTATACCTTAACGCATATTCTGTGTTTGTCTAAGAAAAATAGTTAACCATTTATAATGACAACTTGTTTCTTAAAAGAGGAACGCAGAGATACAAATAAGTGCCACAATAAATATAGTTTACCTTGCTCCTCTTGCAATACGTAACAAGTGACATGAATATGAATCTCAATAGATTACCGTAGAGCCACAAAATAGTGTAGACTACATTTAAGTGTGATGAAAAAATTGTAGTCTATGATTAGTGATTCCACATATTGGAATATATACACGTGAGTTAACTTTTTGTTGATTTTTAAGAAAGAGTTTCATGTTAAAATATAATTTTATATCAATTACTTATTTTTATCCAAAAAAATTAAAATTAAAATTAAAATAAAATATTATAGTACTAAAAAATAGAAGAAAAATCACAGCAAAGTGGCAACTAAAAATATAGTACTGTTTGCATATCTCTAAGTGAGATATTCGTTTTATTCTAAACAATTCAATGTATATACAGCTAAGTTTCGAGATAATTTTAGTAGTAATTCACAATATACTACTACCTACTCTTCTTCTTTGGCTTTGGTTTTTGTCACTAAATAAATGCACTATTCTTGCTAAGGTTGTCATGACATATACACCCAAACTTGCATTAAGTCCCACACGCTCCTTTTGTATGCCAATCGACAAAAGATAAGATTGAAATACACATTTTATATTCAAATTCAAACTCAGTTACAACTATTCACAAACAAAATTAAATACTCCTTAAACTAGCACTCCCCCAAAACTAAGATTCTTTTCTTCAATTCCTCTTCCTTTTTGCAAGTATAAAGAGCCAGATATATATCAGTGAAGCAGAAGTCTTCTGATAAATATAAAGTGAACCCTATTTCTACACTAGAAAAAACCTAACCTACAAGATTTGTTACCAAGAATCCAGCCAATTAAACTTTCCTCATTCTTCATTGAAAACCCACATTCCCAACCTTCCCAAAATCCAATCTTTAAACCTCCAGCACAACAAACCAAACATTTCAAGGTGAAGGAGCCTAAAAAAGAGAAAAGGAAAAGAAAAAAGAGCATGATTTGATCCATCAAGATTCAGCCAATGAGTCTCATCCCACTTCTTCTCCTCATTTTAGCCTCTCTTAGCCTCATCCCTCCCTCCAAATCTGCACCTGATTTCACCAACATAGTGTACAAGGGCTGTGCGAAGCAGTCTCTATCAGATCCAACAGGAGTGTATTCTCAAGCACTCTCCTCCTTGTATGGCACCCTTCTCTCACAATCCTCAAAGTCCAAGTTCTACAAGACTTCAACTGGCAGTGGGCAGTCTTCAATCTCTGGCCTTTTCCAATGCAGGGGCGATTTATCAAATGTTGACTGCTACAGCTGTGTGAGCAGGCTGCCCATACTCATAGACAAGCTCTGTGGCAAGCCTATTGCAGCAAGAATGCAGCTTTATGGCTGCTACATGCTCTATGAGGTTGCAGGTTTTGCCCAGATTTCTGGGATGGAAATGCTGTTTAAAAGCTGCAGTGGGACTAATGTTGGTGGGGCTGGGTTTGAGGAGAAGAGGGATACTGCTTTGAATTCACTTGAGAATGGGATGAGTGGTGGAAATGGTGGGTTTTTCACCACCAGTTATCAGGATGTGTATGTGTTGGGGCAATGTGAAGGTGATGTGGGGGCTTCTGACTGTGTGGAGTGTGTTAAAAATGCTGTCCAGAAATCTCAGGTTGAGTGTGGGAGCTCCATCTCTGGTCAAATCTATCTTCACAAGTGTTTCATAAGCTATAGCTTTTACCCTAATGGGATCCCCAAGAAATCTTCTTCTGCTTCCTACTCATCTCCTTCTTCATCTTCAGGTACTAGTCTTGTTTATTGATTTTCTTCAATGTTTTCTTGACTTTATTTATTTAATGCTGAGTAGGGGTGGGTATAAATGTTGTTGATACTAATTTAAGGCTTTTCCATCATTGATTTGTGAGCTTGTTTCCTTTCTTTAAACTAGTAGTATTTATTAGTAAATTATTTCATGAGATATGTGCTTATGAGTATTAATAATGGAGGTGTTCACATGTGGGCTTTAATGATTTGCCAGTATGAAGTAGATGTTTGTTGAGCTTAGATTTCATTAATGCAAGTTGGACTTTCATTGTTTATTTTAGGGGGAGAGCCTAATACAGGAAAGACAGTGGCTATCATAGTAGGAGGGGCAGCAGGAGTGGGGTTTTTGGTCATTTGCTTGCTCTTTGCAAGAGGTTTATTGAAGAAAAAAGATGGTAAAGTATTCAAATAGCTACAACATGTTTTCTTGATTCTTAAATCTTGTTTGTGATGATCATATGCTCTTTTCCCCCTTGTGTTAATGCATTGATGTTTCACTCTGCAGATTACTAAGGGCCTAAGGACTCTTTAAACACCGACAAGTATTCGAACGTGGAGCAGTTTTGTCTTTGATACTACACAAACTAGAAAACCACTGCTGGTTTTTTCCTTCTGTTAAGGAATGTGTGTTAAGTTTAAAATCAAACTTAACTGTTGTTGTATCTACATTGTAGATTTCATTAGTCTAAGTCGGTTTTTTAGCTTGTGTAGATTTGTTGATTTCATTTTGTGGCTGGTAAAAGTTGGGGATATTATTGTAACTTTTGTTGAAGAACTTACTTATGGTCAGCAACGGAGGGAGATATGATATGATAATGTTTTGGTTGTGGAAGGGAATGGCACCATCAACTTGCTATTGAGTTGTACCAAACAGATTTTGGCCTATTATTCCATTTACCATGTGATTTTCTTGTCTCTTTTCTTCAATAATTCTTCAATGATTTTATGCTTTTAAGAAAAAGCACACTCCTCTATGTGTATTGTGTTGTGTGTTTGTCTAGGTCAAATGTTGACAAAGATCCAACCCATAGATAGTCATAGAAGGGCCAAAATTGTGAATCTGTTTCCAGCTTGTGAAAAATTCAGTCTTCCTGAGCAGCTTTATTCCTAGTCAAATGGCATCAGACAGAGCACCTCTCTCAACTCCCAATGCAAACCAATAAGATTTTGAATCCAAATACTTAGAAACTGACTTTGCATTTGGATCCCAACAGGAAAGATATAATCTTCCCAACTGAAGAAGATGATAACAGATGGTACCAAGAATGTTGTATAAAATTAGCACATTAAAATGGCAAAGACAATCATAGCAACAAAGCCAAGAAAATTTTTGCGTTGTGTTTAACTATATTCTTGCATGTTTGCATCTCCAAGATTTGTGACCCTGAAAACAAAATTCTATCTTTACTCAAGCAAGACGTAGTAATCTCCTGATCTGCAAAACTCATGGTTCTAGATGCTCTTCTTGTTCACAAATCTGTTTGAATACATAATCCAAGCTGTTTATATTTGGGTGTTCAAAATGCATTGCTGGTCTCCTCTCATGTAGCCTGCTTTGAAGCCTCTGACTTCTGATAAATCGTTCTCACATTCGACTCTTCATATTTGTGCTCTTCTAAACAAAACTAAAGAATGAAACACCATGACAGTTTCAATTGATCCTATGTTTTCCTATTCAGGCAGTTTCAATGCTGAGTTTTGCTAGTTTTCACTTTTATCACTAGTTTTCATTTCCTTGCTGTTGAAATATCAACTTTGGATTCATAACTCTCAGACAGAAATGGAGTCATCACTATGAGCAATACACTATCTAGGAGAGAACTACTCTCACCTCTAAAGAGCCACAATTCATGCTAGATAGATCACAGATGTAAGATTATCACAAGATCGGGAGATGCAGAATGTGCGACTTCACACGCACCTAACTGTCCAAGAAGCCTGTACGCGTAAAAGAAAGACCAACTCCAACGGACGACAAAAGAGAAAGGGGCAACATACCGCGAAGATTCCATCGGAAAACCAACCTGTGTGCTAGCTAATGTAGAAAGTAGTAAAAAGACATGTTAATCGCTAATGTCTTTGAACAATAGCCATAACCTTCTTTTATTTCATTCTTTTCAGTAATGTACGCTTGGATTTAGCATAAATGCTTACTATTTACTATTGGTGTGACACAGTGCCTAAGAATGGTTCATGCACCTTGATGATTCCGCGAATTTTTGATGATGATAAATGCTCGTAAAAATAAATTACGACACAGAGAATTTTACGTGGTTCGATTTACTGAGGTAAATCTACGTCCACGGGGAGAAATGGGGGCAGGTTTGTATTGCTTGATCTGCGAATTACAGCTTACAACACAGACTTGCTATATGATTATTTCTCTAGAGAGATTCTAACCCTTTTCTACCAGATCTAAGTTCTATTTATACATTGAACTAAGATCGTGGCTTACATCATCACTCTAGGTCGTGGAGGTCGTGTAGGTCATGGCCTAAGATCGTGGCCTGAGTTGACGCCACGTGGTAGTGGGTGTGTTGGAAGTTGTGGAAATCCTGCATGGGTCCACTAACTCCTTGTTCGGTCGAATACTGAGACCGAACTGCTTTGGTTGCCGATCTGAGAGTAGAGCTTGATGCCGACCTGAGAGCAGAGCTTGATTGGTTGGCTTTTACCGAGCTGTAGGCTGAGGCCGAACTCTTTGGTAATGCCGAACTCCTCCGAACTCTTTGGTAATGCCGAACTCATACTCTTCCTTGGGCTTGTTTAGTTCGTACCCCGTCACTACCCCCCCCGAAAGACGAAGTGAATCACTTCGGCGAAGCGAGTCACTTCGGCATTCTGGATAAAGGTACGGGGGAGGCTGACGTCAGGGGACGTGCCTTGCATGTGACTGCATTAAATGCGACAGTAAAATCCGGCCGTTGAATCCTGAAAAGGTGGGATTCGAAACGGTGCGACGATTTTGAAATCTTCGCCGAATCTGATAAATATGCTCTTTCTTCCTCATTTGAACACCTTTGCTGTTGCGTCTTCTATACTCTCTCTTTCTCGAGAAATTTTCTTCCGCTTTCAAGAGCTTCTTCAGACTTTCTTCACTTTCAAAAAGTAAGAAAAATGTCTTCTTCTTCTTCTTCGGTGTCGGGTAGCGGTAGGAAAGGGGATAAGGGGTCTTCTAGCCGGAAAGAATCCGGGGAGAAGACCGTAGAGTATTTTCACAGTATCTTGAGTAAGGATACTGTGATATCCCTTCACGAGAAATATTTTTTACCTGGGGGGAAGGCGGTGGTTCCCGACGATGATCATAGGGCTAACGACCCGCCGGAGGGTTATGCCACCGTTTACGAAGCCTGCTTAGAATGCGGGCTTCGTTTTCCTCTTCCCCCACCTTTTGTAGAGCTTCTTGATTTTTTTCAACTCCCTTTAGGTCAGGTGACTCCGAACTCTTGGAGGCACTTATCGGCTTTTGCTGCCGAACTGCGTAGGCTAGATAAGGATCTGTCTCTGAGGGCAATCCTTAATTTTTTCCAGTTTAAAAGGAAGGGATCTTGGTTTTACTTGATCCCCTTACAGCCTTTTAGGGCCTTCTGCAAAACCAAGTGGCCGAAATGGCAAAACCGTTTCTTTTTTTATAATAGGACTTCGGCTCCGGGCTTTCCTTGGAGAAGGCCGAAGTCCGTGATTCCCCATCCTCGGTTAGAACCGTTGGCCGAGCTCGAGGGCGAGCTCAATAAGATTCCTATGATTAGGAAACAGTATTCGGAAACTGAGCTCGTCAAGGGCGACCTCGTGTTCAATATCTCGTCTTCGGACGAAGAGGCCGAGGGTGAGGATTTCTCTTTATCTTTATGCTCTACTGCTTTAACGAAGAAAACTAACCTTGTTTTCTTGCTTTTTGGCAGTGTTCATGCTGAATAAGGCTATCCGAAAGTCCTCCGAGCTTGAGGAGCCGGAGAAAGAGAAGGCTACCAGCTCGGCGCCTGATGCCGAGAAGAATCCGAAGAGGCAAAAGACCTCTTCGGGTCCAAAGAAGCCGGAGTCGACTTCGGCAAGTAGGAAGGGGAGGACCCAGAAGCCCCCGAGAGCGCCAGAGAAAGACGTGGTCTTGGCGCCTCCTTCGGAGCATATCTGTGAGCCATTTTTATGGCCCACGGACTTCGCCGAGGTGAATTGTCTTCTTGATTCTTTGGCTTGGCTTCTGTCCTGTATTTTTGGTGCCCTCTGTTGACTTTTTTCCTTGTCCATTTTCAGAGGAACGATATGCTCTCCAAGCTCGTCGCCGTCGAACTCTCCAAAGCGTCCAACGACTATGCTGAGATGCAGAGGAAATTGGCGGCTGCTTGTCACCGGGCCGAGCAGGCCGAGGCAAACTTTGAGAAAGCCAGAGCTGCTAGGATTTCGGCCCAGGATGAAGCTCAGTTTGCCAAAAACCAGCTCGTCATCCAGCGAGAGCAGACGAAACGGAGTGATGCTGCCGCCGTGGTTGCCCAGGGGGAGGCTCTCCGTGTTTACACGGAGAAACTCTTTTTGAGTAGCCAGTTCTCGGCTTTTGTCGGTAGTCTGGTAAGGCTAATTGCCGATAAGGGCGAGCAGGGGGCCGATGTCGTACTGCCTCTGTACAGCCGAGAGATAGCAGCTCGGCTTCAGAATCTGCCGCTCCTTGAGGAGCTCGCTTCATCTTCGGTCCTGCTTTCTGCAGACCGAGTCCGGAGTTGTCGAGCTGATCGGGACGAGAACCTGGAGGCTATCTTTGCCTCCGTGGGACCCGTTTCACCCGCTTCGACTTACAACGGAGAGGGTGAGGCCGAGCCGCTGGAGCGGGAGGCCGAAGTCGAGCGAGCCGGGCATCCGGAGAAGGAAGCCGATCAGGAGACGCAGCAGATCGGCTACGGTGGCGCCGAGCAGGCTGAGGAGAGCAAGGAGGCAGAGGCTGAAGCTGAAGCAGATGAGAAGGAAGCTGAACCTCACCGAGAAGGTGGAGACGAAGCTAGCGAAGTATGATTTCGTCTCCCTTCTCTTAGTTTAGTTTCTTCCTTTATGTAAAATGGCCTTGAAGCCCTCCTTGTATAGAAAAATTTTTTCTTATGAATGAAAAAATTCTTCTTTCTGCTCTTGTGTCTTCGTATAGCCTTTCGTACTCTCTTACTCCTGTTGTGGTTTACTACCTGCTCGGTAAGCTGAAATGCCGAACTGACGTAGCTGCTTTGTATTCTTAACTCTCCAGGAGCTGGAGGTACTTCACTGGAAGCGGCTGTACTCCTCGGCTTTAGACGAAGCTGAGAAAAGAGCTATAGCCGATCAGACGAAGAATGACGAGCTTCTGGCTCGTTTGGTGAAGCTGGATGCCGATAATAAGGACTTAGAGTCCGATAAGAATGATCTGGAGGCCGAGCTGAATACGACCATTGCTGAGAGGACTGCGTACGAGGATTACATCCGTGTGCGCGGGGGAATGACCATATCAGATGTTCAGAGTCGAGTTGACGAACTGTGGGAGGAATATAATGTACTCCGGAGGAACAATGCGCTGGAGAGCTCGGCTTGCCAACAAGTCGTGACATCATTGCGGCGCTGGGCTTCTCGGTACAACATTGTTCTTTCTCGGCGCCCCTCCATAGAAAGATTCCTTCGGCATATCGTGCCAACAGATGCTCGCACTCCAGATCAAACCTTTGATTCACTTGCTCAAAACCGTACTCCAAGTCAGCAACGAACTCTGGAACAGCCGGAAACGTCAAGACGAGAACAGGCTGAAGTTCGTAGAGGAGCTGTGATTATGAGTGAGCAAGACCAACAACTGCTTCGTGAAGAGACTCTTCGCCGCCGAGGTGCTAGGGCTTCCCGGGCTCAGAGAAGAGGTGGCAGGTCGATTAGAGCATCTCGTCGACCTGCTTATTCTGCAGCTGCCTGGAACGCCCGAACTCAGCTTCACGAGGATTTTGTGAATAGATGGCTCAACTTTAGCAACCCTGGACAGTAGAACAGTCCTTTGTAATAGCGTAACGCCATCTTGTAGGGTAGCGGAGTTGTGTGCCGAACAAGATTTGAAAATGAAATTTTGTTTTTGTTTTCGCTTCTAACACTGTGTATTTACAGCTTAGCGAAAAAATTTCATCGTACTTGTCCTCGGTCTTATGAAGTAAACTTCTTTGACCGGGCTTGTCTTTGGTCTGATGAAATAAACATCTTTGACCGGACTCGTCTTTGGTCTGATGAAATAAACATCTTTGACCGGACTCGTCTTTGGTCTGATGAAATAAACATCTTTGACCGGACTCGTCTTTGGTCTGATGAAATAAACATCTTTGACCGGACTCGTCTTTGGTCTGATGAAATAAACATCTTTGACCGGACTCGTCTTTGGTCTGATGAAATAAACATCTTTGACCGGACTCGTCTTTGGTCTGATGAAATAAACATCTTTGACCGGACTCGTCTTTGGTCTGATGAAATAAACATCTTTGACCGGACTCGTCTTTGGTCTGATGAAATAAACATCTTTGACCGGACTCGTCTTTGGTCTGATGAAATAAACATCTTTGACCGGACTCGTCTTTGGTCTGATGAAATAAACATCTTTGACCGGACTCGTCTTTGGTCTGATGAAATAAACATCTTTGACCGGACTCGTCTTTGGTCTGATGAAATAAACATCTTTGACCGGACTCGTCTTTGGTCTGATGAAATAAACATCTTTGACCGGACTCGTCTTTGTGTTCTAATTTGGCGATTTTCGTCGCCGGGATCGAACTTTCCCTTGTCCTAATTCGGCGAGTTTTATCGCGTGGATCGGACTTTCCCAGTTAACCGAAGTGGTCTTATGCAGTAAACCTCTTTGACTAGACATGGTCGTCCTCGGTCTTATGAGGTAAACTGCTTTGACCGAACTTGGTCGTCCTAATTCGGCGAGTTTTATCGCGTGGATTGGACTTTCCCTTGTCCTAATTCAGGCAAGTTTTATCGCGAGAATCGGACTTTTGTTGCAGTTCGTTTCAGACGAAGTGCTTGATTCTTAAGCAGAATTGTGGTCTTGTATCCTCTTTAGAAGCTTTGACACACAATCGTGGGCTTGTTGCAGCTCGTTTCAGACGAACTGCTTGTTTAAGCTGAATTGTGGTCTTGTATCCTCTTTAGAAGCTTTGACACACAATCGTGGGCTTGTTGCAGCTCGTTTCAGACGAACTGCTTGTTTAAGCTGAATTGTGGTCTTGTATCCTCTTTAGAAGCTTTGACGCACAATCGTGGGCTTGTTGCAGCTCGTTTCAGACGAACTGCTTGTTTAAGCTGAATTGTGGTCTTGTATCCTCTTTAGAAGCTTTGACGCACAATCGTTGGCTTGTATGTTCTAAAAAGGGGATCAGCCTTTGAAGAACGAGATACCTCAGTTTTATTTGTAAGAGACGACACTCACATAGACAGACACAACGCACGTAGAGACAAGAACAAGTAAAAAACAAAGAAAACACATAAGACTGACTGACCGGACTGTCTCTTACAAATGGAACTTCTTGAGGTTGGAAACGTACCATGTTCGGGGTACTTGTGCTCCTGACGCGTGAGTCAATTTTTAAGACCCTTTGCCGAGGACTTCTGACACCCGATATGGACCTTCCTATGTGGGCTCGAGTTCGCCCAGCTTTTCTGCTCGGCTTACTTCGTTGTTTCTCAAGACGAGATCTCCCACTTGAAATTGCAGCTTCTTCACCCTTTGGTTGTAATACCGGGCTACTTGCTCCTTGTACTTGGCTGCTTTTAGGCAGGCCAATTCTCTTCTTTCTTCGGCAAGATCTAGTTCGGCTCTCAGTCCATCACCATTCATTTCTGAGGAGAAATTGAGTTCGGGGACTGGATATGCCGATCTCAACCGAATCACGGCTTCAGTGCCGTACTCCATCGAGTTCGGCTCCGGTGTGACTTCGGCCATTTCGCCGGCCTCTGATTCCGGCTGCTGTGATTGCTATGCTTGATGGTGCCGAACTGATTGCTCGGCACTTTTAAGCGCAATCTGCGAACACACTTGCTCTTTTTCGATCACCTCGGATGACCGCTATCTCTCCTTTAGTGGAGAAGGTGTTCGGCGAGGATGCCTCTGATCGCTATGACCGGGCTTCTTTTTGTCTTCTCTGGATGAGCTGTCTAAAGACCGTTTTCGACGGTCTGCCTCATCGGCACGAGAAAACTTGTCCGCAAGGTCCCACATCTCTTGAGCTGTTTGCGGACCGCACTCCACGAGCTTTCTGTAGAGAGCTCCGGGCAGGATTCCATTTTGGAATGCCGAAATGACAAGTAGATCATTGAGATTATCTACCTGTAGGCATTCCTTATGGAATCTCGTCAGGAAGTCGCTGATCTTTTCGTCGCGACCTTGACGTATAGAAAGCAGCTGAGCCGAAGTATTTCGGGCTTCCGCTTTCTGAAAGAACCTCCTGTGGAAAGCATCCATCAGATCTCGGTAGGATCTAATGCTGCCTTGAGGAAGGCTGTCGAAACACCTTCTGGCGTTCCCGATGAGCAGCTCGGGGAACAGCTTGCACATATGGACCTCATTGAGACCTTGGTTCGCCATATTATACTGATAGCGTCCCAGGAAGTCATGAGGATCCACGAGTCCGTCATAGGTTATCGACGGAGTTCGGTAGTTCTGTGGAAGGGGAGTTCGGGTAATATCGTCCGAGAACGGAGTCCTCAATACTCCGTACATGGCGAACCCGACATTTCTTCGGTATGGAGGAGATGGAGTTCTCCTGTGATTCCGGTACCGAGGATTCTTTCTTCTGGAAGACATGACACTACTGCGGTAGTGACTGTCTCGTATGGAGGGAGAGGGAGAATCCGCCGTTTTTGTCCCCGGCTGCTTTTGGCTTTTTTGCAGGAAGGTTAAGAATTCCTCCTGCTTTTCCGCCAAAAACAGCTTGACAGCCTCGTTCAAATCGGGCTGCTGGGAAGACTCGGTGTGACGGCTTTTGGAGCGGCTTGTTCCTCCACCATGAGAACTGGTGGTGGATTTATCCCTAGGCTGTTTTCCCGACCTATGGGATGGATTGGCTTCCTCCTGGTTCTCACGGGCAGGAATACGGGTACTCTGCGATCTGGTATGCATTTTTTGGGTGGAAAAAATGGATCAAAAATTCGCTTTATCACAAATTTTGTTCTCTGGTTCCCACAGACGGCGCCAGTGATGATTCCGCGAATTTTTGATGATGATAAATGCTCGTAAAAATAAATTACGACACAGAGAATTTTACGTGGTTCGATTTACTGAGGTAAATCTACGTCCACGGGGAGAAATGGGGGCAGGTTTGTATTGCTTGATCTGCGAATTACAGCTTACAACACAGACTTGCTATATGATTATTTCTCTAGAGAGATTCTAACCCTTTTCTACCAGATCTAAGTTCTATTTATACATTGAACTAAGATCGTGGCTTACATCATCACTCTAGGTCGTGGAGGTCGTGTAGGTCATGGCCTAAGATCGTGGCCTGAGTTGACGCCACGTGGTAGTGGGTGTGTTGGAAGTTGTGGAAATCCTGCATGGGTCCACTAACTCCTTGTTCGGTCGAATACTGAGACCGAACTGCTTTGGTTGCCGATCTGAGAGTAGAGCTTGATGCCGACCTGAGAGCAGAGCTTGATTGGTTGGCTTTTACCGAGCTGTAGGCTGAGGCCGAACTCTTTGGTAATGCCGAACTCCTCCGAACTCTTTGGTAATGCCGAACTCATACTCTTCCTTGGGCTTGTTTAGTTCGTACCCCGTCACACCTATATTCTCAAAACATTTCCATAATTTCAAGGCTTGTTCTTTGAAATGAGATGTGGAATGTTTATGCATTTTTAGAACGCTGGGAAAATATGCTGAAGCACAATTAATGGGTATTTTTTTATGATCTTTTACTAAATATAGTAGCTTACAAAATTTCAAGATTTTGGATAAAAATAAAAGTGCATTTCTTAATAGTATAAATGTAAACATTACTACGAAAAAGAAATAATGGAAGGTGAAAAAGATGCGAATAAATAAAAACAATACAAAAAAGTTGTAGTCTTTTTTTTTGGTAACACAGCATATACCAAAAGGCAGCAGCGCAAGAGTCAAATCCAACCCCTACAACACACACACAGAGATCACACTCATCAGTAGCAGCACCACAACTGAGAGCAACTGTCTGCGTGTGAGTGTGTTTCATGGTCGAATTGACGAAGGGGGCTAATGTGAATTCCCGAAACTGGATGTGCCTTGGTTGGGATTGAATTTTTTTTTTATCAATTATAGATCTTGGTGATTGGGGTTTCTAGATCTGGGGTTTCTCGTTTGAATCTGGGGTTTTTATCTCGCGATGGCCACGGCTTATCCTCTGCCCGTCACTGCTGCCCAGGTCTTATTCCTCTCTCTCTAAACCCTTAGGCCTATTGGTTATACGTTTCTGTCTGTTTTTGGCGCTGTACAACTGGAGGAGCAATACCAGATTGCACCGTCTGAATTTTAGTGAATAGATGTTTTTAAATGTATGTACAAAAGTGGCTCTAGCTTCTGTTTATGTTTCAGAAGTTGGTATATTGTTTTCTGTGTAGACTATTTGGGGCCATAATTTTGGTTGTGTTTATCTATTTTGTGGATTTGTAATCGGTTATTATGCATTTAAGGCCCTGTTGCACAAATGAAGACAACTCTTGCATTAGGTCTCTTTTTTTTTATGGGAATGGGGTGGTTTCAGTATCATGCAGTATACTAATAAAGTTCCTGCTCTCAACCCAGGAAAAAAAAGATTCTAATAAAGGGATAGAGACATAGACTAATGCGATTATTTTTCAATTGTAACTCAATTGTAATGCAGATGTATAATTATGTCATATGTTGCATTGTATCTTTTTGATTCTTCAAGTCTGGTTTTTCAACCGTGTCCATCGATTGGGTGGTGGGACTGTAGAAGAAATGTCCCCTAAATAATACTATAGAAAAAGGTTCTATAGATTATATATATGTGATCGAATCATTGACGGATATTATTGAATTTTTTTCTAGGTGGGTACATACTTTGTTGGACAGTACTATCAGATGTTACAGAATCAACCGGATTTTGTGCATCAGTTTTACAGTGATTCCAGCACCATGCTTCGAATCGAAGGAAACACACGAGAAACTGCTAGTGCTATGCTGGTAACTTTTGTGAATCTTTTATCATGTGTATACCACAGATTGGAGTAGTTAATTTATTCTTTGCATTTATTCATAACTCAATATTATGATGCGTGTAATCCATTTTTGTATGATTCTGCTCTAATAATGTTAAGATTCAGTCTTGCTTCTTACCTATCATCATAAGTGGATTTACCATATAGCTCTTTCTAAAACAACACCGTGCTGTTAAAATCCATTATACATGAGATTGTATTCTGCAGGCTTGGCATGGTTAAGGGCATTCCAAGCATAATATGCTTACATAATCTACATGACTTATAGTATTTCTGATATTTCATGATGGATTCTAAATATTACTACTACAATTTTTTTGATATCTTATGGTAAGTATTAGTTCAATTTTTAAATTGTGTAAATAGATTGGAACTCTGTCCCTATCTCTATCTGTTTGTGGTTACTGGATGAACATCTCTGCTAAACACTCTATTCTAATGCTCGAACCCAACTTGTCACATGATGTATAACAGTTCTATAGAATGACAGGTGTAAAATGTAATATACTTGCAGATTTAATTTGTAGTTAGAAACTGAATACATGTTAAGCCCTCCCTTCTCTTAAATTGTTGCAGCAAATCCATCAACTTGTCATGTCATTGAGCTATACGGCTATAGAAGTCAAGACTGCACATTCTTTAGAATCTTGGAATGGTGGTGTTCTAGTGATGGTTTCGGGTTCAGTTCATTTAAAGGGTTACAATGTGAGGAAAAAGTTTGTGGAAACCTTTTTCCTAGCACCTCAAGAGAAAGGATATTTTGTTTTGAATGATATCTTCCACTATGTTGATGACGAGCTAGCTCTGCACCATCCAATTGCCTATTTACCTCGGGGCAATCTCGATCAAAAGATCCATTCTCCAACTATAGTTCGAGAACAAGGTCCATTTATTGAAATCTGTCATTTTTAAGGGGCAATCACATTTGTGTCCCCAATCTTTTGCATTTTCTTGAAAATGTCCTCAATTAATGTTCACTTAAAAAACCCTGAACTTTGATTTACGCCCTTACTTGACATAATTTGGCAATGGAACTATGAGTCAACTTGCCCATTTTAGGGTGGATTGTTTCTGATTGAGGTGGATCTTTTTTTGTACGTCACCCACTAAATGGCTTTCCCAGGAAAAAAAACTTAAATTAGAGTGACTAGGGTGGGTTTCTTTTTCTGCAAAACGCTACCAATTAGTGGGTGAGGTGGAATAAAAACCCACGGTATCCACCTAAGAATTCAGTGAGCTCACTCATCATTCCATTGCCGGATTAAGTCAAGCAGGACAACATTTAAACTTTTTCCGAAGTTAAGAGTTTTTGAAGTGAATGCATTAGTTGGGGACATTTTCAAGAAAATGCTGAAAGTCGGTGACACAATATGATTAACTATTTCGTCATTCTGATACAACCAATAATTTACCTGATGTTAAATAGTTGCATACTTTTGCAGTGTTGTATGTGATGGGTGGGAATATCCAGCCTAGGGAGTTCACAGTGCCTGCAAAGCTTGAAGAGGACGGCCCTATCAATGGCAATAACTATCAAGAGGAACATATACAGCAAGTCCCTGAAACAGAGAAGATCCTTGAGGAGAACTTTGCAGTTCACTCGAATGGTTCACTGCAGGGAACAATGAACTCTGTACCTGACCATTTTTCGCCTCCTGTCGAAGAGCCTGCAATAGAGCCACAAAAGCATACATATGCTTCTATAGTATGTTATCACATCTATGTCTCACAATTCTTGCATTTGCTCAAATAAGTGTGAACTCATTATATCTCTATTATTTTTTTGTGATTTCTGTAGTTACAGGTTAAGGGGCAGCCTGTTCCAGCAGTGACTTGTCAACCTTCGTTTAACAAGCCTACTACTCCAGATTGGCAACACGGGCCTGAAATCCCTAGCCAGCTACCAGCTGCATCATCAAACCAAATCGAAAGGTCTGGAACTGAAACCTTCGAAGACACAATAGCTATGGAAGATGAAGGTGATTCTAAAATTCAAATTCACGTTTCACAGTTTGTGAAAGCAAGCCTTTGATGGTGGTAGTAAGTAAGTATATATTCACGTTCTATCTTCCTATTTCTTCTACAGTGGAAGTCAAGTCGGTGTACGTAAGAAATGTGCCTACTACAATGTCTGCTTCTGAAATTGGGGAGGAATTCAAAAAGTTCGGAAAGCTGAGGCCAGATGGTGTTGCCATTAGAACCCGAAAGGTCTGTTTCTGCCTTGCCAGTTCCTCCATACTTTTCAAGTTGATATCTAAATTCTATTTCATCTTTGCAGGATATAGATGTATGCTATGCTTTTGTTGAATTTGAAGACATCTCCGGGGTGCAGAATGCTGTCAAGGTCCGAATATTTGCTGTTATTTATCTCCCTCAGTTTTATGCATCGTTTGGAACGACACTTTTAAATGTTATTAACCGGTGCACTCCGTCTTTTCAGGCATCCATGGTTAATATTGGTGGATACGAACTCTACATTGAAGGACGGAGACCTAACAGAAACAACCCCATTCGAGGCGGAAGTATGTATTATACCATCAAACGCTTATCAAATTATCCTTTGAAACAACTCAAGTTCATAGCAGCAAGCTATTATATCTGATGTTCTTGATCATGGATGAATTGTTTTGAACAGGAACACGGGGTAGAGGCAGGGTTAGCTACCAGATACAGGGAACGAGAGGGCGTGGTTTCAGCAGCAGGGTGAGCAATGAAGACGGGTTTGAGCGTCCTTACAGCAGACCGAGGGGGAACGGTTTCTATAGGCAAGCTCCGCGCCAAGAAAGGCCCTACCAACAAGGATCGTCGAACGGGCAGCACTATTCGGAATGAGTTGCCATTTTGCATCTTAGAGCAAGTAATTTTGGAGTATTTCGCTTACTGTCATAGTTTTCCACCTTTTTCTTCTTAATTTACACAATTTAAGAAAGCAAATTAATTAGATATGCTGGAACATACTCGTTCTATATATACTGATTTGAGGCTATCCATTTATTATTATTATTATTATTATTATTATTATTAATTTTTTTTGCTATTTAGGATTTCTGTTTCTTGTTTATTACTCCCAAAAAATGTACTACTTACTAATTAGCCACTCAAAAACATCCTACCAAATACCAATAAATGAAGAAATGACGAAAATTTGACAAACTCTGCTTATTTATTTACATAGAAAAAACATGAAATTGCAGAAAACACAAATTTGAACCAAATCCAAATGATAAAATCTCACAAAGGTGAAAGAATTTACAAGGAAGCACAAACCATCCTCCACCACAAATCTTCATCATCAATCCTTAATTTCAGCAGCAATGGCGGCATTTGCAGCAGCGAGATCTTCATCCAGGAACAAGTCCCAATGCCCATCCCACTTGATGAAGAACTCAGTATCCTCGAAATACTTCACCCTGTGCACATCTCCCGCCGGCGTGAACAGAAAATCCCCATCCACCAAATCATACTTCTCCTTCTTCGTCAGATTCCACACGCACTTCTTCCCCTTCATCACCACCAAATCATGCCCGAACGTATGGTGATGCGCCGGCTCCACGCTGCCGGCCGTAAACCTAACGATCGCCGATGTCGGCGTCTCCCTCAGAATTATCATCGATCCACCAGGCATCACATCAACAGGCGTAAAATCCTTCTCCTGCCGCGATCTCGCCAGAGAGCACACGAAGCACGGCGGATCGACGGCTGGAGCGTTTCCACCGCCGATTTTGGACATCTCCGCGACGGATCCGTCGAAGAACGACTGGATCTCGGCTGGCCACGGCTCGGATCCGGAGGCTGGGCAGGGCGATTTGAACGATGTGTTGAGGAAAGCGGTTAGGATATCGGCGGCGACTTCCGGCGCGGTGGAATTGCCGGAGACGGCGAGGACGTTGCAGTTGTTGATGGATCGGGCGTTCATGGCTTCGGCGGGGGTGAGGCAGGTGGCGGCGTAGACTCCAGGGAATTTGTTGGCGAATATGGCGACGCCGACGCCGGTGCCGCAGGCGACCAAGCCACGGGTTTCGGTGGCGGAGTTGGATTTGGCGGCTTCACTGACGCGGCGGCCGATTTCCTCGCCGATGGAGTAGTATTTGGAGGTGCCGAGGTCTTCGACTTCGATATTGAGGGAGCGGAGCTGAGCGATCAGCGCGTCCTTGAGTTTGCTGCCGAAGTCGTCTGCTCCGGCTATGATTTTCAAAGGGTGGTTGTTGGCCGTCGAATTGATCTGCGCCATGGCTGGAGGATGGAGCAGTAACACTACTAAGCTCTTGCGAGTGTAATATGGATTCGTGATTTTTGTTTTCAATTATTTGTATCTAGGTATGATTTTTTAAATTTTTTATCTGAATAATATTACTACCTCCGTCCCCCAAATATTGTCTCACTTTGATCCGGCACGGGTTTTAAGAAATGTAATAAAAAGTGAGGTGAAAAAGTTAGTGGAATGTGAGTCCTACTTTTATATATATTAGTTTTATAATAAAATGTGAGTAGGAATGAGTTAGTAGAATATGTGGTCCACTATCAAAAATGATAAAAGTGAAATGAAACAAATTTTCAGGGACAAATGGAAATGGAAAAATGGGACAAACTTTCAGGGACAAAGGTAGTAATAAGTAATACTCTCTCTGTCTACCTTAGGTAGAATACTCGCTCTGTCCATGAAAAATAGATAAGATTGTGAATGACACTGATTTTAATTTGAATGTATTATTGATAAAGTAAGAGAGAGGAAGGAAAAATGTAGTGAAATGAGTGTTAGTGGATTATGGGGTCCACATTTAGAATGATGTGTATAGTTAATATTGGTTGAAAAGTTTTCATTTTTAGACATATTCTAATTTTGGTGGACACTCTAAAATAGTAAAACTAGTCTATTTTTTATGGAATGAGGTAGTATTTCTTTTTTGACATGAGATTTATGTATTTTAGTTTTGTGAGTTAAATGGAGATATAATAAAGTAATGTGAAAAAATAGAGAGCGTAATATTTCTATTTTAAAAAATGTACTCCTTCGTTCGCGAATAGGGGTCTCATTTCTTTCTTGTGGTTTTAAGAAATGTAAAAAAAAAGTGAGTGAAAAAAATTAATGATATATTAGTCTTACTTGTATTTATTAATTTTAAATGAGGTGTGAATGAAATGAGTTAGTAAAATATATGTGGAACCTATTATTATTTATAGTATAATAAATCGAGATTTCTATTATGAATGGACTAAAATAAAAAAAAATGAGATTCCTATTTACCGATAGAGAGAATATTATTTAAAAATTAGAATGAAACGTCCAAAAAAATGTGATCATATGATTGCCAGGCAGATAAGCGTCCACGTTCGATGAATATAGTAACCCTCGTATATATCAATAATTCAATAATTGTTTTTATCTGATACCCCGTACAGTTTTTAAGAATGTTTTCGACATTAAATATTATTACATCATATACTTTATATCTTTAATTTTAATATATATTTATATTTTATTATTAGAATCTGTAAGAGTATAAAATTCAATGGACTAGCCCAAATATTTCAATGTTTTGGTTCGACTGACATCCCTATATCTTTTTTGATCCTTGACATCAACAACCAAAAGTACAAGTATAGCTTTACTTCACTTAAATATTTCATGAATTTTATCTCTTATTTTTTAATACTTTATTAATTCATAACAATTGCAATTGTAGTTAAATTTATATGCGAATAATTTAAAAACAATAATTTAGTTAATATGAACAATGTATGCAATTTGCAATTATGTAGGAGTATATTTGTACACTCTTAATTACACAGATATAGTGCTGTACGTAATTTTAGAAAATTTGTAATAGCACACATAAAAGCTTTTTAGAAGAAGCTATGTAAAAGGAAATGTATCTATTCACAAACATGGATATCTATAATATGTTATGCTATTTATATGGAACCAAAAGATAAGTATCACAAGTTCATTCACATACATGCAACAAGCAGATGGGTTCATATTAAAGCAATTTAATTTGCCTCAGCTAGAAGCAATATCATAAAGTGACACGCTTTAATTCTAGATATTTTAGAAATAATTTACTGCAAAAATTGTCTAGGATCAGTGACAAAGCCAGTTAGTGCAGATGCTGCAGCTGTATAAGGGGAAGCTAGGTAAACCTGCCCTTCTTTATGCCCCATTCGACCCGGGAAATTCCTATTCGTCGTTGAAACGCAGACCTGAATACAAAGTAGTATCATCAATAGGTATCTCAGACAATGTTGCATTCACAACTATGGATCATACGACATTCATAACAATGTCTATTCATTAGAAAGGAAAATAGTGCAACTTGCCAGAGGCTCGTTGATGCGTGCATAGGTGTCTCTAGGTCCTCCCATGCAAGCACCACAGGTGGGGCTTGCCGGAGTATCACAACCAGCTTCTTCGAATATCTGCGAACAAGTTTTTCCACCGGATTCTGGGAGTGGAAGGCTATATATGTCCATCCAGACCTGAAAAATATACAGTTTTAAGATGCATAGATGAAAGCTTAGATTTAGTTTCAAAATTGCTTGAAACATACATTACCTTCTGTGTTGCAGGAACAAGAAATGTTGGGACTTTGACCTTTTTTCCCTATATCAAAACATGTTTGTAAATAATACTATATCCAACTAAATAGAAAAAGAAAAATATTCTTACAGAAGCAAGAAAAACTTTGGCAGCTGCCATGAAATCCTCTGTCTTCCCACCGGTACAAGATCCTATATATACTCTGTCGATTTTCACGTCTTTGCACTCTCTTGCTAATGCCCGGTTGTCGGGTGAGTGAGGCTGAGTAAGGAAATACACAAAATAAGTCGATGAGGTGAAATGTAAAAGAGAGACGTATCATACTTTCTCTACACATCTATAGCTCTAAAACTATATCATAGTATTTTCTTACAATGAGAAAACTGTGTCATAAACTTCTCAAAGATTTAATTGCTCACCTTGGCCACCAAGGGCTCCAACTTTGAGATGTCAAAGCTGTATTCTGAGAGAAATCTATTCAAAACTCAAAAGAGAGAGAGAGCTATTAGCATACATTTATCTCAAACAAAAGCAGGTAAGAAGCTATAGTTTTGACAAACTTGCATACAAATGTGATCAAGTTCTACCTTGCTTGTCCATCACTATAAACTGGTTCATAAGGTACCGATGTCTTGTCCTAAGAAAAAAGCGCAAAATATAAGTATTTGTGGTGATGACTGAAGAAATGTGTTTTGAGAGTATGGTGTATATCAAAGTCACGCCACACTACCTGAAGATACTTGAAGGTTGTAGCATCAGCAGGGACGATGCCGTTCTTTCCCCCAGCTTCAATGACCATGTTGCACAATGTCATTCTGTCTTCCATCTTTAGAGAAACACAGTCAATCAAACACACATTGGTGACTAAATTACAAATCGTGAGAGATAAACTTACAGTCAAGCTTTCAACAGTAGACCCAACAAATTCCATGGATTTGTATCTTGCACCAGCCACAGATATCTCACCAATAATCTACACAACAGTAGCAAGTCCACAAACTCAAGGCGTTGCAAGTTGTAACTATACATATGATAATATACATATACTCTTACTTGCAGAATCAAGTCTTTCGCAAGCACATAATCAGGCATTTCACCATCCAATACGAATCTCAGAGACGGGGGCACCTGCAAAGGAATTGATGAGGAAAAAAACACACTAATGACTTGTGAAGTTAGGATTATGATATCAGCTACCTTAAGCAAAAGCTTTCCAGTACCAAGCACAAAACCTGCATCAGTAATTCCAATTCCCGTAGCGAACTGACCAAATGCTCCAGCAGTACATGTGTGGGAGTCTGTACCCAGCAACATCTATACAAACAACAATGCAAATGGTGGGAAAGATTGTAGGCACCAAAAAGAAACTGAAATAGTAAGAGAGATACTATCCTAACCTCTCCCGGTCTGCAGTGGCCTTCTTGGGCAAGAGCAACGTGGCACACGCCTTTGTAATCTGGATTTGCCTGTATGTTAAGAAGCAAAACAAGATTCAGTCCTTTTTTATACAGAAACTGGAATTTCAGTATCCAGTTACCAACCTTGAAATCTGCAACATCCTTAATATCATAGAAGTACTTGATATCTTGTTCGGTACAAAATTCCCTCAAGGTGTTGACATTACGGTTGGCTAGCTCATCCGTTGTGAATATGTAATGATCTGGAATGACTATAACTTTCTCGCGATCCCACACCTGCACATGTAGAAAAGGAGCAAAACAACTACTCAGTATGTTACCAATAATCATCCACATATCCATGCTCTACAAAACTGACCTTTGCATTTTCTCCAAACTCTCTCTTGAAAATTCCAAAGGCGCCCGGGCCACATACGTCATGAGTCATCAGAACATCCACATTGGCCCATACATTGTCACCCGGGCTCAACTGACTTTTTTCTGAAGCTCTTGCCACTATCTTTTCTGTCATTGTCATTCCACTCTTCACCTAAAAAATTGAAAAAATTCCAAAATATTCTCCAATACTTATAGTAGTATTTATTATCAAAAACCTTCAGATTGACTACTTACCGCGCCTGTTGTGGAAGGCTCACGCGTGAATTTTTGAGGTGTGATCGCAGAAACTATAATTGTGGAGGCATGTTTCTTGGGAACATAAAAGCCAACATATTTCTACCAAAAATAGTTAAGAAACAAACAAACTAGAGTTTAAAGACATGTGATGGTTGGTACTAGAGCCCAGCTGAAGAATTAAACATAAATTCATAATCATAGATGAATACTAAAACACACATACAAATACTAAAATACATATAAAAAATTTGAGTTGATTGAGATGAATACCTTTTGGAGGAGTAAAGATGAAGTTGGGGCGACAGAAAAACAAGCCATGCTTAAGAGTTTAAGGTGATCTGTGTTTTGATGATTAAAACAGGAAACAACCTAATTCATTTTGATAACATCTCTTGAGACAAATTTGATTTGTCTACGTCTCTTGTTTCCATTTTCTTTATTCTTTATGTTGAGGTGAATCCGCCTCAATCAGTGTGGATGTCCCACACAAGCCACCATTAGTTGACCAAGCATACATGTGGAAAAAAATTGAGAGTAATAGTAAAGGAAAAGGATAGAAAAACCACATCTATTTATTAGTCTGTCAAAGTAAACACTTGTAGAAGACAAATCTCTACAAAAACTATCAAACATTTACAACTGCAAATTTATTTCAAACAAATTGGAATGCATCATGAATGTGTAAACCACACAACACTAAGTCACTAAGTAATACATGTAGAAAATCAAATACACCACATCACAGACTTTATTATGCATGAATACATATGCCTACAAATATCTTAGACGAGAACTCGTCACAAGTTGCTGAAAATATCGACCGCCAATCCAAACGTATTGACCGCGACATCCATTCGTGCCTGAAAAACACACTCGTAGTACTAGTTAGCAACGTATAACGTTGGAGCATTCAGCTATCGAACTAGACCAAATTTGAAGTCTAGATAAAATTTTATGGATTTTCATTTTTAAATTAATTAATAATACGTCAGTAGTCCATTATACTTATACAGTGATTTCAGTTCTCTTTTGACACATACCAGACCATTAGAGGAAGCCTGTTGATTGTGGAGCAAGGTGTAGTTGTCCAAGAACTTGGGGCCGGCGGCGTGGGCATCGTGTTGGAAGGCGTTGGACTGATAGCAACGTAGGCATAAATCGAAGGTCTTTTTTCCGGCCTTGAAGCAGTGGACGCACGAGAAGAAAGTTTCGGGGATGAAGTCGCCGCAGCAGTCGCAGAAGGGTCGGCCGCTTTGGATGATGTAATTGAGCGTCATCACCTCCCAGAAATCCAGGCTTCCATTGCCGTCCATGTCCAGTTTCTTAAAGAAATCCGGATTGCCTGTTAGCTTGTAGCCTTTCTTGGACATGAACGATGAAAACTCCGACATCTCGACTTTCCCGTCTCTGTCGCTGTCCATTGCCGTGAAGGACTGTTTTGCCTTCGACTGGGTTTTCTCCGAGCTTGCTTTGAAATATGCTTCTGCTATTGCCCGCAGTTACTCCATCACACTCTGTAAAAAAATTTCATCCGTTCTTGAAAATTTGTCGCTTATTTCCATTTTTGTCTATTTCTAAAAATTTGAAAATTTCACTAATTTTCATTTTCGTCTGTATTATTCTCTTTTTTACTTTACTCTCTCAACTTATTTATTATCATCTTCGCAAAATAATGAACAAAAAGAAATCAATCACTTGAGTTGGGACGAAGGGAGAGAGTATATGAACGTAGAAGTCACTAACTTTTTCAACTCACTTTCTATTATATCATGCCGGGTCATATGGTGACAAATTATTAGGGATGGAGGGAGTAGATAAACTTGTAAACGGTACTAGTTTTAAGATAAATTGGAAGTAAGAGAGATGAAAAAAGTAAGAAAAAGAGAGGGGAGAAGTAGTATTAGTGGATCCGAACAGAACTGAAAAAACGAAATTAGCCAAAAGTTTAAACCGAACTGACTCGAAAAACTAAAAAAAATCGAAATAAATTTTAAATTTCTATTTGATTCGGATCGGATATACGGTTTTCGGTTATTTGCTTACCCCTAACTGAAAAATAAACCAATCACATAATTAAAAACTAAAAAAAGCATTTAAAAAAAAGTGAAAAAGGTGTTGTTATATCTAAACTTAGCCGGCTGAGTTTTTGTCTGAATGAAACTGACAAGAGCTGCTTGATCATGCAACATGAATATCATTTCTGTAACGACGCGGCCCAATATAATTGCTAAAAGGTAAGGCCCTATTAGTTGTAACGGGCTAAATGGCACATGTATCTTTTAAATTACTTGATTTGACTAATATTTTATTGATAAAACATTAATTATAGATGACTGATTTTTAATTTTGAAATATTAAAAGCTAAGTATAGACTATGACTTAATTGTAATATAAAACAAATTATTAATTGTGGTAAAGTAATTATACAGTTATACTTGTGGATGGAGAGAAGTCAGAAGATAAGGGAAGTCAGCTTTCAACGTCTGCCTACAAATTTGAAAATGTCTCGAACAATTTTAAAAATGAGCTTCAAAAGTATTCTATCAACTTTTAATTTCGATTGTGATGAATAAAAATTTGAGCTCCAAATTCATGCAAAAATGTAACTGATCAAATTTATGCAATGAATTTAAAATGAAACAGCAAAATATTCAGATCAAAATTTAAATAAGTAATTCGTAACTTTTCTCTATGTCGTTCCTCTTTTCGCCAATAACAGATCGTCAACTTAAAACAGTTCGCCAATAAAAGATCGTCAACTTAAAACAGTAGACATGAGCTTAGCATTAATTTCCAGCCGCCCCTCTTTCATAGATGGGTATTCATTTCCAGCAATATACTCCTTCTATCATAGGGATGGGTCGCTACGATATACCGTATCAAGAATTTCATACTGCGCGTACCGTACGAAAAACTGCGATATGACAAAATATCGTATAATACCCATACTGAATTTTTGGTATACCGTTACCTTACCGATATTGCAGTATACCGTAAAAGTACCATAATATCGTTATACATGTATTATGCTGATAAAATTTATTTTATACCCAAAATATTTTAAATAACAATTTACCTTTTTAAATAACGTCCAAAACAATAAAAACTCCATCACAATCAATTCTTTGTTATAATATTCAAATCAATAAAAATTCAATAATCAAATCTTTATCTTAAAATACTTCAATATATGTGGTATACCCTAAACTAGTATTTCGATGTTTCGGTATTTTTCCCCACCCCGATTCAATCCCATTAAATATGATATTTACATTTTGCACGAGATCTATGTAGTACTCCCTCCATCCCACTTTAGCAGTCTCATTGTTTTGTGAGTTAAGTGCAGAAAGAATAAAATAAAAGAAAGAAAAAGTAGAAATAATTAATGTTGTTTCCTTTTTAAAATATCTTTCATCTTTAATAGGACAACATAAAAGGAAAACATTTTATATTTAATAGAACAACCTAAAACGAAAATGTTTCATTTTTATTGGAATATGAGAAATATATACTCCCTCTGTTCCATAATAGTAGATGCTTATTAAATAAAAAGATAATAAAGTAGGAGAGAAGAAAAAGTAGGGACAATAAAGTAAGAGAGAGGAAAAAATAAGTGGGAAAATATATGCTCAATTTAACTAAAAGGGGAAATGACTCCACCACTTTAGAACACCTAATTCTATGGGACGGAGGGAGGTAGTAGTATAACTATTAGCTAGTGTTTAATTTTGAAAATTCTAAATGGCAGCCAAACCCTAAAACAAGCTACGAATAGTATATAGCGACGTTATCTTTTTATACTCACTAATTCTCATGGAGGACTTACCTTAGTTAACTATAAATGGACAATACAAATGAAAAAATAAAAAAAATTGAATTAAATCAAGCAAGAATGGCATCCTCCTCCGAAGATCTTCTTGATGCTCAAGCTCATGTTTGGAACCACATTTTGAGCTACATAAACTCCATGGCTCTAAGATATGCGGTTGAGCTACGCATACCCGACGCCATCCACAAACACGGCAAACCTATCACACTTTCTCAACTGGCCGATGCCCTCTGCATCAACAAGGAAAAGTCCCATGGCCTCTATCGCCTCATGCGAATTCTAATCCACTCCAAGTTCTT
This sequence comes from Salvia splendens, assembly GCF_004379255.2. Lineage (NCBI taxonomy): Eukaryota > Viridiplantae > Streptophyta > Magnoliopsida > Lamiales > Lamiaceae > Salvia > Salvia splendens. Next base: position 3,511,889 of record NC_056036.1, on the reverse strand, counting down.
CGACAAGGTCACCATCTCCGACCAAGAAGCATATTCTCTCACCAGAGCTTCACGTCTCTTGATAAGAGATGATCCACTGAGCCTTGCGCCTTTTGCACTTTTCCTCTCCGACCCGATCTTCATTGACCCGTTCCATCATATGACTGAATGGTTTCGAGACGAATGTCCAACTGCGTTCTTTACCAAAAATCGGATGGATCCATGGGAGTTTGCGGCCAAAGATGAGAATTGGAATCAAGAGTTTAATGAGGCAATGGCAGTTGATGCACGTTTCGTGGGAAGCATACTTGTTAAAGAATGCAAGAATATTTTTGAGGGGTTGAAGACGATGGTGGATGTCGCAGGCGGAACTGGGGAGGTGTCTAAGGCGTTGGCCGGGGCATTTTCCTGGTTAACATGTGTCGTGCTCGACCTACCACATGTGGTTGGTGGCATGGAAGGCTCTGAGAATGTGAAGTTTGTTGGTGGTGACATGTTTGAGTTCATTCCTCCTGCTGACGCGGTTTTCCTCAAGGTATCAGCTTTCCACCTTATTCAATATTATTAATAGACACACTGGTCTTTTTGTATAAGTTGGTTCAAATTCCTTAATCATTGACAGTGCATATTGCACGACTGGGGTGACGAAGATTGCATCAAAATACTGAGAAAATGCAATGAAGCAATAGTTGACAGCAAAATAAATGGTAAAAAGGTGATTATTGTGGACATGGTTGTGGATGAGGAGAAGCAAGCTCATGAGGCAACTGAAACTCACCTGTTCATGGATATGCTAATGATGGCTAATCATCCAGGAAAAGAAAGAACTAAGAAAGAATGGGCAAAGCTCTTTACTGCTGCTGGCTTCAAAAATTATAAAATCACTCCTACTTTAGGAGTGAGGTCTATAATTGAGGTGTTTATGTGATGATAGGAATCTATAGGATTTCATCCTAAAACCAAGTCAGAAAAGGGTCATTTATACAGTGCTCTTAATTCTCTCTTTATACCGATTTGAAATACTCTCTCCGTCCACCATTTAAAGAGCTATTTTAACTCGGCACGGGTTTTAAGAAATTGTTTGACTTTGTAAAAAAAATTAAAGGAAGAAAGTGAGTGGAACGTGGGACCCATTTAAATTATTAATTTTATATTGGATTGTGAGTGTAAAAAGTTGGTGGGATGTGAGATCCGCATACTAAAATTGGAAAAAAAGTAAATGGTTCTATAAATCTTGGACAAACTAAAATGGAAAAATTGTTCTTTAAACTGTGGACGGAGGGAGTATTATTTTACTCTGTATTTTATTTATGTTGCAACACCCACCCTCTCTCAATCCATCCAAGGAAAACCTTGAAGGGATTGGACGGGAAAGAAAATAAAGTACTCCGTCCGTCCCATTTAAGATGATCACCTTTCCTTTTTTGTTTGTCCCAATCAAGATGACCACTTTTCAATTTTGGAAATAACCTCGTCTCTCATCTCTCCTCTCTTTTTATTAAAATTTTCAACTACCTTTTACCTTTCTACTTTATTCTACCTAACAACACTTCCTAAAATCTCGTGTCACTCAAGAATGTGGTCATCTTGAATTGGCCGGAGGGAGTAGAAAAATTATGATATTTCCTGTTTAGGAAATGTGTCAATTAAAATGGGACAAACATAAAATGAAATTATGTCACTTAGAGCGGGACAAATGGAGTAATATAATGTAGTTTCATCACTCGACGTCGACGACGCCAAAAATGCCGAAAATGTCAATTGTGTGGAACTTGTCATTCCACTTCACAAATCACAATCACTGTGCGAATTATTTCACCTTATTCGACACAATTGACATTTTAGACACATTTAGGGTTCGTTTGATTAGATGAGTAGCAAATACAAATTTTTGAAGGGTTGTGTTGCTAACTTAATGTTTGTGGTAGTGCATATTATGCATAATGGAGTTTGGTTCGTTGAGTTGTGTTGGAACATGTGGGCAACATCAGTGTTTGGTTGGATTAGTTGGAAGCATGTTTTATTGGTTTGCATGACATATTTATCCCTAACACATTACATTAATTTCCAATTTGCCCTTTATCAAAAGTAGCATTTATAATTTGGATCTACCCCAAATTTTTCACTACCGCCTTCTCTAATATCTTCTTAGCAGTCCCGCCAAAAGGAGACGCCCAACACCTCTTGGCCGACAAATAATTACCGTCGAGCACAAGCCGACGTCTTTGACTGGGCACAGGACCAAGGTAAATTTACTTACTAATTCTCGTTGCATTTTTGTATTGCTTAATCAGTCATCGTCGGCTCCGGCGTATGTTCATAAATCATCACGCCTTCCAAAGTCATTTATGATTCATTGTCGACTACTGATTACCTTGTGCTCCCTCTGCTATTACTTCAATTTTGTCACATTATTTTAGTTTTTTGTTGGAGATTTTGTAGTCTTAGATCAAATATTCTTGTGTGAATGATGTCTGACTCTCACATACTGCCGGAATAAAAAAGCCACAACCCAAATGGTTAGTTTATGCACTGCAATTAACATGAACTTTAAGGATTAGTAATTGATGAACCTTTTATTGTTGTGAAGGTGGTGTTATTCGTGGTAAATCTGGTGGACTGAAGCCAGACAGGTCTAGGCGCTCATGGTCTCCTCGTGAGGAGGAAGTCCTCATACTAGCATTGAAG